>NC_139922.1:29313361-29345861 GCF_963514095.1 Eutrigla gurnardus | reverse complement strand
AAAAAGAGGGAAGAGCAGATAAATCGAGACAGAGAGAGAGAGAGTGTGATAGAGAGACAGAAAGAGTAATCTTCATATCCTCAGTTCATCTTCTTATTTATTGGTATGATGAGAAACGTCGGTCCGGCCGTGATGTGACGTCTTCAGTGCGACAGATAACAGTTTAATATAATCAAATCTGATTTCCCTCTCACACCTTCACCTTCTAATCCTTCCAATTCATCCAGTTTCCACATGGAAACAAATGCATTCAATTTAAAATACTTATTTATTTATTTATTCCAAAATGAAATTCAAATATATATTGAATTGATAAAAAAAAAATTATTTTGATGACACGTCCATCTCTGTAGTGAAGAGTCGGGAGGTTGGACGTTGTGAAGTCAGGACACTTTCAGAATGAATGAGTCAAACACATAACATCTCATATCATTTAAAAAACAACAATCTGCTAACCTTAAATAAAATTACCACAAGATTGACAAAATAAGGTTAATTAAAAGTCACCTCTAGAAATAATGAAAAGAAATAAGTTTAGTCCCTTCGAACCTTCACAACGAGGTCTGAGTCCAAACGAATCTCTAGCTGTGGTCTTTTCATGACACCCGTTCTCACCCGACACGCCCAACACGCCACTTTAGTGGCCCTCTGCGTCACCGAGGCTACCGTTAGCATCTGTGTGTGATGCACTGAGCTCTCAGGTCAACTCCAACGTGAACCCGCCTGACTCGTTAGTGGATGACGGAGATGAGGAGAGACAAACAACAGATGTCATCATGAAGGACGTTTTACTGGCTGCTTTTTTTTACAAGGCGGACTGAACCTCAGGTCAGTCGTTCAAGTCCGGCAGATCGAGGGCACTCTGACAGGTTTTGAATGTTTACGACTCTCATGCTCCTCCTCCACGACCACCGAGCTCCTCCCCCACGACCACCGAGCTCCTCCCCCTCGACTTTGTGCCCTTTGAAATCCCGTAGATCACGCCACCTTTGAAACACGGGTCCGATGTTGACTCTGGTTTTATCACGGGCACCGTCGCCATCTTTCTTTTTTCCCTTCTTTTCCACCGGTGTTTTCTTCTCCTTGGTTGTTTTGGACCTCCTTGTTTGGGTTTTTAACCAGGAATTGGAAGCTTGTTGCTACTTCCCTCCGCCTCCCCCCTGTGATAGTGGAACGACCCGAGGGGGGAGGGGCTCTGTGTGTTCAGGAACACAGCCCTGCGTGCTGATTGGACAGGATGACCCGGGCGCTGTTGATCTTTGCAAAACAAACAACAGGCTCTACGTGCACGTAGAGGCGGCCTTTTTTTCTAAAACCGGATGATTTATGTTGTTCTATCGGAGCGTAGTGTCGGCTTCAGTTAATATGACCAAAAAAATGTTGCCGACTGGGACTTTAATTAGACAAAAAAATCTATAATTCCCCTCAAATGCATTAAAACTAAAGTAACAAGCTTGTTTTAAAAAATGTGAGTAGTAAAAAGTGTAGATATTTGGGAGTACTTCACAAACACAGGACTTTCACCCAGGAGACCTCTGTTTGTGTCCAGTTACAAGCATGTGACAAGCAGTTATTTTACGTAACAAACGCCGTTCTTTTCCACGTTGGTTTTCTTGTAATCTATCCAGCTGTGCTTTAACATAATCTCTATTTGAACTGGACCTGATTTAAATAAACACAGGAAACGTGTGTGAAAGTTTTTTTCCCGTCCGGAGAGAAGAAGAAACGATCGTCATAACGACGAGGAGAGAGCGAGACCAGTAAATAAATCTTGTTCATCGTCCTCCCACCGTCTGCAGAATCTATATTCTCTGAAAATGAAAAGAGGGGTCGCAGAGATAATTAGAAAAGAGGGACGTGAGGAAAAGAATATAGTTTGTCAGGAGTTACATGAGATAAACTGCTGCTCACTGTAAAACAGATTATAGATACAATAAATAAGAAATATTAATGTGAAAATTGATCAATATGCACAGAGATAGACAAATAAATAATATGTATTTCTTTATTCATCCATCCGGTTTAGTCTCAGGCCTGAGGAGAGAATCTACAGAGGAAATGTTTTTAATGATTTGAATGTTTTTAATTCTGTTTCTAAAACTAAAAATAATGTATAATTCCCCTCAAATGCATTAAAACTAAAGTAAGTTTTAACATGTGAGTACAGATTGTCCAGATGTTTGTTTCAGAATGATATTTGTTACTTCCCTCCTCTACATTACTGATAGTTTCCTCTGTGGCTTTAAAACTTTCCCCATCAACCCCTAAAAGCTGGTTGGCAGGTAATGATTGGAAGATACCTGTTACGATAACAACAGAGAGTGAACCCAAATGCACGACTCGATTCAGGGTGGTCTGTTCCAAAAGTACACTTTATTGGTGACAGAGAAAATTCCACGGTGCAGGAGGTATAGGGGGGTGCTGGGGAGTTCCGGGGTCCCGTGAGGAGTGCGGGTGGTGACGGGTGAAAAGTCTGTGCTGATGCCACTCGTAATGGCGGAACTGCGCGTCCCCGTGGTCTACGTTGCGCCGGTCGGAGGCTTCCAAGATGGATGGTGGGTCACCGTGACCGGCAGTGGCAGAAGAAGGCGATAAGGCGGGGAGGTAAGCATGCAGATGCACCGACAGGCAGGCAGGCAGACAGGCAGGCAGGATCAACTGCGGCAGAGGAAAACAACCCGGTCAGAACAGCTACACTAGCCGAATCACAAAAGAACAATTTACTAGGAGTCAGGGTCAAACTGGGCAGCTACCGCACAGGCAGAGAGTATGAACTGGCGAAAAGTGGCTGTGAGTCTGGAGGTCTTATGGAGAGGTTGATTACTGAGATGAGACACACCTGGCTCAACCTGCTGGAGAGAGAAACCACGCCCACGCACAAGGAACACAGACAGGGGGGAGAAACAGGGGGATCAGACCGACATGGGGAAAACAGACAACAAGCAGCAGAAGAGGGGCTGCCATGATGTAGATCATGACAATACCATGTGTGTTGGGGGGGCAAGAGCCTACAACGTGATGAATATTTAGTGAAAACCAACAAAAACAGAGATAGAATTCAAATTAAAACTGCGAGCAGTATCGTGACGGGCCCGAGCTCATATGCGGTCGTGGAGTGCCTGCGGTCACAGGGCAGTGTCGTGGACGCTGCCCTTGGCGCGGCCGCCTCTCCTGGCGCAAGTCGAGACACAAGCGATGGACACCGAAAGGCATCCGTCTGTCACGTGCGGTCGTGGAGTGCCTGCATTCACGCGTGGCAGCCGCCTACCTGTGCAGCAGCCACCTCCTCGTGGCGCGAGTTTAGACACAAGCGATTGACATTCAAAGCCATCTGTCAGTCACATACACACATGTTCATGCCTTCCTGACATCTCTCCTCCTCTCCCTAGTTTGACCTCTCCTCCTCCTCTCCCTGTGTCCTCCTTGCAAGGTGAGATGAGAGGAATTAGTTATAAAAAAAATCAGGTGTGGCTTTAACTTGGAAAAAGTGACTAAATCAATGACATTTCCTGTCACCAGTAGGTGGCGCTCTGACAGAGTGAATGTCAAAGTGCAGATGTGTTCAGGAAGGAACTCTAATCAAGTGTGCAAAGTTTGGAGCAGATCAGAGAACAAACACTGAAGTTACAATAGTTTGGATGTTAATGACAGAGTTCAGCTGACAGCTGTATGAGATGCATGTAAAGTGTGCATCTCTCCTCCTCTCTGTGTCCAGGCTGAAATGAGAGGAATTAGTTATAAAAAAAAATCATGTGAGGCTTTAACTTGGAAAAATTCACAAAATCAATGACATTTCCTGTCACCAGTAGGTGGCGCTCTGACAGAGTGAATGTCAAAGTGCAGTGTGCAAAGTTTGGAGCAGATCAGAGAACAAACACTGAAGTTACAATAGTTTGGATGTTAATGACAGAGTTCAGCTGACAGCTGTATGAGATGCATGTAAAGTGTGTCATCTCTCCTCCTCTCTGTGTCCAGGCTGAAATGAGAGGAATTAAAAAAAGGAATTAAAAGTGGCATGGCTGTTGATCTGGTGTGAGCTGCATGTGAGATTCACAGTTCTCCATGTGTCACCGAGTGATCTCTCTCTGACTCCATCTGGTGGTCGCTGTGCGCCTGTGTCTCTATGCCATCTCTCCTCCTGGCTGATTTACACACTTGGCTAAAAACATTTTTTTTACCTACTTTATCATGACTTGAGGCGGTGGGTCCAAGAGGCTTTTTTGTACATCTCCACTTGGGCTATCTAGGAAAAAATATTTCATGCGTGTACGCCCTACCTAGAGGGGGGGCTGTTGCTTAGAAAAAAGGCATAAAATCAGATTGAGTGAGAAACTGGCTGAATTACACACTTGGCTAAAAATATTTTTTTTACCTACTTTATGATAACTTTAGGTGGTGGGTCCAAGAGGCTTTTTTGTACATCTCCACATGGGCTATCTAGGAAAAAATATTTCATTCGTCTACGCCCTACCTAGAGGGGGGGCTGTTGCTCAGAAAAAGGGCCTAAAATCAGTCACATTTCCTGTCGCCATTACCTGTCAGTTAAAATTGCAGTGCAGTTGTGTTCAGGACGTGATTGTTAACAAGCATGAATATTTTGGAGCAGATCGGAGAAGAAACGGTGAAGTTATAACAGCTTTAATGCCAATGGTGAGTGTTGAAAATAGTAGCGCAGTCATGGCGTCGGCGTGGCCACGCCCCTAAATATTCTGGACATCTTTTGATAACTTTTTCTCCTTAAGGCCTTTTCAACAACATATCCAATTTTGATATCGATCGGATCAACGGTATAATCAGTTTTTGATTTTGTACGACCCCTGTGAATGGCCAAAAACAGGCAAAAACGGCCAAAAATGGCACTCTTTGGAAATTTGTGGCAGGGCCAAACATTACCCAATTTTGATGAAACTTGTAATGCATGTTCTTTGAAGCTATTGCAACATAGGTTTCGAGTTTTGTAATTATGGGGGCAAAGGTTATAGAGTTATGCTAATTGCATTTTGGTAGCCCCACCCTCTAATGTTCATTGGCCGATATCTTCTGATAAAATGCATATTTTCGAAACCTTTTGTGACCATCCCCCCAGCTAGGTCTAAAGAGTATGCGTACCGAATTTCGTCCAAATCGGACCAACGGTTTCCGAGAAATGCGCAACTTCCTTTTTTTCATAAAATCCAAGATGGCGGAAAATTTTGGCAGGCGGACTTTTATACTTCCAGTGGCTTTTTTGTAGAGGAGACTTGTTTACACATGTGTGCAAAGTTTCATGTCAATCGGACTTACGGTGCGGCGAGGATGGCGAATCTCCCACTAGGTGGCGCTAGCGAGCAACTTTTTCCTGACCGACGCCAAATTCTCAAATTTTTCACCAGGCCCTATAGACACTCCAATTTGCGTTAGTTTTTTTCCATGCGAAGGCCCCCAAAACGCAGGTCGTACCCGTGAAAGAATAAGAAAAAACATTTGAATAACAATAGGGCTTCGCAGCCCGACGTTGTCGGCGCTCGGGCCCTAAAAACATTTGAATAACAATAGGGCTTCGCAGCCCGACGTTGTCGGCGCTCGGGCCCTAATTATTAGCATTTTCTTTAAAAAAAAATGAAACTGTCAATATTCCCATAAATCACAGAACTCAACCAGGTGACACCAGTCAGATCCAGATCCAGACCATGTGGCCGGTTCAAAGACTACAATGTGCTTGCTTGATTCCTTCTGTAGTCCTTTTGCGTCTCTTCCTGGTTACTACGTGTCTCTTTGGGGGACCCTGGATGCTTTGGGCCCCTGGTCCTGAACCTGGTTGGCCCGTCCAGGTCTCTATATTATTAACAGGAAATATATAATTGTGTGTGCTGTGTAGCTTCATACTTCTGATCTGCAAACTTCAGATCTGCTGCTTGGGTTTGAATGGCGATGCTGCCTCCTTGTGTTTGACAGTAGCTACTGCAGCGTCTCATCTCATCCACCTGCAGTGTTTTCAGAGCAGATCAGAGTTTTTACTCGTAACCGATAATGAGTAGACGGCACCCGGATTCGAGTTGTGTTCAGGTGCTACGGAGAAAAGAGACGTTATTGAAACGAGGGGAAATACCGCCCAGGTGTTGCCGATCCTCTTTTGGGAATAACTTTGTTTGAACTAATTTTGATTTAATTCCTCCAGTCCTCCCCTGGAAACCCTGGGTGCAGTCGAATAGTCTTTTTTGCTTAGGAAGGTTCCTAACTGAAGAAGTGACCCGGAAGTAAACAAGTGGCCGCCATGATAAGAGCTGTTCGAATTCTCTAAATGCATAGGAAAGGAGCTCCAATGCTTCCTTTCAGAGCTCCTTTAGCATAGGATGCAATGGACCTTCCTATGCCATAGGAAAGGAGATTACGCCGACCCACAATTCTTTGCGAGAGCAACATTTAAAGTGCCGCACACCTCGGCCGTTAATGAAAACAAACGATATGCGCATTTACATATTTAACAATGACTTTCATGCAGACAGGGGCGAGGCCAGGGGGGGAAAGGTTAGGACGATTCCAAGGGCCCGGCACTGACAGGGGGCCCTTTTAGGGGCTAATAATATTATTTTAATAATGTTGCCCTGTTTAGGCTTTTGAAATAAAATGTATAATTTCGTCTGTTAAAATAAGCAAATTGAACATGGTTGTCGTTTTCTATAACATTTTTATAACAACATTTCATGTTGTCATTTACCCCGTCCCCCCTCTCTTTTTGGTACAGTCTGATTCTGGCAGAGCGGGATGTGAAATGTGTATGCTCAGAGCATGATCAGCTGTTCTGACGTGAGCGCTACCGCTGCTTGCAGGTGCTTGCAGTCGCTAAGCAGGACTGATGGGTCGTTAAGTGAAATGAACTATGAAGTCCGGTCACCAAAAGCGTAAAGAGAAGCAGCAGAAAGCTGAGAGGGAGAAAAAGGGCAGACAACTTGTCACTCAGTTTTTCCCAAAGAAAGGTATAGTCACTCACCTTGGTGTTTACAATATGCTAGCGAATGATAGACCAACAGATTTCGTATTAACGTGGTTGGATTAGCCTATCAAGAGAACAATTTACAGTTAGCAGTGCAGTGCCATTTTATTTAAATTATCTACCTTTATTGCCACGGGAGATCAGATGAATATGTAATGTAGGTCTGCACAAAACTAGATTAACTTGTGTGATAAACTAGGCTAATATGCAAGATAAAATATTACATTATGCTGGTGCTAATAACCAGTTTCATAACTAATGAGGTGCCCTCAACATGCACAGATTCAGCCTCAGGAGGACACCTGCTCTCAACCCAAAACCCAGTTGAAGGAGAAGGAGGTGAGCAATACAATCCATAGATAAAGGCTTTAGGGTTAAAACAGGGTTTATACAGGGAGCAGCTACCAAGGTAGTTGGCATATTAAAGTTTTGGTGATAACAGACAACAGGCTGAATTAGGCTGAAAAGACTGTTACCTTAAAACGGAAAATCCATGGTCACTAAAATGAATTTAAGATATTTATTTTCTTTCATGAGCAACAATTGTTAGGCTACTTAGTATTGAGTTCATTTAAATGCAATGTTAATGTGGTGAGAGAACTTGCATGCATCACTGTATCAGTATGGATTTATAACAGACTGTATTACGCACATTATGGATACTTCAGAGCCAGGTCCCTCTTCAGGCCATGATGCAGCAGCCAGAGAGGAGGAAATGAAGGAAACAGAGGAATTAATTTTGAAATCGTGATTACTGATAATGTTTGCCGGAGAGCTCTGGCTCTGAAGTATACATAATGTGCATCTGTTATAAATCCGTACTGATACAGTGATGCATGCAAGTTGTTTCAACACATGAACATTGAGAATTAACTCCATACTAAGTAGCCTAACAATAGTTGCTCATGAAAGAAAAGAAATATCTTAAAGTCTAATTCTGACAGTGGTGCATTTAAAATGATGCCATCAAATGATGTTATCACCTAAACATGCTAGGTACATGATCACATTGCAGCATACCTTTTCGCAAAATAAGAGGGGGGGCCCAAAATTTTAATCTGTCATGGGGCCCAAGATTTCTGGCGGCGCCCCTGCATGCAGACATATAGTAATTGAAATAGTGATAATAAATGTGTGGACAGTGATAATAATTGAATGTTTTTTTTTGTTATTTATTTCAATCATGTTACAAATGTTTGACAAAAACGAAACTAAAACCACAAATGAAAAGTAAATAAAACAACGGTCAAACAGAAAGGAGGAGCTGCTGGAACTGAAGCCGGTCAGTGAACCAGCTGTTGATAAAACCAACATGTGGAGAAGTGGACGATGCGCTTTTTGTAGTCCATTATTGAAGTTTCTCCAGTGCAGACGCACGTCAATCGCCGGTGCCGATCATCAGCTGTCAATCATCAGCAGCCGCGTTATAATGACGTAGCTTAGTGAAAGTCCGGTCGGATTCTCTGAGCACCGCGGTCGACTTTTCCTAAGTCCTTTTGCGTTCTCCTATCGCCTTTCCTTAACCCCGTGACCTTTTCCCCAGAGGTCAAGGAATAGGAGATAGGAATAGGAGTTAGGACCTTATTTTTTGACTATTCGACTGCACCCCCTGTGTTTAACGTCATAACGCTATGCTTTGTGGGTAAATTACCACTTTAAATCTCTGAATTACAAGTGAAGAAGACTGTGTGCGTTGTTCTTTTTTTTTTTGGCATAGACGCCTTTTATTAGCAGTGGTCAGATCGGTGCGTATATGCATACGTTTGTACATGGCATGCGCTCTAACCACTTCGCCACCTGCGCGCTAAGTGCGTTGTGTTTTTTTTCTGTATCACCTTGGAGACCAACATGGAACCCAAAGTGGCTTTTATTGAACATGCAATTTCGCAGCCTGTCCACTAGAGTGCAGCTGACTCCTGCAGGAAGGACCAGGATGTGCGGTTGAACACTGAATCTTTATGATCCGCGATTGGTTGGGAGGTGGGATTGAATCAGAGGCAGCCAATCAGACGCACCAGTTGAAGGTTATCCCAGTTGAACACACATGAACATTTTCCAATGTTCCTCATTGAAGCTTACAGCTTTTTATCTCAGTTCTCTCTCCTTTTTCTTCTCCTTGCCTCCTTCTCTGTTCTACCCTCCTTGTTCTCTCTTTGGGCTCCTCGCTCCCTCTTTGGGCTCCTCGTTTCCTCTTTGGGTTGCTTGTTTCCTCTTTGGGCTCCTCATTCCCTCTTTCCTCGTTTCCTCTTTGGATTCCTCGTTTCCTCTTTGGGCTCCTCATTCCCTCTTTCCTCGTTTCCTCTTTGGATTCCTCGTTTCCTCTTTGGGCTCCTCATTCCCTCTTTGAGTTCATCGTTTCCTCTTTGGTGTCCTCATTTCCTCTTTGGGCTCCTTGTTTCCTCTTTGGGCTCCTCGTTTCCTCTTTGGTCTCCTCGTTCTCTCTTTGGGCTCCTCGTTTCCTCTTTGGGCTCCTCGTTTCATCTTTGGGCTCCTCGTTTCCTCTTTGGGCTCCTCGTTTCATCTTTGGGCTCCTCGTTTCCTCTTTGGGCTCCTCGTTTCATCTTTGGGCTCCTCGTTTCATCTTTGGGCTCCTCGTTTCCTCTTTGGGCTCCTCGTTTCATCTTTGGGCTCCTCGTTTCCTCCCCTCCTTTGTTGTGGCGTTTGAGTCTGATAGCACGTTGTCGTGTTTGTGCTTCTGAAGTTGGCAGCTCGTCATCTTCTGAATGTTTTCAGAAACTAACTTTAGTCGGGTCACACAAACACAGGACTTTCACCCAGGAGACCCCTGTTTGTGTCCCATTATGTGACAAGCAGTTATTTCACATGACAAACGTACTTATTTGAACCCAAACGATGAAAACTCCAAACTCCTAAAAACCTGACCGAACCATCCATCCATCCATCCATTTTCTACCGCTTATCCTGTATTTAGGGTCACGGGGGGGCTGAAGCCGATCCCAGCTGTCATTGGGCGAAGGCAGGGTTCACCCTGGACAGGTCGCCAGTCTATCACAGGGAGACATGTAGAGACAAACAACCATTCACACTCACATTCACACCTACGGGACATTTAGAGTCATCAATGAACATATCCCCATCCTGCATGTCTTTGGACTGTGGGAGGAAGCCGGAGAACCCGGAGAGAACCCACACTTACACAGGGAGAACATGCAAACTCTACACAGAAGGAACCCGGGCCGACCCGGGAATCGAACCCAGGACCCTCTTGCAGTGAGGCGAGAGTGCTACCCACTACACCACCGTGCAGCCCCCTGACCGAACCAAAACGTACAAAACTGGATGTGAGAGATACAAGAGGAGAACACGTTGGAGCTTCACCGCGACATTAATCAGTGATATTTGCCTCCGGAGAGCTTCATGTTCTCGAGCGGGACACGTTGATTTGTCGGGAATCAAAGAACAATATGATGAAACGCTGAGCAAATCGTGTGCGTTTGGCCCTGAATGTTGAGTGTGATCCTCACGCTGCTCAGCCCACACGGCTCTGCAGCCCACACGGCAGTTCAGAGGGGCAGCAGCAACCTGCACGACGCACACACACGCACGCACGCACGCACGCATGCACGCACACACACACACATGCGCACGCACGCACACACACACACACACACGCGCACACACGCACACACGCACACACACACACACACACACACACACACACACACGGAGGTTCACGTGTCCAACAGGGAGGAAGATCGCAACAGTTTTCCATTTGAGAAGACGTAACCGATCACCTCAATGTGTAGCACTAATCAATACATTATAGCATCGGGATCATTAGATATGATGGAATCCCAAACTGGGAATTATTGTTTTTGCAGCAGCAGATTATCCCCAAAAACTAGAATGTCTATAGAATGTGAAATACAAAGAATATATTAGAATACACTACAATTATACCAAACAACAACAGTATGAAATACAAACATGGGATAACATTTATTATTTATTAGACGGGATGGTACCACACAGGGTTTTTATTGATTAAAATAAATAAATAAATAAATAAGTTGATCGAGTTTCCTTTCTGGGATAATCGTGAATATCGTCACATGAGTAAATTTAAAAATATTTCTAGTTCACAATAAGTGGTGTAGAGAAATAAAATAGAGCCGGTTTTATAATAATGATAATTTAAATCCTGTATCATGAAGTTGTATAAGTGAATGAAACACTGACTAATGTGCTCTAGAGCGTAGATTCTGTTCTTATATTGAAAGTCAGAATCTCCATGAAAACTCTTTTTTTAACATAAGGGAGGAGGAGGAGGAGGAGGAGGAGGAGGGGGAACAACAGATCACTGAGGTCAAACAGCTGTTACTGATGGATGATGGACAGATTGACTGATGGATGGATGGATGGAGGATGGGTGATGATGGATGGAGGATGGATGGCTGATGGTTGGATGATGGATGGATGGATGATGGATGGATGGATGGATGGATAGATGATGATGATGATGAATGGATGGATGATGGATGGATGGAGGATGGGTGGATATGGTTGGCTGATGGATGGATGATAGATGAAGGATGGATGGAGGATGGATGGATGATGGATGGATGATGGATGGATGATAGATGAAGAATGGATGGAGGATGGATGGATGATGGATGGATGATGGATGGATGATAGATGAAGGATGGATGGAGGATGGATGGATGATGGATGGATGGATGGATGGATATGGTTGACTGATGGATTGATGATAGATGAAGGATGGATGGAGGATGGATGGATGGATGGATGATGGATGGATAGATGATGGATGGGTGGATGGATGGATGGATAGATGAAGGATGGATGGAGGATGGATGGATGATGGATGGATGATGGATGGATGATAGATGAAGGATGGATGAAGGACGGATGGAGGATGGATGGATGATGGATGGATGGATGGATGGATATGGTTGGCTGATGGATTGATGATAGATGAAGGATGGATGGAGGATGGATGGATGGATGATGGATGGATAGATGATGGATGGGTGGATGGATGGATGGATAGATGATGGATGAATGGACGGATGGATGGATGGATGGAGGGTGGATGGATGGAGGGTGGATGGATGGAGGATGGATGGATGATGGATGGATGGAGGATGGATGGATGGATGATGGATGGATGATGGATGGATAGATGATGGATGGGTGGATGGATGGATGGATAGATGAAGGATGGATGGAGGATGGATGGATGATGGATGGATGATGGATGGATGATAGATGAAGGATGGATGAAGGACGGATGGAGGATGGATGGATGGATGGATATGGTTGGCTGATGGATTGATGATAGATGAAGGATGGATGGAGGATGGATGGATGGATGATGGATGGATAGATGATGGATGGGTGGATGGATGGATGGATAGATGATGGATGAATGGACGGATGGATGGATGGATGGAGGACGGATGGATGGAGGGTGGATGGATGGAGGATGGATGGATGATGGATGGATGGAGGATGGATGGATGATGGATGGATGATGGATGGATGATGGATGGATAGATGATGGATGGGTGGAGGATGGATGGATGATGGATGGATGATGGATGGATGATAGATGAAGGATGGATGAAGGACGGATGGAGGATGGATGGATGATGGATGGATGGATGGATGGATATGGTTGGCTGATGGATTGATGATAGATGAAGGATGGATGGAGGATGGATGGATGGATGATGGATGGATAGATGATGGATGGGTGGATGGATGGATGGATGGATAGATGATGGATGAATGGACGGATGGATGGATGGATGGAGGGTGGATGGATGGAGGGTGGATGGATGGATGATGGATGGATGATGGATGGATGATGGATGGATAGATGATGGATGGGTGGATGGATGGATGGATGGATGATAGATGAAGGATGGATGGATGATGGATGGATGATGGATGGATGATGGATGGATGATGGATGGATAGATGATGGATGGGTGGATGGATGGATGGATCGATGATGGATAGATGATGGATGAATGGACGGATGGATGGATGGATGGATGGATGGATGGAGGGTGGATGGATGGATGGATGATGGATGGATGATGGATGGATAGATGATGGATGGGTGGATGGATGGATGGATGGATAGATGATGGATGAATGGACGGATGTATGGATGGATGGATGGATGGAGGATGGATGGATGGATGGATGGATGGATGGATGGAGGGTGGATGGATGGATGATGGATGGATGATAGATGAAGGATGGATGGAGGATGGATGGATGATGGATGGATGATGGATGGATGATGGATGGATAGATGATGGATGGGTGGATGGATGGATGGATGGATGGATGATGGATAGATGATGGATGAATGGACGGATGGATAGATGGATGGAGGGTGGATGGATGGAGGATGGATGGATGGATGGATGGATGATGGATGGATGGATGGACGGATTGATGGACGGATGGAGGATGGACGGATGGATGGAGGGTGGATGGATGATGGATGGATGGATGGATGATAGATGGATGGATGGATGGATGGATGGTGGGTGGATGGATGGATGGACGGATTGATGGACGGATGGAGGATGGATGGAGGGTGGATGGATGGAGGGTGGATGGATGATGGATGGATGGATGGATGGATGGATGGATGGATGATGGATGGATGGATGGTGGGTGGATGGATGGATGGAGGGTGGATTGATGGATGATGGATGGATGGATGGATTGATGGATGGATGGTTGGATGGATGATGGATGGAGGGTGGATGGATGGATGGATGATGGATGGATAGATGATGGATGATGGATGGATGGATGGAGGGTGGATGGATGATGGATGATGGATGGGTGGATGGATGATGGATGGGTGGGTGGATGGATGGGTGGATGGATGGATGATGGATGGATGGATGGATAGATGATGATGAATGGATGGATGGATGATGGATGGATGGAGGATGGATGGATATGGTTGGCTGATGGATGGATGATAGATGAAGGATGGATGGAGGATGGTGGGTGGATGGATGGATGGAGGGTGGATGGATGGATGGTGGATGGATGGATGGATGGATGATGGATGGATGGATGGATGATGGATGGGTGGATGGATGATGGATGGATGGATGATGGATGGATGGATAGATGATGGATGATGGGTGGATGGAGGGTGGATGGATGATGGATGATGGATGGATGATGGATGGGTGGATGGATGATGGATGGATGGAGGATGGATGGATATGGTTGGCTGATGGATGGATGATAGATGAAGGATGGATGGAGGATGGTGGGTGGATGGATGGATGGATGGAGGGTGGATGGATGGATGGATGGTGGATGGTGGATGGATGATGGATGGATGGATGGATGATGGATGGGTGGATGGATGATGGATGGATGGATAGATGATGGATGGATGGAGGGTGGATGGATGATGGATGGATGATGGATGGGTGGATGATGGATGGATGGATGGATGGATGGATGGATAGATGAAGGATGGATGGAGGATGGTGGGTGGATGGATGGATGGATGGATGGTGGATGGATGGATGGATGGAGGGTGGATGGATGGATTGATGGATGGATGGATGGATGGATGATGGATGGGTGGATGGATGGATGGATGGATGGATGATGGATGGATGGATGGATGGATGGGTGGATGGATGATGGATGGGTGGATGGATGATGGATGGATGGATGGATGGATGATGGATGGATGGATGGTGGGTGGATGGATGGATGGAGGGTGGATTGATGGATGATGGATGGATGGATGGATTGATGGATGGATGGTTGGATGGATGATGGATGGAGGGTGGATGGATGGATGGATGATGGATGGATAGATGATGGATGATGGATGGATGGATGGATGGAGGGTGGATGGATGATGGATGATGGATGGGTGGATGGATGATGGATGGGTGGGTGGATGGATGGGTGGATGGATGGATGATGGATGGATGGATGGATGGATAGATGATGATGAATGGATGGATGATGGATGGATGGAGGATGGATGGATATGGTTGGCTGATGGATGGATGATAGATGAAGGATGGATGGAGGATGGTGGGTGGATGGATGGATGGAGGGTGGATGGATGGATGGTGGATGGATGGATGGATGGATGATGGATGGATGGATGGATGATGGATGGGTGGATGGATGATGGATGGATGGATGATGGATGGATGGATAGATGATGGATGATGGGTGGATGGAGGGTGGATGGATGATGGATGATGGATGGATGATGGATGGGTGGATGGATGATGGATGGATGGAGGATGGATGGATATGGTTGGCTGATGGATGGATGATAGATGAAGGATGGATGGAGGATGGTGGGTGGATGGATGGATGGAGGGTGGATGGATGGATGGATGGTGGATGGTGGATGGATGATGGATGGATGGATGGATGATGGATGGGTGGATGGATGATGGATGGATGGATAGATGATGGATGGATGGAGGGTGGATGGATGATGGATGGATGATGGATGGGTGGATGATGGATGGATGGATGGATGGATAGATGAAGGATGGATGGAGGATGGTGGGTGGATGGATGGATGGATGGATGGTGGATGGATGGATGGATGGAGGGTGGATGGATGGATTGATGGATGGATGGATGGATGGATGATGGATGGGTGGATGGATGGATGGATGATGGATGGATGGATGGATGGATGGATGGGTGGATGGATGATGGATGGATGGAGGATGGACGGATGGAGGAAGGGTGGATGGATGGAGGGTGGATGGATGATGGATGGATGGATGGATGGATGGTGGGTGGATGGATGGAGGGTGGATGGATGGATGGTGGATGGATGATGGGTGGATGGATGGATGGTGGGTGGATGGATGGATGGATGATGGATGGATGGATGGATGGATAGATGATGGATGGATGGAGGGTGGATGGATGGATGGTGGATGGATGATGGGTGGATGGATGGATGGTGGGTGGATGGATGGATGGATGATGGATGGATGGATGGATGGATAGATGATGGATGGATGGAGGGTGGATGGATGGATAGATGGATGGTTGGATGGATGGATGGATGGATGGATGGAGGCCTCCTGGTCAACTCAACTCTCCTCTTCTTTTTTCTCTTTATTGGCTCCAAAATGGCGGCATGTGGGATTCCGGTTTCCTGGTGTGATGTCATCTTTATGCATCGGGTCTGTGGACGACATCGGAGGAGAAAATAGAGCAGCCAGTCTCCTACTGACACGCCTCCTTTTCTCCTTTCCTCTGCTCCTCCTTTTTATCCTCCACATCTCTATTTTCTTCATCTTCTTATTGTCTCCTTTTGTGCTCCTTTCATCCATCCTCCCTCCTCACCTCCTTTCTTCCTCTCCTCCTCGCACTCGAACCAGCTGTAGGTAACCTGAGTTCATAAGGAAGGAAGGAGGAAGCTGAAACCCCAAAAATTGGAGGAAACGTGACACCAGACAGAAGGGAGGGAGGGAGGAAGGAGTAGAAAGAGGAGGGAAAGCAACATAAAAGAGAAGCAAAAGGAGAGAAGGAGGAGGGGAGAGAGGGATGAAAAGAGGCAGGAGGAGGAACGGCAAGTGGAGAAAGATGAGAGGAAGATTGAGGGAATGCGAGGAGATGGAGAGGAGGAGGAGAAGGTAACTGAGGAAGAATAGGAAGTGTTAGAGGAGAAAGTTGAGGAGGAGGAGGAGGAGGAGGGGGGCGGCTGCAGGTGCAGCAGCAGAAGTGCATGCAGGGTGCTGATGAAAGGAGCCATCAGAGAGTGAAGAAAAGTAGCGAGGTCTCACTCTGCTGCCGTTTCCAGACTCCTCTCACGGCTCTTCGTCCCCTGCTCATGGTGTGAATCTGTTTAATAATAAATATGACAAATACAAGAACACATTTTTCTACCGGGGGAAACCAAAATGTGCCAAACTCAAGGCTACAAAACTAGAGTTCACAAACAAACGGGTGACATCACCAACACTCCGTCCGCTTCTCATTTTCAGGGCCACTTTGTGAGTTTTTGTTTTTTTCTTATTCCTCTACCAAATCAAACCAATTCTATATTATACATTTGATACTATTACTTGCAAAATTCCATATACATGAATCTAAATTGTAAATTCATAAACCACTATTTTTAATTTTCGAAAATGAATTCAAACAATACATTAAGTAAATTTAATATCTAGAAACAGAAAAAGCTATTAAAACACTGAATCTGTGTTTTTTTTTTTACATATTTAATAAATAAAACAGGTGACATAAACATCAAAGTATATACGCAAAAGAAAGATAATTCTGATTTAATAGGTCTTCATCATACAAAATGGGTTATGAGGTCTGAATGGGTCCCCTCAGATAAATATAATATATGTGATTTCTGATATAATTAATAATTAATACAATTTATAATGTAATATTATAGTGTGACATTTACGCCAATAATTGTCAAGCACAGGTGACTCTGGGGTGGTGGTGGTTCTTAACAAACTAATGTATTATTTCTGGCTATATTCGGATCCCCCTGGTTATTTTGGTGTTGTATGTTTACCATGCTGTTTGATAATTGTCACTGTTAATGAAAAAATAAAAGTTTAAAAAAATGCAGTCTGTGGATCGGGTCTAAGTCTAAACTAGGTCTAGAGCGGCGGCGGAGGGATCGCTCCTGTTTGCTCGTAGAGGATCTTTGCAGCCGTCTGCGGCCACAGCTCCCAGCAGCGTCCTGGTGATGACAGACCAGTGTGTGTGTGAGCGCGTGAGTGTATGAGTGTGTGCGTGTGTGTGTATGAGTGTGTGTGTGTGTGATGGGGATCATTGTTAGTGTCCAGCAGAGGACGGAGGACGGTCTCGCACCGCAGGTGAGTTCAGTCTTCTCAACCGTTTGATTGCGCAGAGATCCGCTCCCGCGTGACGACACAGCTCGTTTAACGACAGTGACGCGCGTGCGTGCGTTTTGTGGTTGAATGTTCCGCAGAACGAGATCTACTTCCGTCCTGGTGGTTATTGTTTTTACATTAGGCTTGTTTCGAATCAAGCATGCGCATGCATTTGCCTCGCAAAACAAGGCATTCTGGGAAAAAAACGTCACAAATGCTGGTGATAACTTCCCTTTTCGACATGTCACATGACTTTAAAAACTCGCGGTATCTCCAGGTACCTCCCTCCGCATGCTTTTCTCTGCAGATGGTCTGAAATAAGTGCGGACATAAGACACTCCCCTCAACGTTGCCCTAGTTGGTTAGAATTATCACGTGGTATTTCCCACGTGAGAAAATTCCTCAGCCTCCGTCAACAACGGAACTTCAAATGCCTCGGCTCGAGTTCGTCAGCGACGAAGAAAGCCAGCACCACTGGGCAGGCCATATTCTTTGTGCAAAGTCCGTGAAGTTTCCCCTGGCGCGATAGTTTTTGTTATGTATACAATTATTAATAAAGTTTAAATAAAAAAAAAAAAGTCCGTGAAGTGCACCTGTGTCCGACTTGACGTGGTGGGAACTTGGCGTGTTTATGACGAGTTCCGGCGGATCCTCTCAAGTCTCGTTCATGCATCGGCGCAAATGTATGCGATCCCAAACGCGCTTTTTTTTGACAGATTTTTTTTCCACAAAATAAGACATTTGAATGCAAGAATATTTTTTCGAAAAATGAAAAGTAGTTGTAAAGATATTATCCTGAACCTGGGTCTACCTTGTGTTTGGAGTTTGGTGTGATCCAATGAGGGTTTCTTCACATGAACACACGTTTTGGTTTTACCTGCCGGTAATCTGATTAGTTAGTGGGTAATGTGTGTGTGATCCTGCTGGATGGACGCGTTGTGTTCTACAGTCTCTCTCCGACACACGTGTCATGTTGCCGGCTGTGCGGTAAACCAGCGGTGATGTGATTTTCTGCGCTTGTCGCCGCGTGACTGTGCGCGTTTTTTCCCCTCTCTGCTACCGACGCACGCACACACTTTCCCCTCCTCCTTCCTCCGTCCTCCTTCTGTTTCCACCTCCTCCATCCGTCTAAGCTGGCTGCCTGTCTGGACTCGACACCTCCTCCCTCCTCATCTTTCTACGGCAGCATAGCGGCGGAGAGGGGACAGAACCCCCCCATATATATATTTTACCAGTGATAATAACCAAAACACCGTCCGTTCTCACGCGCATCCAGAGAGAGCGTGGGGGAGAGATCATCATCTTCATCATCATCATCCTCATCATCAGCAGCAGCAGCAGCAGCAGCAGCGCTGCAGCAGCGGATCGCTTGGCTGTCAGACGCAGAGGGATGATAATTAGAAAGAGATTGACTCGGCAACAAGAAGAAGAAAAAGAGGAAGGAGGAGGAAGAGGAGCCGGGCTTGCAGCAGAGGAAACATGAAGGAAGGACGGATCGAATTAATCATAATCTGATCAAGAGGAAGAAAAACGGCAGTTGGTGTTTTTTTTTTTTCGGAGGGAGATGATGGTGACAGCAGTAGCGGAGGAGGGGATGGAGGGATGAGCAGGGATCAATAAGCCTCCCTCCTCCTCCTCCTCCTCTTCCTCCAACCCCCACCTTCATCCCTCCATCACCTCTGCAGGAGCTGCTGAAACCTGTGAGACTCGCTTCCTGGATTTTATTCCTTTGGCTTTTTTTTCTTCTTTCTTTTTCTGGATGCTGCATCGTGTGTGTGTGTGTGTGTGTGTGTGTGTGTGTGTCGTATGCACAAGCTTGTATGTGTGTCATGCATGTGTTGGCTATATAGGCCATGAGGACTTTTATGTGAGTGTGCATGTGCAGCCCGTATTTAGTGTGCGATGCATGCATGTGCGTGTGTGTGTGTGTGTGTGCATGTAGGTGACGTGGAAATAGGTTGTGTGTGTGTCTAATATGTGTGGGCTGTGTGTGTGTGTGTGTGTCGACCGAAAATAACATGACTGTAAAATTGGCCAATTAAAATAGGCCCCGCTACTGTTAAATTCAACTGAAATATAAAAACCCGTCCAAACCGCCTACACTCTGATAAATCCAGTGTGCGTGTAAAATACCTAGTGCAGAGTGAGGATTTATTTCAGGGCTCGTTTCAAACCCAGAACATGTAATTATGTCATACGGTCAATGAGTCATATGGAACCGGCTCTTATTAAAGGGTCAAGTCGCTCAAATGACTGGAGTTTGAATCTGAAATATAATTAATGACTTTGGAAACAGTAAAAGCTTGCAATAAGTGTGTTTTTTTTGGCAGTGAACACAACATTGAAATATCATCAAGTTGAACTTGTTATGAATCCAGCAGTTACAGAGAAACATGATGATTCATGAGGACTCTGTTCGGCGTTATTCTCCCTTTTTAAGCTCTGATTTTGGTCTCCTCCTCCTCTTGAGATGGATATCAGTCTCTTTAGCTGCTAATTGCTCCACTATGTTTACCAGCTAATTTCTAACTGCTGTTTGCTGCTGAGCAGAAAGATATTTGTCTGAAAACGACGCAATGGGAGCGTTGAGGTTTTACCAGAAGTTTTATTTGTTGTAAAGTTGTAGGCCGGACAAGGAATACTTGAACTGTAAAGTATAAGTGTATAGTAGGGTTAGTAGCGTTAATAAATTAAACGTTGCCTTGTCACGATTCGGCGTCCACTCAAAAACAATCAGTCGACTCCTTGTGTCTAGTTGCGAGTTGCTGAGTTCAGATTGGACAAAAGCTAGGGTTTAGGGAATGGTTGAATGGTCAACCAGTGATGCAGCCCTCGGTGTTTTACGGTTGTGTGGTGTTAGCTGTGAGATCGGCTAGCTGCAGCCTGGTTGACTTTAGATATTGCGTTGATGCTCGCAAAATGTCAAGAGGACTGAAGTTGTAGATAGAAGGCAAAAGATCTTCAACTGAGTGCGAAAAAGAGAAAAAGCACAGATGTGGACTAAGTCGTCATCGGAGGCGTAATGATGGAGGTAGGAGGAGAGGCTCATGGGGTGTGATGATTTTTCTCGTCTCTGATGGCTTAGACAGAGCATGGCATTGGTATTTATGGGCTCTCAGAGACCTCGCACTTCTAGCAACCGCAGAGAAAGAGGGAGAGCTTATGAAAGGGATGGAGATGAGACGGTAACGGCTATATGAAAAGAACGCGATGTAGAGGACGACAGCGGGGAGGAGAGCAAGAGGGAAAGGAGAGATCAAGAAGAGGGCAGAGGAAGGATAGAGATAAAGAGAGGGAGGGGAAAGAGAGAAGAATGAAGTACAGATGAAAGACAGGAGGAAGAAACGGGTGAGAGAATCTCATTTAGAATAAAAGTGAAAGGAAGGGAAGTGATGGAGGGAAAATAAAGATGTTTCCCAGAAACCGTGAAGGTATCAGAAGTTTACATTCCCCGTTGACGCACGATATTGGGAACAAATCTGACATTGCAAATTATTTATTTTTCTGCAATGTATTTAGCGGAATGGGAAAAAAATGGAAAGAATTTCAGTTCATCATGAATCTGGCGGGCCGACCTCGACTGTAGGTCATTTATCACATTTAGTCATGGAACATGTGAATCATGGGAGTTTTATCCCTTTTGTATCAAGCAGCAAAATACTGACGTGTTTGCACATCCTGAGGTGTGGTGAATTTGCATGACGCAATTCCCAAACATCCTGTTTCCTGTTTTTGTGATACCTCCTAAAAAGGAACCGTTACGAGCATTTGCCTAATCCAATGAATAGCACTTAGTTTGTTCGTATTTTTCGAAAGCATTGCAGCAGAATTTCACAATCATTATCCATTAAATGTAGGTATTTTTGCAGTCTTTTGGGTATAGCCCTAAAATACAAAAACCTGCGGTCCATTGGAATGTCTTTTGGTTGTTGCTCTTTTAAGCTCCTCCCGTTTTACTCTCTACTATCTTCTCATCGTCTCTTTCTGTGTTTTCTTGTCTTTCATGCAACTGATGGATGACACGAAGAAGGATCTGGGTATGCCTCGCCGTACGCAGGAAGAAGACAAACATCTGACATGACATTCCACCTTTGCGCACCACTTCCTGTGACAGACCGACTGCAGGACGACTGGCTGAGTCCTGCAGGTGAACCCATGGACCAGGACGAGGTGAACCTCTCCTTCTCCATGTTTGTCAGGAGATGATCTTTGATGGACGTTACGTTTTTATTTTGTGGAGCTTTTGGTTGTATTGATTTCTCAACATTTTGCTTCCAAACTGTTTTGTTGGTGGACATGGTCTGAACTGAATTCTCGTCTGTTGGTTTTAAGAGTCCCCACAGGGGTCCCGACCCCAGGATTTTATTATGAAGAGTCCCAACAGGGAAGCCTGTGGTAAAGTCTCCGTCCACTATGATCTCCACGACAGCTTCTTGGAAACCAATGATCTGATCTCCTGCATGGAGTGCAAAGAGTGGATACAACTGACTCACTGACAAACAGAAAGACACATTTTTTTGCGTGTGTGGTGGGGAGGGGAAGACGGTTTCTTTCTCCATATTAGTTCTGTTTTTAGCCATCATGGGTCTGAACCACAACAGAAACGCCTGAGTGAACCAGGGGATGGTCGACGACTCGGTAAAGCTCTCTGATTGGAGCCAGCGAGGACGAGGTCCATCTTGATCTTCAAATCAGAAGTCAAAGAAGAAGAAGTCCTCTCCCCCCCACTTACCTCTGGTGGGGGGGAGGGTGAAGGGTAGTTTAGTTTTTAGGGTGTAGGGCTTAGGGCCTTAGGGTTTAGTTTTGTAGTTATTAGGTTTTAGGTTGTAGACTAGACAGTAGAGTACATTATACGTCTCTGGGTCTAGTTTGTAGGAATTTCTTCTGTTGTTTTGAGGTTTATTCAGTTGTGCTAATTTTAGCCTTTGGTCCGCTAGCTCAGTGAGCTGTCGCATATCTACTAGCCCCTGTGGTACCTAACACTGAGTTAGCTTTTGGCTCTGCACCAGCTGCAGCTGTGACTCAGGAAGCATTTCATCTAGTGCAGAAGTTTTAGTGTACTCTGGAGTTTACCAAGCTCTTTAGTTTAGAAGTTAGCATTAGTGAACCGTAGTCGCCATTCCTGTGTACTAACTCTAAGACCAGCTTGTCATGGATGCCAATCAAGGCCCGGGCCAGGGCAGCCCAGAAAGCCCGAACCGGGCCGTGGAGTACCTTCTTGAACTCAACAACATCATCGAGAGCCAGCAGAAGCTTCTAGAAACTCAGCGGCGCCGAATTGAGGAGCTGGAGATCCAGCTGGACCGGCTCAGCCAGGAGAACAAGGACCTGCGTTTTGATCGGCAACCTGTTGCTCCTCCTCCACCTGCTCCTCCTCCCGAGCCTCCCCTCCCTCCCCCTCCTCCGCCACCTCCACCGACCATAACGACATCCCTTTCCACCAAGAACCACCACCACAACAGCCAATATCAAGTTCCTCCCCAGCCCCCCACCTCCATCCCCCTCCACCACAGCCACCACCACCAGTATCATCAACACCACCACCAGTATCATCAGCACCACCACCACCCCTCAGCCCACCACTCCTACAACAGCTCCAACAGCACCAGTACGACGGCAATCCCGGTTCTTGATTCGGCCTCAGCTCCAGCCTCCATCTCCATCCCAACCCAAATCCCGGCTCCGATCTGCTCCCCAGCCCCAGCTCCACCCCCGCCTCCTCCGATCCCACCCAGGGATCAGCCACGGGCCCACAGCCGGCTCACCCGAATGCCCTCCACCAGCACCGGCACAAACACCAACTTCGTGGAGAAAGAGAAGGAGAGAATTGAGCGCCTGCACAGAGCCAACGCCTCCAACAACAACCACGCCCACACCCTCCACCACCAGAAATCGTAAGTTAGAGTTTAAGATATTTACTACAACCAAAGCCAAAGATGACACGAGAGGAAGGCAAACCTCATCTCAACAGTGGATTGACAAGAACAAAGTAAATGCTGGCTGGCAACTGTTGCTGGAAGCCAACTAGAATTTGGAATTTATGAATTTCTGGCAAAATAGTGAAATATATTATTTTAAAAGTAAAAACCATTTGCCTCCAAAACTTGATGTGACTATGATCGAACTCCTGTTGAATTTGCGAACCCTTTCACAAAATTTCTAAACCCGTCATCCCACTCTCCGTTTTGCCAAAAACTTGTGGAAATCTTTGACTTTGATTGCTACTAACTTTTGCAGCTTTTCTCACGCAGGTTTTGTGCAAGCCATGAAATATGTGTCCGCATACACATTCTTTACCGGCAACAGATTTTAAGGCAACGGTGTTTTTGCTCAACGCGATTTAGACCCTTTTGAACTCCAGCAAATAGGACTTGTTGAAGTCCAACATTGAAGTGATTCTTCCCTTCCAAAGGACGGGGGCAGCTGATGCCACTCTGCTTTCTTTCAACACTGCGATTGGCGGGTGTTCAGGGTTGATAAATATTCATTCTTTTATCAGCTAATGGCTCTGCAGAGTGGAAGGTTGTAGTGGGAATTTACATATTGCAGGAGAGCAGGAGTGCACGAGACTCCGGAGACGGATGAACTAAACAACTGCAGCATCTCTAATGCTGATAATTGGTGGAGCGCAGAGCGAACACTGTTATGTAATAGATATTTTTTTGCAAAGTGATTAGGATGTAGTGCTTGTTGTCACAGTGAAGTTGTTGACTGCCAATCGCCATGGTAACCACTTACCAGGCAGCTCAGTAGCTTTTGCTCTTATTTTGTTGTAATTTTTTTGTTGTTGCTCTGAATACATTTGTCAGTGAGAATTGGGTTTGCCCGGCAACACGATCTTATGATCATCCTATCGGGAAGAGTTGAGATACGACGGAGCCTCTCCCTCGTCTTTAGCACGCAGCGCCGTCGACGACGGCGGGATGCAGCGCTGCACTCGTCCCATGCATGAACCAGGCAGCTCCTTCTTTGTGAGCGGCAACACTGTGAACGGCCGTGTGTGGGAAGTGCCGGTTACACGCCGATTGCTGTTGCCATGCAACTGTGGAAAAACTCTTGTTGTGAAGGACAACACTCGCACTGAAACGGTTTGAAATGCTTTTAACCTCGCTCGGCGCTTGCAGCGCCTAAAGCTTTGCTGAGCTGGCGCTGCTGTGGGGAACGTTGGAGCGTCACCGCGTCCAGCTGCAAACGCAGAGGCACCATCAGACATGAAGGCCGGGGGAAACGCAGTGATGAGTCACAGAGACGGATTAAATACTACTATTGCTTTGTCTTCTAAGCTCTCATACGTGCAGCCACAAAGTAGAAAGTAGACAGAGGTACGGCCAGTGACTCAGACTTTCAGATCTGGGTTCATCTGAGGCATCTCGAGAAAACTAAAGTGCAGGGGGGGGAATCGAAGCCCTGAGTCATGAGACGTTCAGGTGCAGCTGATAGCTGACCTTAAGCTTGCACAGTGCCGTAACAGGCAGAGAACGATGATGGAGCCTGACGGCGGTGAAGATTCGTCATGAAATCACGCACACCGTGATCTTCAATCAGCTGCTCGCTGTGACTGAGTGCGATGCAATAAATCCCACACGGCAGATTATGGCGTGGAGGCATGGCAGCATGTTTTGCGGAGCTGCCCACGCTGGTCTCTGAGTGATTTTGTTTTTGGGCATGATGCAGCAAAATGCAAAGTACCCCCTCACACAGATTTACAGCAGTAAGAAAGGCGGTGGCAGATATCGTAATACCTCATGAAGCAGTTCAAACGTTTCATCTGAAGGGTTGTGAACTGAGGCTTTATCGAAATAGATTTGTATTTTTGATTCATGGTAGCCATATTGTAACAGCAGCATATTCAATTTTGTTCGTGTTTTACGACAAAGGCTTAACAGAGCGAGATCAAACACTTCAAATTTAGCATTTTACAGGTTCCCCCTGAACACATTTTGAGGGTTTGACATCCTATTTACCCCACTGGTATCTAGTAGCTATTTAGCTTATAAGCAAGCTAATTAGCTACTTGTAGGATGTCATGACATCTTCGGGGTCGAGTCAGTGGCAAATTCTGGAAAAGTGACGGTACTTGTTTTTTCTACATTCCCAGAAAATGACTCTGATGAAGCTACATTGTGACTATCGGCAATCGGAGAGCTAGCTAACATTAGCTGTTAGCAGTCGGAGGTTTGCTTTGAGTTAAGTTATGATGCATTCACGCTGTAAAATGAGTATTTGACGAAAGGTAAATTATAGCGTTGAAGACGATGAAACTTGAGGTGAATTATCAAGAATTAATAATATATTTGCGGTACGCAAAACATGAATATGGGAGTGTATGTTGAAGTGCATGGGATTTATTAATTTTTTGTTACCGTGGTGTCGGATTTAATATCAAGAATCGTTGGATTTTCATGGATACATAACATAATCGATTATAACATTTCTGGTATTGTGACTTCTCTACTTAAACCAAACTTTAAAAAGGCTCAATCGGGTTTTTAAGTTAAACGTGGATGCAACAAACAGGAGCAGCTCGCTGACTTGCAGCACATGAACTCACCACAGTGCATTAGTGTCTGTTACACACAGCGGCAGCCTGAAGGAGAGCTTTTTTGCCGAAGTGTAATAAAAAATGCAAAAAAAAATGCAGTATGATCCTAAACGTTTTTTTATTAAAGATTCAGGAGCGAAGAAGAAGAAACGGTGAACTCGGCAGCATCTCGGGCAGTTTCTCAACAAAGAAAGTAGAAGCGACATATTTCCTTCCACTAATAAACTTAATAAGATTTGCAGTGTTCAGGCGGGAATCGTGTCCAGAGAATATAATATTCATAAGAGGTGCTCTAAGTCCCCCCCCCCCCCCCCCCCCAGAGCACGATAACCATGTAGCCATTACAGTAACTATGCAGCAGCTGATCCTCCACTGCTGCTGACGATCAGAGGAACCGACGATACGAACACGTGTGATGCTGTAACCATCGTTATTGATCTTACTGAAGAGTGATGGAGAGCGGTTATGGTGATGAACACGGAGAGTGTGGAGGAGTCGGATCTGTAGGATCCAGATGGATAAAGAGACATTTAAAGAGGATTCACTTTTCTGTTCCCTTCTTTTTCTTTACTTCTTTCCTCTTTCATCTCCTCCAAGCATGAACCTGTGATCTGTATCCGGATACTTGATCTGCTTATACAGCCTTTGCATAAGAACTCAATGTTTTCTAATGGAGCTTAAACATAACCATGGTGTGATGCCTTCGTAAAGCAAACGTCTGAGGTGTATCCTCAGACGAACCTGACTTCAGTTTAACAACGGTGTACAGTTTGACACAAATCAATCAACCCCAACTGGAATACCGTTGTGCGGGCAGCAGGGCAGAGACCTGATCACCGTGTGATCCAGACCTTCTCTAGAGATCCAGATCCAGATGACATGTCGGTACCGGGTGGAGATGACGTCTCTTCTAGTCGTCTTTTTATGCTGGAACAAAAAAAGTAGACATGATGTCGACAGGAGTTTAATTTAGGACTCCAGATAGCATCTCTCTCTCTCTCTCTCTCTGACCCTGTTTTTGTAAACAGCTGCTGACATCTCGTCTTCTGTGTGCTGATGATGATAACAGGAGTGTAAATCAGCTCGGTCAGCAGCGCTGCTGCACCAGGTGTGTGTGTGTGTGTTAGTGTGTGTGTGTGGTTTTGCGATGCCCATCCAGCAACCTTTCAAAAACAAAAATCGCACATTTTCTGATGGTGAAAGACGCTTTGTTCATCATCAATCAGTTTGCGGTGACGTTGAACTTTATTTTACCGTTTACTTGCATCGTGTCTTGTGTGTGTGTGTGTGTGTGTGTGTGTGCGTGTGTGTGTGGAACTCAAAGTGCTGACTCGGTTGTTGGGAGGTCGACTGAAAGCGCCTCATCAGCGCTGACTGCTGCCTGATCGTGGTGAACATGCTTCCACCAAACAGCAGCTGTTAAAGCGATTACGGACGAGTGTTTTTAATGAGGTCGGGTCACATGATGCTCCTCCGTGTTCCCAGCTTGTACGTCGCATGTTTACGGGTCAGCAGATGCCAATGTGTAACTATGAATCCTGGTTTATTTCTATAGCCCCCACAGACCTGCATCCAGGGGGTTTATTATTATCTGTGCAGCGTAGAAAACCTTCTCCCAAGATCCTCGATGTGGATCAGGAAAAACTCCACAGAAGAAAATGTGGAAAAATGTATTTTTGTTAGACCGAGTGATCATGAAAGGTTACGTCTACCAACAAACCTAAATATGGGACGTCGTCATTGGTTGTGGACGTAGTGATGTCAACCATTGGTTGATTGTGTGGTTGTTGACCTATTTGAAGCCTCAAGTTCAGCTTGTCTCCAGTCGCCATCTTTGGTTTTTGGCCATCACCATTTTCTCATAGACTTCTATACATTCAGAGAGGAGTCGCCCCCTGGTGGCCAGCAGAGAGATTTCAACTTTAAGGCACTTGAGCATGATTGGCTTCACTTTTCAGAACCGGAGATATCCTATCCTATACGTATCCTTCCACGTTGGAAAGCAGCAGTACGTCTTCTTCTCTACTTCCACGTCTTCCTCCACGTCTTCCTCTCTACCTCCACGTCTTCCTCTCTACCTCCACGTCTTCCTCTCTACCTCCACGTCTTCATCTCTACCTCCACGTCTTCCTCTCTACCTCCACGTCTTCCTCTCTACCTCCACGTCTTCCTCTCTACCTCCACGTCTTCTTCTCTACCTCCACGTCTTCCTCTCTACCTCCACGTCTTCCTCTCTACCTCCACGTCTTCCTCTCCACGTCTTCCTCTCTACCTCCACGTAATCTTTTTTTTTTTGTTTTTTTTTTTTTGTTTCTTTATTTAAAAGGGACAATGCACATTAATTAACAGCAGCAACAGAGTCACACATGTAAATGTGCCAGATTTAGCCATGCAGGCTAATTTTCATCTGCAGTCCCTGGCAGGTTAATGACATTTAAGAAAATATTAAAAAGCATACAGGAAAATGCAATACAAAGACATAGACACAAGGACACATAAGCATAACAAATAAAGCAACACAAGTGTTAGTTAAAATATAACATATCCGCATTAAATCAATTAATAAAGCAGCGCACAGACATGAAATAAAAATGTGTAACATATAGCACATTTAAATACATTCGCTACCTCCACGTCTTCCTCTCTACCTCCACGTCTTCTTCTCTACCTCCACGTCTTCCTCTCTACCTCCACGTCTTCCTCTCTACCTCCACGTCTTCATCTCTACCTCCACGTCTTCCTCTCCACGTCTTCCTCTCTACCTCCACGTCTTCATCTCTACCTCCACGTCTTCCTCTCCACACCTTCTTCTCTACCTCCACGTCTTCCTCTCTACCTCCACGTCTTCCTCTCTACCTCCACGTCTTCATCTCTACCTCCACGTCTTCCTCTCCACGTCTTCCTCTCTACCTCCACGTCTTCATCTCTACCTCCACGTCTTCCTCTCCACACCTTCTTCTCTACCTCCACGTCTTCATCTCTACCTCCACGTAATCTTCTCTACCTCCACGTCTTCCTCTCTACCTCCACGTCTTCTTCTCTACCTCCACGTCTTCCTCTCTACCTCCACGTCTTCCTCTCTACCTCCACGTCTTCATCTCTACCTCCACGTCTTCCTCTCCACACCTTCTTCTCTACCTCCACGTCTTCATCTCTACCTCCACGTCTTCCTCTCTACCTCCACGTCTTCATCTCTACCTCCACGTCTTCCTCTCCACACCTTCTTCTCTACCTCCACGTCTTCCTCTCTACCTCCACGTCTTCCTCTCCACGTCTTCCTCTCTACCTCCACGTCTTCATCTCTACCTCCACGTCTTCATCTCTACCTCCACGTCTTCCTCTCCACACCTTCTTCTCTACCTCCACATCTTCTTCTCTACCTCCACGTCTTCCTCTCTACCTCCATGTCTTCTTACCTCCACGTCTTCCTCTCTACCTCCAAGTCTTCCTCTCTACCTCCACATCTTCCTCTCTACCTCATCATCTTCATCTCTACCTCCACGTCTTCCTCTCCACACCTTCTTCTCTACCTCCACATCTTCTTCTCTACCTCCACGTCTTCCTCTCTACCTCCATGTCTTCTTACCTCCACGTCTTCCTCTCTACCTCCAAGTCTTCCTCTCTACCTCATCATCTTCATCTCTACCTCCACGTCTTCCTCTCTACCTCCACGTCTTCCTCTCCACGTCTTCCTCTCTACCTCCACGTCTTCTTCTCTACCTCAATGTCTTCCTCTCCACATCTTCCTCTCTACCTCATCATCTTCATCTCTACCTCCACGTCTTCTTCTCTACCTCCACGTCTTCCTCTCCACGTCTTCCTCTCTACCTCCACGTCTTCTTCTCTACCTCCATGTCTTCATCTCTACCTCCACGTCTTCCTCTCCACGTCTTCCTCTCTACCTCCACGTCTTCTTCTCTACCTCCATGTCTTCTTCTCTACCTCCACATCTTCCTCTCTACCTCCATGTCTTCCTCTCTTCTTCTTCCACCTTCCTCCCTGCTGATGAACCTCGTTCCCAGTTGGAAGCTTGGATGTGTGGATCAGTACGTTGGAGCCTATCGGGGCCGTAGATCAGCTTGTTTATCGATCTCTCATTGATCTCTTTTTAAATCCATGACTACCGTTTCTGAGCAGCGGTAGATCATAAGCAGCATGACTCACCATGTAACACGTGGGGGCAGCTTTAATCTTCCGTGGCAGTCAGTAGATTGGCGTCCATCTTGGATTTTAGTCATTTTAAAAGTGAAAGTCAAGACTGAAAATGAGAGATTTGTTTCACCAGGAGGATTAAAAATACGCTGCACTGTGAAATATGGAGGTTTGGGGTTCGGTGTGGATCAGCACTGATACGCGAGTCACAATTCTTTAAATTGACGTTCTGCACTTTATTCACAGACATTATTCACGTTAAGTCTGAAAAGACTTGTTCTCATCTTCTTTTTTTTAAAAAGTGAGATGTGAACCATCTGGAGAGAGAGTCTGAGGAATGATTGTATCCAATGATTGATTGATGACTGAAGTCGCTGGCTGATCTTTAAAGAAACTTCACTCATACAAAACCCATCAAGAGGTTTTTTCCCCCTAAAAGCGCTTCGTTTCTTCGTCTCTCTCCGGTTTGAGTGAAACGTTTTCTCAGCCTGAAAGCCAGTCGTTTTAAATCTGCTCAAACGCTTAAAAATGTATTAATTATTATTATTACTGAAATTAACTTTTAATCTCATTACATAATTTCTTAGATAATTTCCAGTACAGTCGAGTCACAGAAACTTGAAAGCTCTGAATAGAACTTGATCCCTCCGGCTCACCGTTGTCACCCTGCATCTCACACAATCTAATTAGTGTGTGTGTGTGTGTGTGTGTGATGCTATCAGGTGATTGATGGTGTAATCATTCTGACCTGGATGTTGAGACAGTAACTCGTACGTGGCGTCGTGTCCCCTCCGTCCGTCCGTCTGTTATATTTGGCTACATGGAAATGAGACATGGAGCCGGCTGCTGGTGGTGAAGGTGGACCCCCTCCACGGATGCTGCGTTGTCATGGCAACAGCTGGGCAGGCTGAGGGGGAGGTGGAGGAAGGAGAAAGCGCCGTAGGTTTCATAACGGGGCACGCGCACACACACAAACGCACAAACACACACACACACACTCTGCAGCTTTTTCCAGCCGCTCGCTCACACACACACACACACACACGCACACACACATGTTTGCATTATCAGCCGAGTCGCTGTGATGCAGTGTGACATCACTGCGAGCGGGCAGGAAGTTAAACAGATCTGCAAACAAATACTGAACGTGCTAACTTGCCTCCTCACTCACCCTCCGATATCTCAGATATAAGTGACAACGCCCATCCGGCAGCGCCACCATCAGGCGAACAGGTCCACTTGTATATGGAATGAATATTCAAATCTACTTTCTGGACCTGAAACATTATCTTTTTAACTAAACAAACATAAAATGTGTAATTCATGGCCGTTGACTACCATACACTTTTTTTTTTCTGAAGTAAGGTTCTATAGGGGGACATAGGAAGGGGCGGGACTTCATTTGAGTTCATATTTACACAATGAAGAGCAGGTCTGGAATAATAAGTAACTATTAGAGGCCACATAAAACTCTAGCCTCACTTATTGTGCTTTCAGAATAACATATTTTCAATTTGTTGTTAGTTATTTAAGTTACTGTGACGAAGACGAGAGAAAGAAACTGACATTAAATACATTAAAAGCAGAGGTTTTCATGAACTCCAACTCTGTATTCATCACTGAAGGCTTGCCCTTCTCATATATACACACACACTTTTTGCTTATTAACAGTCGGGTTCTGGGTAATGTAGTAAATCACTAACTAGTGTCACTCATTAACTCCTCATTAATATCCTCGATGACATTGAGCAGCTGAAGACCTTTTTTTTCCCGGGAACGTCGTGTGGCAGCTCCTTTCCCAGCATGCAACGGGGCCGTCCTCTCGGGTTTTTTGCAGTTAGTGTGGATGGATTACCGGCGATGTCATCAGACCAAGACGCACAGCAGCAGACATTTATCTGCCCACGACAAGGCCGATACTGTACTGCTGGCCTCAATACACAC
>NC_139922.1:29280861-29308361 GCF_963514095.1 Eutrigla gurnardus | reverse complement strand
AGAAACTTAGCCCCGCCCCTTCCAGTATCCGTCATTTTATTCGATAAGTTAAGAGTGTCGGTGTGTCGTAGGTTTGTCGTCGTATTTAATTTAGTTTAGTGTGAGACCGCTCAGTGAACTACGTCTCTGGCTCACACAACGTACATCTAACACAGCTCTTAGCTCGTCTTGCTAGCTAGCAACGCAGCCGTTAGCTCATCTCTCTAGCTAGCTGGCTACGTTCCGTCACTAATGTAACGTGATATTTGTTGATGTGTTTTACTCAGCGACTCTTCTTATCAGCAGGAAGAGAAAGAAGTAGCGAGACCTGTTGTTGTGTGAGTGAGCCTTGAATAGACCCTTGTGGAACACCAATTGTCAGCATGAGTAAAACTACATCCTGGTACCGAACACAAAGGCATCGTAGCTTCAGAGAGTTGATTCCCAACTGTCATTTTGTTCTCAAGAGTTATCCGTGAAGGAAAAAGTAGAAATGTCACTTAAAAAAGGGAAAACTAGCGTTAACTTTCAGATAGCGAGTTCTTTTTTTCGAAAGGGATCGCAGGTTAACGAGTTATTCAGAGGATGTGTTTCAAACGTCTTAATTGTTTGTAAAACCAGTCCTCTTTTAACGTGTTAAGCGTTAGCAGGTGAGGCACTCACCCCTTGCATTATGGGTAGAGAAACACCAACAGGAAGGAGGGGAGGTGGACGGGTCAAACAAACACCGGACTTTCACCCAGGAGACTGCTGTTGGTGTCCCAGGTCAAACTAACAGTAGACGTTGATAGTAACTTTAGTCGTTAGTGTCGATAGTTTGAAGCTTCGGAGCTCCAACCGGTGAGAATAGTGGTTGGTTTTCTATTTGTCTCTTTGGACGCCACACAAAACATTTGGGTTCCTTTGCCCTTGACGAGAAAATGCTGATTTAGTAGACAAACCACTGTGGGCAAAACATGGGCCACATCCTCTCATCTGAACCCAAACTGTTCAACACAGCCTGACTCACCAACTCAGTGTCCCTGGAGGAATGTCAGGGACATAGATGTGGACTCACATTTTCATTGTTTTTACGGACTACAGTTAAAGAAATCAGTTTACTTGAATACAGACGTCAGGAATCCAGTGTGTTTTGTTTTTGCTTTCTATTTAGAATTGACTTCATTCCGAGCATTTAAAAAAAGTATTAATCAATAAAATAGATTTAAAAAGAAAAACAAGATAGCCCATAATAATGGATAAAAAAATAAACAACATAAATGTAAGTAAATCTTCAAAAAGGAGTAGGAAGAAGCACTATGCTTTTCTGGTCCGAGCCCTATATCCATGAAGAGATTATAAATCTCAAAGACTTTTACCTGTTTAAATAAAGGTGTAATAAAAAAATAAAAATACATTAATAACATAAACCAACCCTCCTCCCGTGTCCATCCTAAGAATGAACCACTATATTTCTAATTTATGTGATTGCATTTTCTTAGCAATAGCAATAATAATAATAATAAAAATAATTATTTTCATTCCCCTTCCTCCTTTCTATACCTCATGACAATTATTGTTTTATGCATATTTTGAAATGGTCTGGAACACAGTAATATTTAAAGCCTGTAAGAAGAGAAAGCTCCAAACGGTTTCTTCCACCATGTGGAGTAAATGTAGTGAAGTCAGCGATGCACTTACAGCTGACGTTATATAAGCCGATAGCATTACAAGAGGGTCGACGGGACGCTCCGGTCGGCCGGTGAAGCGCGGGTGCGATCCGCAGATCCGCACCAACCATGCATGTTGTGGAAGCCGATGTAATGATGGGAAGAGTTTAGATGTTTGGCCTCGGGATTACCTCGATCTGAGGTTACAGCAAGTCCTGAAAGGGTGAGCGGTTTACCGATACTTGAAAAGGATTGCGACACCCTGCCGTTAACGCCGTGCGATACCCGTTTTCTTAGCAGTGCTATTTTGAGTGTTTTAATGAGATTTGGTGTGTTAGCAGATCTGATCGAGGACTGAACAGATCCACAAGAGGATGGTTTTAACTCTGACACAGTCGCAACGTAAAGTCCAGGTCCAGGATTTAGCTAGCATAGCTACCTAAAAAGGATGGTGTCAACGGATAAAGGACAGGGAACCTCTCTGAGCGGGTTCTGGATCAGCAGAACTCCATAAAAAAAACAAAAAACGTTCTGATAAAATGAGACTCGGCATCTTTTCTAAATCTGTCCGAGCGTCCAACACATAATCCACCAGAGAGCACCGGGTTGAAGTCTGGTTTTCCTGGGTTTCTCAGGAACCTGAAGTGGACTGATAGGAAAAGTACTGTTCGCCTGGTTTCCCTCATCAACTTCTCACTGAACTTCGTCTGAATTTATTATCATTCTCTGAGTTTTTGTCTAGAAGCCTCTTTCTGCCTCCCGTGCTGCAGTACCACTCTCCGCCTGAACTGTTACTGCTGCATCAGTGGGGGCGCCGTTTTACAAAAAACTCGTATTAAACGCTTTTTAAATGTGATATATGTTTGCAAATACAAAGTTAACTATCGAAGAAAACAAACTTTTTTCATTAATACATTTTTAGTAAAGAGGAACACATTTTTTCCCATGTTCTATTAGCTCTTATTTATACTTTTCTTGGCGTTTAAGATTTTTCTTGTATGTTTCTTAAGACAGGGCATCATATCAGAGTCACTCCCGTTATCTGGACACACTACACCAAACCTGTACCTGCTCCGGACTGGACCATCAGTAAAATGCTTATACCTGCAGCCCAACACGTAGCTCAATTCCTCGCTAACTGCCAAACGGCTAATGGTGGTTAGCGAGCAGGATGCGACTGGCCTTCCCCTCTTGTCCCTGTGAAAACCCAGTAAACTATATCTGTGCATCATCCTCCCTCTCCTGACTCACCGTACACTATACATGTACCGCTGTGACCCTAACTGCTAGTGCTAACGGCCAAGTCTGACTGTGTGCTAACCATGAGCTGATATGTGGTGTGTTCTGACTGCTAAGCTAACACCTGTGACTGTATGTTAATGTTGTATGCTGGTATGAATAGTTAAGAACCTTATGCACTAACTGCTGCCATTTATTTATTTATAGTGTGTGCTTATGCTAATGCTAACATGATAAGATATGCTAAGATTGTTAGTTGTGCTAATTGCTACGCTGCCGTTAAAACTGTGTGCTAAGCTAAGATTTAAGTGTGCTTTTTTTCTTTTTGCTTTAACACCACTAGCCATACTTGTTTGCTAACCGCTACATGCTGCTAATACTGTGTGCTAAGCTACTGCTGATGGTGTGCCGTGATGCTAACTGTGCTAATGGTGTTTATGTGTGCTTGTCTGTTGTTGTTGTTGTTGTTGTCTACCTTTCTCTGTTTCTCTCTTGACTTTATTTTTCTTTCTTTTTTCTCTTTCTCCCTCTCCCCCGCTCTCTCTCTCTATCTTTCTATCTCTCTCTCTCTCTCTCTCTCTCTCTCTCTCTCTCTCTCTTCCTGTCAGGTCTTATTCCTCCTCCACCTGTTCTACTACCAACACCTCTTGTCGTTCCTCCAACAACCCTACTAGCATCACCACTCCTTCCTCCACCTCCTCCTCCTCCTCCTCCTCTCTCTACTCCTCCAGCCTACCTCCTAACAGCCACGCCACCTACCATCAGTACTGCTGTCCCGCGCGCCTCCGCCTGCCCAAGCCTCCCTGCGCCCTGCCCCCCGCCAAGCACCACGAGCAGGCAAGGTAAGGGCCAGAGTCCCCCCCCCCCCCCCCCCCCCACACCCTCCTCAACACCCAGCCTCACCCACTGCCCCCCCCCCACCCCACTAGTAGACTCCCCCAGACCACATCCACCAGCAGGGAGCTCAGTCACCCCAAATGCAATGTGAATTTGATGCGCGTCATGTTTCCATGTAAATTATACCATAGTGATACTAATACTACTACTCATAATAATACTACAACTGCTAATAATAATATAATAAAATATTACTATATATTATTAATATATATATAGTAATATTATATGTTGTGGGATTGTCAAAATACGGTAAAACATTTACATTAATTCGGTCAGATTTGCTCTAAATGCATTTTGGCGTCTCATGAAGCCTCACCTGCCCCCCCCATACAAATTAAAACATTTTTTCAAAAAAAAATTTAAATCACAGTGTTAAATATTTCATACAAGCGTTTTCGTTCCCCCGTGTCTCCCGTTAAAAAGCTGTGACACATTTGAAAGTGACACATTAACGATGCAGAGAGGCGATGATTTCTTCACCAGAGTGTGTGAAGGGGAGATGAGTGAAAGCTGGGGGGGAGGGGAGGCCGTCAAGGGGGGGGGGGGGGGTTGAGTCACCAGCAGGGGAGGGTGTTATGCATAACCACACACACACAGAGAGCGGAGGGATTCACCACATGACTTACATGCTGCCGATGACACAGCGAGCGAATCTGTCGTGTTCAGCAGCGTAACTTTAACGGAGACATCGCGTATGATCTATGTTCTACTGAGAACGTGTCACTCTGCTGCAAGAAAAAAGCACGAAAAACACTGTAGTTCGGGCAAAACAATTATAACACAATTTAAAATCCACATGATGAAAATAAATGATTTAATGTGACAGGAGAGGTCAAGAAGGCTTATACAGACGGACATCAACATAATAAAAAACAAATTAAAAATAATAAACGGTAACAAAAGAAACTATGCTAACATAATTTAGAAAAACAAAACCAAGATAAATAACATGAAGCACGCACAAAAATAAAGAATAAGCTTCAAATTCATATTTTCAGAAACATCCCTTTAAATGCCAGATTGTTGAATTGAATTATTTGCTGTATAATAAATGCTAGCAGGGATTTGTATTTGTTTGTTCAGCAACAGCACTGATTCTGATCAAATGCTGCAGAGCTCCATGATACAGCAGCGATGCCCCCGGTGGACACCTGGAGAATTGCACTTATTTGCCTTAGAACAAACGAGAAAATGACTCAATCTGGTGCAAAAATAACAGAAAAAACTAATTGTAGCAGCTGAGGATGAAGTTTAAAAACGAAAAAAAAAATTGTAATATTTAAAAAGCCACAAATGTAATATAACAGTTAAAATATGACTCTTTTAGAGAGAGAGGGGGAGGGAATGAATCTGCTTCATCTGCTGACCGAGCAGCAAGTTCACCACAGAATCAGTCAGACGATGAATCACGGCGTTTTTGGAAGAAGAGAATATTAAAAGAATATCTCACCCGCTGAAATGACCATCTGTGTGTCGGATTCTGGGAAGAAAACGTTGTTTTTCTCTCAGGCCTCGAGGAATAACACAAACCCGGGGGAAAGTCTAACAAACCGACATCTGAACATTCAAAGAGACCCGTCTACTTAAAACACAGAAACAGTCGCTTTTGATTTTTAAAATAAATGTTATTTATAAAGCCATTAATCACACATTTTCCATCTTATAGAAATCATACATATAACAGAAATAGACAAATTAGTAACAAATGTATACTACTAAAGGTAACAGCAGCAGTCAATAAAATATAACAATAATAATAACACCACACATAATAATAATAAAGCATATTGCAGCAAAGTGAGAAGAAGAAGTTTTACTGGTGTTTAGGTGGAGATGTGTTGTTGTTAAACGTGACCGTTGACGCCCATAAATATGTTTTTGTTCATGAGAGAAAAACAACACATGATGAGTCACGGAATCACAGCTGGCCATTTTAATAATGTCTATGTCGTGACGTCCGAACGCTCTGATTCATCGTGGGACTGATTCTGTGGTCAAAAATAAAAAACTTCCTCCGTAGACGTTCGTCTGCTAATAATCTGAACACTCAAACTATTCCAGAAATAATATTCTATAAAATATACTGAACACAGTGTGTGTTAGAGAAAATTACACTGAAATAAATAATAACTTAAATACACACTTACAAAGTTAGATGAAGGTCTTCCATTCTGTTTTAGTCTTTAAAAAAAAACCTTATGCAGAGAAAATGTCTTTTTCTTGATTTTTTATTTTAAAGCTTTGGCAAACTTTATTACTCTTTTAATGTTGACAAAAGACACAAAGTATTTATTTATTTCCCTTAATCTGCACACATGAAATGATTCGGATTACAGCCTCCGTCATGATCACACTCATTTGCACTTTTTTTTTTAAATTTCATTTCATTGCACTGATTCACGTCTGCACCGGCCGTTATCTAAAAATGACCAAAGGCTTGGCTTCCCCGTCACCTCACGCCTCCCCTCGCATCCCCCCTCCCTCCCCCCTTAAGGGAAACGTTCACCCAGAAGTCACCTTTCATCATTTTAGAGATGAAATGTGTCTGGAGGCGACACGGAAGCTGCTTCACCTCCACCAGCAAAGCTCACTCCGTCAGTTAGACATGTGTACACGCTGACCCCTGCTGGCCGACTGCAGTACTGCAACGCTGAACTTAAAAAATCCCATCACCAGCCTTTCTTTTCTTCCCTCCTTTCTGATCCTCTCCTTCTTCTCCTCCTCCTTCTCCTTCCACCATCTTTTTCCCCGTCTACCTCCTTCTTCCTCTCCCGCTCCACTTCCTCTCCGTCTTTTGTCTCTCTCTCGTCTCGTTTTTGTCTGTCTGTCTCTCAGAGAGGAGGAAGACGACGACATCGCCCATCAGTTCTGTTGCCCCGCCTCCGAGTGCAGTAGCCCCTCCTCTAGGTAACCAGGGGCGACCGTGAGCCACTCCCCCCGCCCCGCCCGACTCTCTTTGGTAAATCGAGGGGTGATAACGAACCCCCGTTTCCTCCCTCGTCCATGGCTGTCTCTCTTCTTCTTTTTTGGTTGTTTTCAGTTTTTTTGCACTTTGATCACAAATCAGCAAGAACACAGTCAAACACTAAATGCATTCACAATACAACAAAACAAAAGGAGGAAGTGCACGGTCTCTCCACACGAGGTTTTTTCAGATTAAAAGCTGGTTTGTGGAGAAGTCCGATGCGGACAGATTGCACACGGATCGTTTCATGTTCAACCTTTCTAGAAAAGGAGGTTATGAAGCCGACACTGCATCTCTGCTTCTGATCCGAGTTTTCCTTTTAAACTGGCCGGCAGATTTTCTTACAGATTACAAAACTGTTGGACGATAAAAAGTTGTGTTGCAGCTTTAAACCAACCGAACCAATCAGCCGCCGCCGCCGTCGACCAACCTGGAGACCCTCGAGCTTCGCACCAGCTCAGTCGGAGAGGATGCAGTGACTCAGCAGAACGTTGGCATATGAGACTGCATTTTTTTTTTGTGCATAATGTGATGGACGGTCTCTGACCTCCGTCTGACAACAAACCCGGACCTCGTCTCCTTGTTTTGGTCTGAACGGGGGCGGGGCTTGAACAGTTTCTCCTCCCCCCCATCCAAGCATGAAGCCATGACCCCGCTGTGCCCGGAGCCTGAGCGCTGCCACGGCGACGTCGCCATGCCGACATCACAAAAACATCAGCGGGGACGTCCCGACTCTCTGCAGGGCTCTGGTGTGTCGTACAGCATGTCCTTCGCCACATCGCCAGCCAATGGTGGAACAGTACGAGCCCCACCCCACCCCCTCCCCCTCCCCCGGCAGGTAAACCAGACCTCACCGGTGGACGTCCTCTTTCTGTTTCCTGACGGCCGCCAGGCTGGTGAAAGTGAACGTGGTGCGAGTGGAATCGTTATGATTTTTGGTCTCCTGCTCTGTCTTTTTTGTAGAGTCCCTGCATACGGCACCCAGGGTTCTCCTTAGAACTGCTTATTTCTCCTATTTCGAGCCGGCGCCTGAATGCAACACGAAGCGGAAGGTGTCGCTACAGTACGTCAGGGAAAGTTCTTGTTTGTGCGTAAATCACCAGAAATGAGAACAAAGTTTGAAAATGACAGAAAAACAAGTATTTTTCGTGGTGCCGAGTCGACTGGAGGCTGATTGAATTAAAGTTTGCTTCCCCTCGTTTACAGTTTTAGGGAGAACCCTGGTGCCTAATGTGTACAGTGCACACACACACACACACACACACAGCACTCCTCAGAGATAATACAAGGACGATCGTTGGTATGTTTACGGTGATCGGCATTAAGGTGATTTGTTTTCATCGTGTTTGATTTCATGGATTCATTTATTACAATAATCATCATCTACTATATGAGGTGTAAACGTGGGGAAATTCAAGTCCATGTTCACGAATGAAGGGATTAAATTTAATTTGCCATTTCATGAAAACAGTCGGACCGTTGAATGACGAGACGAAGGTGAACCTCCTCGTCTCTGGGATGTATTTTCTTTATACGCCGTGACCCCTCACTCCTCTTTGTCTGTTTGACTCTAAAGCTTTGACCTTTGATCTCCTCCCCCCTCCCCTTTCACAAGAGAGAATCAGTGCCAAGTAAATCAAAGGAAAGATGAAAAGTCTCTCCGTCTCGTTGCCAAGTTAGATAGGAGTTTTATTCTCCTGTCGTGGTGCCAATTTTCAGAATAAAAGCATCTCAAACCGTCGAGCAAATATAATGTTTCCTGAGCAGAACCGAGAGACAAGTTCGTCTTCTTCTCTTTCTCCTCAATGAAAACGTTTTCCAGAATCTCCCCGTTTGTGTGTAAACTCATATTGAGTGCGACGGTTTAAACACAAAGTCGAAACGCCTCGTGTTTCAAACAGCGACGGTTCAGTCCATAAAAAATATGTTTCCCTGGAAACGTAGTTGGCAGCGTAATTTAGTTGTATGTGAATGTCATTTTGTAGGAGAGTTTAAATTAATTTACTGCAATATATTGTGATATATAGAAATTCAGAAATTCTTTCCCTAAATTTTGTACATTTTTAAGTTTAATGCATCAATTTGATTCACTTTGAAGCCAAATTAAGAGTCTGGATCGATAAACAAATTTGTGTTTGTGAATTAGATTTATTCATAACCTCGCTGGTTGTGTAGATATGAAAACACTCACAAAGCAGGTTAACCAGGTGGGTCCGGTGGGTTCAGGCTCCACCCACTTCCTTCCTCAGGGAGAGAGAGGGTGAAGTGAGTACTAAGGAAGCAGCGAGGTCACGGCAAAGGCTGCTGGAAAAGTTCCCGGTCAGATCCACAATCCAGTTCCTCCGAACTACCTGATAAAGCCGGTCTACAGGGGGGATGAGCTGCTGTGGAGAGGCTCCTCCCACTTGGGAGAGGCTCCTCCCACACAGTCAAAATATCTAGATTTCATCATGAAACTGTGGTGGGCCAACCTGGACTGTAGATCATTGGTCTCTTATACTGGATTACTCATGAAGAGGAGGATCATGAGAGTTTTCCTTCGTAAGGAGCAGCTAAATAGTCGTAGCGTCACGTGTGAGCCGCAAACGTGTTTAAAATAAGCTATAAAACACAAAAAAATTCTCGTTCGCCATTCAGATGTGACATTTAGGGGTTCAGCGTTTTACAACAAGATCATTTTATTACTGCGATCTTTCCGACACATAAAGTGCTAGCTGGCGGTGACGCTACAGTAATTTGTGGGAACTGCGACGACCAATGTGACACGGTGCATTTTGTGTGGCGAGGATGCATCGAAACGTCAATATCCAACGTTTAAATGTGCGTATTAATGTCTTCTCTATCACACGCTGCACTACAGCCAAACAACATGCTGCAATCATCTCAGATTAGTGTTATTTTATCGGTGACATTGAAAACGTAAAAACGTTAAAATACATTCCCAGTTAGAGGAAGATAAATCACCTGATGAAGCACTTTTATTTAACTAACTTTAGATCGACATGTAAACTTGAAGATACCGTGGTGACAATCAGTGAATTCAGAAGAATTATTTTTTTGTAAAATAATTGAAAATGTGGTTTCTGGGATGATTGTCTATTAAGATAGTTAGCAACGTTAGATAGAAGGTTATTTCGCACTGTTAGCTTTAGCTTAAAAAGAGGATTTCTTCTAGCAGGCTAATGCTAATGTAGCTAAAGACACTGTTTCCGTTAGCTTAAACTTCCTCCGAGTGCCGACTCACGTGGAGGAAGTGAAAGCTTGTTTTGATGTCGCCTACGCTTGAGTTATCGGAACGCTAATTAGTGCCGCGTTGTTATTTCCACTGTTTTTTTAATGGAGTTCTGCTGATCCAGAACCAGCTCAGAGCAGTTTGTGTCCTGCTTTAATCTTCTTTTAACTTCATCCGTTGACTCATATATAATACGAGTTTAAGTTGGGTTTTTTTTTTTTTTGCAAAACAGCGCCAGTAACAGTTAAGGTGGAGAGTGGTACTGCAGCACGGGAGACAAAGAAAGACTTCTAGACACAAACTCAAAGAATGATAATAAATTCAGATAAAGTTCAGTGAGTTCAGAGTGGTTCCTGTTCTGCTTTAATCTTCTTCATCCATTGACTCCATCCTTCTAGTTAGCTATGCCAAGCTTAATCCTGGACCTGGACCTTTATGTTCTGAGTCCAAAGCGTCCTCTTGTGGATCCGTTTTGGTCCTCTAGTATCTGTAGTGAAGCCATGATCGACTGTCTAAGAGACGGACTCCATCCTGGGTGTAATGCCTATTTTAAGTTTAACCATCTTAAAGATTATTTTTTACTGTTTTATTATTTCTTTACAAGATTTTCCCAGATTGTTGTTTCGCTGGTTGTGAGAGAATCTCGTCGGAAGCACTTTTCTGTTTCCTCTGCAGCTCTTTACGACTGACAGACGGATGTATGGACTCTACTGGTCTCTGGTGGTCTCTGGAGATATGTAACCACCATCAGACGAGTCATGTTAGTCGGTGCTGAGAACGTGGCGCCAGAGGCGTCTCGTCAACGCACGTTACAGTCGTGTTACGGTTGTCTGCTAATTAGTTCGTTAGCCTTCGTTAGCGTTTAGCTCCTCTGATGTCCGTCTTGTTCTCGTCTTGCAACTTCAGTTCATGGGAAGAGAAGTAACAACTTCCTGTTTTAACATTTAAAGCAGTAATTAGCAGGAAGTATGACACTTAATAAAAACAGAGCAACTCAATATTCAATAATAATTACAATAATAACTTAATTTGCATTTATTTATTATTACTTTATTATTATTTGAATGTTCAAAATTTGGGAAAATCTTTCCGAAGCATCTAGATTTATATATTATTATTTAACAGACAAAGACACAAAAAATATCCAAACTGATAACATTTGAAAGTGAAAATACTTTAGACAAAGTAAACACAAAGACATTCAAAGTAAACATAATAAGCGATGCTGATATTTAAAAATTATTTTAAAGTATTAGTCTCCCGCAACACTAAACCATGGCGGCTAAAATTCAAATATAATTGTAAAATTCACTCGAAATCTGTTGCCCTTTAATACATCACGGCAATTCAAAGCTTCACAGAACAATAAACAAAAATACAGTGAAGGTAAAACAAATAACAATTAAAGTGCAATAGAAACAAATAGGATACCAAAAAAAAAAACTGCAAAAATACATCAAGATGGTGGGAAAATATGAACGGATAAATAGCACAGTAAAAATTATGACTTTAAGGGACGTTTCTAGCTTTGTGATTCACTATAAAAATGCAGAATATGGAATATTTTTATCTTATAACACAAATACAGAGGATGATAATCACGTGATGTTGCATCACCTGCAGTCTGTGATTGAGGCCGACAACAGGAAGTAGATGCGGTGTGTGTGTGTGTGTGTGTGTGTGTGTGTGTGTGTGTGTGTGTGTGTGTGTGTGTGTGTGTGTGTGTGTGTGTGTTTAATATAACAGGCAGAGGGCAGCAGTCAGTCTGATTTGCTTCAGCATCTTCTCCTTGGATCTCCTCTTCTTCCTCCTCCTCCTCATCTTCCTCACCCACTTCTCTGGCATCAATCACTTCCTCCTACTCGGCTGATGATCCGTGTGAGTGCAAAGAGTAAAATTACGTAACAACATGAGCTGCTCGTGCACAATATGTGTAAACCTATATCATTTGTTGAGGTGATTCTACGTATTTACTGGATGAAGAGATCAGCTTTATTGATTTACTTAGTGGGTGATTATTTAGTTTGTACTTTGATGAATATAGATGGCAGAGAAGTGGGGGAGTCATGCAAACATTCATCGTCCTTATTAAAGACGACCTTTTCTGATTCGTACTTGTATTTCAGCTTTCTTTCATTTCGTGCTTAGTGCAGTGTTTTTATGTTATATTGTGATGGAGGAGATGCTTTATACGTGATATATTTCAGTCCGAGTGCATTTCGGCGCATCTCTTGCGTCGCTCGTTGCCGCGTAGATTAAAATCCGATCGTGGTCGTCGTCGGTGCGCTGTGAATCCTGGGATACGTGAAGGATCCATCAGTTGGATCCTCCGAATCAGGAAACGAAGGTCACATTTCTGCGTTTGGAAAAACGGGATGGCCTCGGCTAAGAACTGAGACACAGCTGTTTGACCTCCTGCCCCTCTCTCCCAAAAAGCCGGGTCTGCTCTGATGTGATTGGTTGAAGTGTGTTTGTCAGGAAAAAAAATAGAAAGAATTAAAGAGGCGGTCGGGGGGGAACGGGCGGGTCAAACAAACACAGGACTTTCACCCAGGAGACAGGCATTTGTGTGTCCCGTGAGAAAACAAATCAACGAAGACTTATTTTACCTTAGTTTTGTTACGTAACTTATGTACTTAGCTAAGTTGCGCAACAAGCTTTAAACCTAGAACCTCAGTTTACCTATGTTGGTAGTTTATTTTGAAAAGACATGATGCATGTAATGAGTGGAATTGAGTCCACAGCTAACGCTAGCCTAACATCTGACGAGTCGGGAGTGAGCAGGTGTTTCCTAAATACATCGTGATGCGTCTCATGGACAGAAAAATAAAATGTTGTATTTCCTCTTTTATTAGTCTTCAAAACAAACTTTCAGATGAGAAGTCTCATTCATGGCAGGTCATGAACGGGCACGAGGGGCGACTGTTACGAGTTATCATGGCAACAGTCACTGTATTCTCCTATTATGGCGACACACACATGTACAACACACACACACACCCTTCTCTCTCTACTCGTGCTGCTTCTTCTTCTTCTTCTTCTTCTCCTCTTTATCGCTGTTTTATTTCCAGTCATTCACTGTTTTATTCTCTGTGTCTCATGATGTAAATATACAGATTGTCATTCTTCAGTCTGTTGACTTTATTCTTCTGTAAATTATTTAAAAAAATAGATTGATCATGGATGATATACAATACATTATAAAAAAAAGTATGAAATACAAAAGAAATCTATTATCCACTGCAAACGATGAGAATGTACCTGATGATGATGATGATGATGATGATAATGATGATGATGATGATGATGATGATTGTTTCTGTGCGATGATCAACAGATGATGATGTCATGGCGATGATGTCATGACGATGACTATGAAAACAGTCAACATTGAGGAGGAGGATGATGATGATGGTGGTGAATGATGAAGATTAAGATTAAAAACTCATGATTCTAAAAAAAAAATGATGGGGTAAAAAAATGCCTTGTTTTGTTCTTGTTAAGTCACTGAGTTCACTGTGATGTCATCACATTCAACCAATCGGCACACACTGGTGGTTCGGGAATTTTCATCAACAGGAAAATCCGTAAATTAACAGTTTTTTCTCTACAGCCTCTTTACTGAAGATGTTAGATGGCAATCATTTAGGAAATCTCTGTAAATATTTTTGACAGTTTTGATATTTTACTTGAATTTTCAGTTTTTTTTACTTGTTTTTACGATTCTTTTTTTTTTTTAACAGTGAAATAATATATTTTCTGTCTTTTTTGTTATCATGGAAGTACAAACAAATCATAAGTTTTACCCACGCTTCAGCCATATGTATTGAAGTGAATAGGAAAACCCCTAATGTCTATTATCAATGGATAATACTGTGAATATTCTATATTTTGCTTGCCGTGGGACATCAAATCCAACCTATTAGAAAAAAGAAGTGAACATTGGCGATCAGCATATAAGGGCAGTTGTTAGCGAAAAAAAAAAAATTGAGCCTGGGGGACAGGCAATATTCCAAGAAAAAACTCATAATTTTCAAGATTAAAATCATACATTTACAGAACTTTTTCCCCCTGAGAATTAAGAGTTACATTTCTGAGAATTTTTGCAAAGAAAAGAAGCCTCCCTTGCCATGTACGATGCCTACAGTGGACGACCTCATTATATTATACTTCACATAATTCATTATTCAGCAATAAGGAAATACTGGCAAGTTTCGCTCCGAATCACAGAATGTGCCTGTAAATGTATTCGATGATAAACACCCTGAAGGATCTGGATCCACTCAGAAGTCGGGCCTGAAGCCGAGGTCGGGGCAGGGGGAGGCGATGTGAGCGAGGGATAATTCGATTAAAGTCTTAGTGAGTGAGAAAGAGGAGGGAGGAGGAGGAGGACGAGGAGGAGACGCTCAGGTCTGCAGAGAGAAACAGATCGAACTCATTCACACTTCATGAAAACACTCCTCAGCGCCTTTTTTTTCTTTTTTCTCAACCCGCCGGATGAAATTGGATTTTCAACGACCTGACTGGAATTCAAACAGCTAAAACCTGCTGAGGGGACACAGGAAGTAGGAAGTGCAGAAAACAGGAAGTACCAGGAAAGAGCCAGAGGGGTCGACTTGAGATCACACCCACGTTGCAAGTCATCATTCAAACCCTTAACGTGACTCATTATGACATGTTTTCTTGCTGCTTCCACACCGACACACTCTCGCTAGCTTAGCTTGCGGCTAATCTTTAGCTCAGGAGTGAGTGGCAGGATGGGACCGGAGGTGAAACTGGGAATTAAAAGATAAACCAATGATACTGGCCCCCGTTATATCTCCTTCCCCCTTCGAGCTTCGCTTCACTTCAAAGAGAGAGGTTTTTATTCAACGCTCACACCTGCTTACGATACAGCTAATCTTTTAGCCGGGAGCTAACGATGCGGCTAATCTTTGAGCTGGGAGCTAACGGGCATTAAATAGTCTGATTTAGTGTTTCTACTCCATCTGCCTTTAAGGAAATCTGAATTTAAACAAACAAGGTTTCCTATGAAATGAGTTTATCTGCTAGCAAGGGAGCTAATCTGTAGTCAGAAGCTACCGGTGGTGTCCCACAGGGATTATACCTCCCAGCTTGTTAGCCTACTGACTTACTCGGCGTCTCGCAGTGAGAGCTGTTCACGCCACATTGGATGGGTTTTTACTTTTATTACATTTTTATTGTTTTCTTGTCTTTTAACTAGCTTTTATTGTGGCGGGTCTAACGTGCTTCTTTCCTCTGCGTTTAGTGCCTCGTCAGCTGAAGCCTCATTGAACCCTTATCGATCCAGCGCTAAAGCTGAATATCGAGTTGCATCTCCGGTATTGATCCGCTCCAGTCAGTTAGTTCTCGTCCGGCTCACAGCTGGTTTAATAGTGAATCAGATGAACCTGCTGCTTTCATTCTGGTTTACTATCGGACTCCAATCAATACAAAGGAAATAACTTATGGTATCGCCATATTTTTACACAACATTTAAGAGGACAGATAAGTGACATCATCTGAAGAAAAGGAAAACACGGTAGAATTAAAAAAAAATCATAATGTGATTCCAGTCATGATGTTAAAGGTTTTATTAATCAGCACATACTTTTATGCCTTTTTTTAACCGTAATTCGGACTTTCGTCTCTGTTGTTGAGTTTTGTAGCGTCCGACTGTTCATGACGTCTAAAGACTCTCTGAGCGACAAACCATGTGACTCGTCGTGTTTTTGTTTTTTGGTTGACGACGCCGTGATCGAACTGAGCCGAACAAAGAAACATTAAACACGGTTCCCCTCCGAGGAACACCGTCACCTGAACTACCTGAGAAGTGCATCAACGTGGGAGGTGAACGCTGCGTCCTCAGTCCTTTAGGGAGTGGCGTTGTTCATTTTTTGAAGACGATGCATGAAAAACCACCAGTAAAGGTTTTGTGGACCTATGAGCCACACCTATATTTTCTTTTTCACTCCAACACTGAAAAGCTTTATTCTGATTGGCCGAAACGTTGATTCTCTTACCTGACAAGAAGTCGTTGATGGAAAGGCTGGTGTTGATTGTTGATCACTGACAGCTGTTGCGGCGACAGCAAACTGCAAACATTTGACAGGAAGTGAACTCGAGACTCAGGTGGCATGTGGCGAGTGTGAAACCTGATGGGTAGAGGGGGGGCAGTGATGTCATCAAACAGCGACGCCACGGACTGAGGAGCGCTGGTGATGTTTGCCGTGCCGGACATGTGTGACCTCTGCCTTCCTTTCTGTCTGCGCTCCTCCGGGTCCTGGTCGCCTCTCCGCAGGTAGGCAGAGCACCTGGCTGACCTTTTGACCTCTCTTTCACATTGACCTGCTGTGACCTCATGGATTCAACTTCCTCTGCAGCTCTTTTATTTCTCCACCTGGAATGAACACTAGCTCTACGTACATTAGAGATATGTTAGCTAACGTTAGCGATATGAGCTAAAGATAGTGATGTGTTAACTGACAAAAAATTCACAAATGTGTCGCATATAACCAACCCAGACAATATACCATTTCAAACTGCTGATACTGCCAATATGAAGAGTTATTTCTTCTTTATTGAAACAAAAATACTATATTTTGCCATAAAAACATACCGCTGACAAGTTGTCAGAGCAGAGATGAAGGTCCCATGATGCAATTTGAGTGTTAAAACCATAAACTGTATATGAGAAGTGGGAATGTATGAGAATGTTGTTGTCATGGTTTGTGGTTGACGGTTTTGAAGCCTCAAGTTCAGCATTTAGGCCGTTGCTTGGATTTTTTGCATCCAGAGAAGGAAGTGACCATATTTGGACTGTGGAGGAGTGATGGGTGGATCTGATGAACACAAGCAAGCAGGGCGACACCCTTATTGGATCTGGATCCATGTGGATTCTGGTGTGAAGCTGTTGACAAAGTTAGCTTCTATAATTCAAGGTCAGTGTTAAAGTCATCCTAGTAGCTAACTAGCATTGGTAGCGTGGTAGCGACCTGTCAATCAGCAGGTAAGCCCCGCCCCCTCAAGCATCCCCTGCTATCTGGTCTGGTGGACTCTAAATGGACCATAATGTACTAAATGAACATCATGCTGGATTGAAGAAGACTTGAAACTAGAGATTGATAATGTTTACTGAGATAATATATCAAGAGAGAAGTAGGACCATTTTCTCATAGCCTTCTTCGAGTGTGTGTACAAGCGTGCATGCTAATTCGCCTGCTGCACACATCATGTGACCGCGATGCATACATCAGGAGCACAGCGCGGCCGTGTTACTCGATACGTCCGTACATTCAGGGGTGTGTCGCCGCGAGGAACCAGAGAATGCGAGGCTGCATCGCCGTGAGCTGCATGTGAAGGGAAGAATGTGTAGATGGAAAGGGAGAGAGAGGGCGAGTTAATGAGAGGAAGATGTGAATGTGTGCAGAGAGAGAGAGAGAGAGAGAGAGAGAGAGAGAGAGAGAGAGAGAGAGAGAGAGAGAGAGCCATCAGATGTTTGTCAAAGAAGATGAGTGCATGCATGCTGCTGGTGTGTGTGTGTGTGTGTGTGTGTGTGTGTGTGTGTGACTGACAAGCTGAGTGTGTGCACTGAAGAGTGAAAACACACACACACAATCACACATAAGCAGACACGTGGAGACGAGAGGCTGTCAAGAAAGCATCCATGCATCTCCATAGAGGATATACACCCGGGGAGGAGGGGGGAGGTTGAGGGAGGGAAGATGCAAAGAAAGAGAGGAAGGAAAGGAGGACAGAGGTTAAAGTGAAAGAAAAGGCAAAGACTGAGAGGAAGGGAGGGGGAGGAGGAGGAGTTGGGGGAGTGGCTGGGTGAGAGAGGTAGACAAAGCGAGAGGGAGAGAGAGAGAGAGAGAGGGAGGGAGGGGAGAGAGAGGGCGAGGGCAGGCTCAGAAAGAAGCAGGAGAAGAAGAAGGAGGAGGAGGAGGAAACAGGAAGCGAGAGAGAGGTGTGAAGGTGTGTTTCTTTCTCTCCAGTGTAAATGAATGGAAGGCGTCTCCATTGTCTTCATAACGGTAAGCTCTGCTGCTGATAATACTAAGTGTGTGTGTGTGTTGTGTTTAAGAACTACATGATTGTCATACCTGTACACTCAGCGTGTGTTTAAATATCAGATGTGACGGTAGTGTGGAGGCTGCATGGGCTCTACTGTAGTAAACCAGAAGTGTGTGTGTGTGTGTGTGTGTGTGTGTGTGTGTGTGTGTGTGTGTGTGTGTGTGTGTGTGTGTGTGTGTGTGTGTGTGTGTGTGTGTGTGTGTGTGTGTGTGTGTGTGTGTGTGTGTGTGTGTGTGTGTGTGTGTGTGTGTGTGTGTAGCTGGTCGAGTGCTTCCATGTTTCTGAGGATGAACCTGCAGTTTTGAGGCCTTCACGGAGGCGTTTCTCTACATTCACCTACGTCTATATCTTTTTTTTTTTTTTTTCAATTTGTTTTTTTTTTAAGTACTTTTAACATGAAACGTGAAGGCATGGTTATTCTGTTTTTAAGGGTTGGATTTGGGTTTCAAATCGAGGTTTCAGTGAGAACTATGTTTGAGGTCAGAACTAGATTTAGATTCCAACTTATGATTTCATTTAGGTTACGGTTGGGTTTTAATTAATGATTGAGGGATTGCCTCCACGCGGCTCTCAGCATGGTTCTGGCTGAGCCGGTGGTTAGCAGCTAGCAGTGCTAACAGAGTTACTAATGTTAACCTGAGAACAATGACGTTCTCTGCTCAGGAAGACGTTACTCCACTGTATCTTCACATTGAGTTCAGTTGTCTGCTGCTGTGTAAACGCTCTGAATGTTGAATTTAGCACCTTTAAGGTTCATTTAAAGGTTAAATTAGAGTTATGGCTCGGATTAAATTAAGTTTAGGTTCAGAATCAGGTTCACGCTGACAAGAGATTAAGTTATAGTCGATTTAGGTTAAAGTTAGAAATAGGGTTTGTTTGAGGTTAGAATTACATTATGCTTGGACGAGAATAAGAGTCCACCCTGTCTCCTTCAAAATCATATATTACCATACAACTAAACTTCTCTTCCGAACAGACGAACATCGTGAGGTTTACAAAATGGCATCGTTAGATTTAGTAAAAAAAAAAAACATCATGATTTGGCTTAAAGTGACTATAAAATTGAAACAAAACAAAATGCAACAAAACTACTTGGTTCTAACAGGACACTGACATCAGTCTCCAGGGTGAAAGTCCTGTGTTTCTCGACCAGTCCACCACCCAGACCCCCTACCCGGTCTTCTGCAGGACGTCAAAGAGCAAAGTAATTTCCCTTGAAATATTAATGCAGTTTGGTTATGTGGTAACCTAATTTTTGTCAGGGACCAGGCTGTAAATTTAATACTGAGATTATTTCAGGTTCAGGTGAGGACTGAGGTCAGATGAAGGTCAAGCCGTGATAATCGTAGAAGTGCATTATTGTCTCTGACGGTCCTCAGAAGGGTAGTAATCCAGCCCTCCAGCTCTTTATCACGCAGACTCATGTGAAGCGGCAGCTGAATAAATTTGCAGCTCGTTTTAAATCAAACATGAATTCATGTTAAATACTGCAAACACGGCAGAGCTTCGGCTCTGACTCTTCCTCCAGCTGAATGAGGTCGCGCCTGAGCCACGCAGCTACTGGGAATCGGACCAGTCACACCAGTACACTGGAGCAACTGGGGCATGAAGAGTTATCTCTTCAGAGGTCTGCACCAGCATCTTGCATCATTTATCGTTTACTTAGGATCTTTTTTTCCCCTCTCAGACAAACACGAAGACGTGACGTAGGTGAAGGTCCCGGATCGGAATCAGCTCCTTAATGGATCCACAGATATTACCCATAATAATTACAATCAAACATAGAAATAGAACAGGAGGAGAACGGGCATTACACTGTTTTCTGTCATGTGACTGGTACAAAAGAAAATGGCGATTGCTGTTAGTTGTCATGGTGATAACACATGGCGATGGGGATGTAAAGTGATGTCACAGCTCACGAGGACGTGAGAGGATGCAGCTCTTGTAACGAATATCTGGCTTGTTAGCTAGATAGCTATATATCTAGTTAGCTAGGTAGTTAGTTAGCTAGGCAGCTAGATATCTTAGCTAGGTTTCTAGTTAGCTAGGTAGCTAGGTATCTGGTTAGCTAGATATCTAGTGAGCTAGGTAGCTAGGTATCTAGCTATCAGGTACAGAGTCCTACTCTGGACTACACATAACACAGATCATCCTGTTACATTGATGTGAATGGGGACGTTCCTTCTAATCCTATTATATTTCGCTGCCATCAAACATGTTTAAATTACTCATTTGTATGTAGAAACACTGCATCTGGATCCAGGAAAAAAACACAATGAATATTAGTATCTTGTTTTTACGAGAAAATTGATTTACTTGATTTGAAAAATGTACTGAAAATAATAGACAAAATAATAATCTGAAAATCAATCAGGACAATGTGGAAACCATGGAGTTATCTAACAGCCGTAGAGCGTCATACCAACACCTGCAGGATGTTCTACACACCAACACTTATAGATTCAAACACGTCAGCCACATCAGCACAAAAGGTCTGCTTTGCTCTGGTTGTTTCAGCCGTGGGATGATTTGGATCAAACGTACACCTGAACTAGGTCACATGAACTGCATGAGCTTCCCACCTACGCTGCTTTATGAAGGTGACATCTTTTATCGTGTCAGAGCCTCATTTGGGGGGAAAGGGACATTTTTTTAATTTGTGGAATGTGAAGTATCTGTGGGTTGATGACACTTTCTTGATGAATTCAAAAATGCACGGTGGTTCAGAAAACGAGGACACTTCCTATAGATGTTCTTTAAATGTAATGTTTTGGAGATGATGCAACAGAACATGAACAAATTAGATGTACTTTGTTAGAAGTACACTTTTGAAAATAATTTATTGAAACATTTTAGAAGGTCACCACAATCACGAATCCCAAAAACATCAAATATAGAGATGTTTCTGCACACTGAGGTCCAAAGAATGTCAATAATGAAAAGCAAAATTTTCAGTCAGTTGACCTTCATCAGGGCAAACGTTTGACAGAACAGAATCCCATAGTTTATGATGGCATTAAATAGAACCGGGATCCGGTTCTGTACTCTGTACCTGTAGGTCACTTCCATTAAAGACAATACGAAGTTATGTAAAAACCAGACGGCAACCTCCGGTTCTGAAAAGTGAAGCAACTCTGAAGTGCCTCAAACTGTCATTCTCTCTGCTGGCCACCAAGGGGCGACTCCTCTCTGGTTGTATAGAAGTCTATGAGAAAATGGTCCTACTTCTCTCTTGATGTATTATCTCACTAAACATTGTAAACATGAGTTTATGGTCTCAATCTCTAGTTTCAAGTCTTCTTCAATCCAGCATGATGTTCATTTAGTACCTTATGGTCCATTTAGAATCCACCAGACCAGAAAGCAGGGGATGCTTTAGGGGGCGGGGCTACATTGTGATTGACAGGTCACCAACAATGCAGTTAGCTAGATGACTTTAACACTAAGCTGTAAAGTTGACCTTGAATTATGAAGATTCACACTAGTATCCAGTTTGATCCAGATCCAGTAAGGGTGCCGTACTGCCACTTGTGTTCATCAGATCCACCCGTCACTCTTCCACCGTCCAAATATGGTTACTTCCTTTCACTGGTTGCAAATAAACCAAGGTGGCAACGGCCAAAATGCCGAACTCGAGGCTTTTCTCTCACCGCTACCGTGCATGTTGTTTCCAAAATAAGGTCCCATGTTGAACACAGAAAAAGTAAAATTCATTTTTCCATAGTTAATATTTTTAAATTCATTTTTGTGTGATGCTTGAACTTCTCTCAGTTCGTTGTTTCTCCTCTCGCTGGTTATTTCTTGGTTATTCATCAGAAAAGGTAAATAATGGGAGTTTCTACTATGAGGTGAATATAAATATTTGACAACGATACAACATTTGATCCATTTCACCAGTATTTCCTCTCGATTCATTTTGGCTGTAGCAGAACTGAGGGGGATAAATGTAAATGCAATGAAAAATTCATAACTTGACCTATTTGTTAAGCCACTCACCTAGAAAAAAACACAACACAAGTTATCGTTCAACACGCACAACCATATATTTCTCTGGCTTCATTTCCACCTTCTTCTTTTTCTCCAGTTTCTCTGAATCTCATCATAACTTGCTTTTTCATATTTAAATGCAAAGAAAACATGCTGTTTTGTTGTCTTACGCATTAGCTTAAAGCGCTGCGAGCGTTTTGTTTAGCGTTTCATCCCTGTGGATTTTGAGGGCAGAACTTTGTGGGGACGAGGCAGCGGCCCAAAATAAGCCGGTCCCGTCGGGGCCGCGGCGAAGTGAAGTGAGGTGTTAAGACACTCAAGTGCACCGCCGCTCAATTATTTAGCGAGCGTGCTGCTGGGATGTTTGCCGCTGAGACCAGTGGCGTTGTTAGGCCTATTTTAGGGGGATGGACCCTAAATTGTTCCCAACCCACCCACCCCACATAATTTGGCTTTTTATTTATTTTTTATTTTATTTTTGAATTTAAAAAAAAATGTTGCAGCCTTTATTTTTAGAATAATCTCATACTGATGAAAGGGTGTACATATAGTTTTGGGATTATTGCATCATAGTCTGTAGAAAAAAATATACTTTGGAAAGAAGCCAGTTTGTTTTTTTATTGATTTATTTATTTTTTAAAGACACTGTATCCTCATTTTGCTGGAATAAAAACAGAATACAAACATACAAAATATAGATATTTGGGTAAAGTTTACATTGATGTTGTCAGATTTCACTGTGACCTTTTAAAATCAGTTTTGGTTTATTCTACTGTATACTTTATGACAAACATGACTCAGCAGAATCACACTCTGATTGAACCAATCCACAGGACAGTAACTGCTGTAATTAAAGTACATTGTTTAGACCTGCAGCTTATCTAATGGAGAGAGGAAATAATACGGTATCACTTTAAGACACATTTACATAATCAGGGCCTGTTGTAAGCATGCAGCTTTAATGTGTCTGACAGCAGATACAGAGACCTTTAATCCTATACAACAGGATGCTTATCAGATATTTGTTTTGTGGCTGCAGTAGCTGTGAGACTCATTCATATTCTGAATGGGCAGCGTGGAAAAAAGCTTCAATGTCACGTCAGACGGTTCCATTCTTATTTTTATTGCATAACTTGTGTTTAGTTCATCCAGATTATTCTGCTTTTCATCACAACGGGCAGGAAAGTAAATGTAGTAAGACAGATTTGAACACGTTTGCCAGAACGTTCCACCTTTTTATCGTGAAAGAGCCTCATCAGGATGGTTGATTAGTTTGAGAGAGAGAGACTGCAAACGTCAACTTAAAGACCTAAAGACCGAGATATGAAGGGAGCGGGTTATTTTACTGTTGGAGAGCAAACTTCTCTTACATAAACGCTAATGGCCTCTAAATGACCTCAAATATTTTTGTCATTAATATTTCTGATAAGCTCATATGTATTGATTGTGATATTGATACTGTTGAGAGCTATTGGTGATGATCCACCACTCCATTGGCTGTGTTTTTTTTTATCATTTTGCATAGTGTTGCACATTATAACAGTCAACCAAAGCAATGCTGCTCTCTGCCCAGTATGAGTCCTCATGTCAGTGTTGGTCATTTTTATTTCTCATAGCAGTAAACTATGACTTGAATGTTTCTTAATGAACTTACTGTCATTGAGTTATTGTCAGGCCTCAACGCAGCAAGCGGGGCAAAAGACTGTAACGGTATTAGTGAGGTTGGCTGCTGAGGTTTGTAGTCCGGCATCTGCATCCTCTGCTGTGCTGGCTCCACACACACACACACACACACACACACACACATTAAACTACACTCTAAATGTAAAGCCTGACGCAGCACAACTGTCTGCTGTCTGGGAAGCGATGGGAGCGAGAAAGGCTGAGTGTCAGGGAGCGAGTGAGAGAGAATGACAGTGACAGGAAGAGAGAGTGAGAGAGAGAGAGAGAGAGAGAGACAGAGAGAGAGAGAGAAATTGATGAAATGGGGGAACATGAACTGAAGAATCCCTTTTATTACATCAAAGTGCTGTGTGTTACATTTTAAACACCCGTATATCATTGCCAAGTAAATGCTGCTTTGGCATAATGAAGGAATGGGGGGGGGGGGGGGGGGGGGGTGCTAATATTCCTCCTGACTCATCAGAACTTCCCATCAATCTTTCTGGGGTTTTTTGTTGTTGTTGTTGTTTACGTTGGTCACTTAGCGGAGGGATTACAGGATTAGGATTTTTTTATTATTTATTTATTTGAATTACTCAAATTTTTACCTCATCAACTGAATCCTCAACAATGCAAGTTTGATGACTTTTGAAAGGTTTTAACTGATGTAGGTGTGAGGGCCAAATCATCCCGAGGGCCCTGAACACACCAAGACGTGCACAAAACACAAAACACAAAAATACAATCAAGAAAAAATGATATTCAAATGATACTTCAAACTGAAATACATCATTTTGTTGTGCTATAAGCGACACAAAAACAATTGGACAGTTTGTTTCTGTATACACAAATCAAATGTGTTAATTTGGACAGAGCCTGCTAGCAGTTTCTCTTTGCTTCCAGTCTTTATGCTAAGCTAGGCTAACCGGGTCCTAACTCAGGCTGACGTTCTTAACGCATGAGACTGATAAAGTCAAGACCCAAGTTTCCTGCAAGACCTGAACATATCATGAGAGAGTATAATCTTTCCTAAATTATTGCAAAAGAATCTAACGTTAAACTAACTGTTTCTTCATTGACTTCCAACGAACTTCATTTTCATCCGATGCAAGATGCTGTTTGTGTCTCGTCTTTTCTCTGGATTTATTTTATCCCTGCGTTGCCAGAATACGTCAACAGCTGTGTCTACAAATAGAAGGAAATGAGCCAAGTCACTAAAGCAGATGCTGTGAAAAGGAGACAATGAAAACCAGAGAGAGGGAGAGAGGGAGAGAGAGAGAGAGAGAGAGAGAGAGAGAGAGAGAGAGAAAAAGGGGAGAGGGAAAAGGAGAAAGAGAGAGGAAGAGAGGGATAGAGACAGAGGGAGGGAGAGAGAGATTCAGGAATAACATGAGCGAGGCATAAATGAGGTTACATGTGTGTAAAGTGTGTGTCAAGTGTGTAAAGTGTGTAACTCGGCAGAGTTTGTTCGGGGAGGAAACGAAGAGGACAAAGAGGAAGGAAACGAGTTGAGAGAAGAACAGGAAGGAGATAAAAGAGCAGCAAACGGGGGCGACACAAGCCTCCCGTCGCTGCAAATCCTCTCAGGTTTTAGATGAGGAGGTAATTACAGAGGAGGATGGGGGAGGGGGGGGGGGGGGAGATGTGTATATATGTGGGAGGTGGAGAGGGAGACGGAGAGAACGGGAGAAAAGATGGAAATTAATCCTAATTAGTTTATATAGTTATAAGCTAACGTTCGTCCTCTCAGTTTCTTACTGCTGCTAAACTGAAACTCCTGCTGCTAACTGCTACTGCTAACTGCTAACTTCTGCTGCTAACTTCTACTGCTAACTGCTGCTGGGAAGGAAGGAAGGAAGGAAGGAAGGAAGGAAGGAGGGAACAACAAGGGGAAAAAACAAAACAAGTAGGCTAAAGAAAGAAGGGGTAAAAGGAAAAGAGGAATAGAAATAGTACATGGCGAAGAATACAGGTAAAGAAGGAGACAGAAGGTAGTAAAGAGAGAGAGAGAGAGAGGGAGAGAGTGTGTGTGTGTGTGTGTGTGTGTGTGTGTGTGTGTGTGTGTGTGTGCTTCATGTCTTTGCCTAGGTCCTACAGAAGGTGGCGCTGTTTCACACCGTTTCTCCACTGTTGTCTCGGCAGGATGGCTGCAGGTTGTTTACTCAGATGTTTACTCTGCTTTATGTATTAAAGTCCCATCCAGAAGTCCCTCATATCAATATTACATTTATATACAGTTTAGATCAAACTGAATCCCTTCCTCTTCTTACTAAAGGCAGATATATTGACGGATAAATGTTCAAAGGATTTCAGCCTCAACTGCTTGTTGATTCTTTAGTCATAGTGTCTCTTCCTAAGCTGCTTTTGGATGCTGTCGGGGTCTCATTTATTTATTTATTTATTTATTAATTACACAGTAATTAATATATGCAAGTTATAAGAGTATAAAGTGTTTGGACAGACGGACGGACGGTCTTTATACTGCACACATGCTGTCTGTGCAAACACACATCAAAGCTCAGTGAACTGCTGGCTGGAACAGGATGACCTTCTGTCCTCTGACTTCAACAGCTACCATCTGAACTACTGACAGCCACACACACACACACACACACGCACACCGTGCTCCCTCTCACCTTGAATGGAAAAAAACAAGACATTTTTTTGCGTTCTGGTTCTCTGCATCTGTCTTCCTGCTGCGTCGTATATATCTGTGTTTTTAAAGATTAACGCTGCTGTCCTGCAGGAGATCACAGAGACCTTGGTTTAGGCTGCAGTAAACAAACCAGGAAACGGTGTCTCACATGCCTAAATGAAATCCTGTGACGGCTGTGTGTTGTGTGTCTGTGTTGATGCAGAAGCCCGAGGTCACGCACATGTACGAGTAACTAAACCCTCAAACCATCGTCTCAGCTGAAAATCACTTAACATACAGCAGTGCTGTTGATGGATTTGGGTCCCAATCTCGACATTTTACTGCAAAAAGTATTTGTATTCTACATACTGTGTTATGAATATACATAGTGACCACCCTCTACTGGTTGAAACCAGCTATTGACATTTATTTCTGCTAGTGGACTGATCTGGAGTCAGGTGATGTGTATGGAGGCAGCTCCCCCATCCTTTCCCGGCCTATAGAGAGTCTTAGTCCCGCCCCTTCTGGTGTCCCCCATTGGACATCTTATTTCAGAAAACATTTAGTATTTTTATTTAGTATTATTATCTTTGTGATACCGTTTGAAATGCGCAATGATTTGTTTTGTTTAATGATTTAAACGAACAGGAAGAAATAGTACATTTGTTGGGGACTATTTTCAGCAGCGAATGAATCCACATTTGGTGCTCTAGTGAGTGTTTTGTTTGTAGGATCAAGTCGAAATAAACGTGTGTGTGTGTGTGTGTGTGTGTGTGTGTGTGTGTGTGTGTGTGTGTGTGTGTGTGTGTGTGTGTGTGTGTGTGTGTGTGTGTGTGTGTGTTTCATTGGAGGAGGAAGAGACGTCAGGCTTCGTGTGAGTAGAAACATTCACCTCCTTTGTTGACGAGAACAAAAATATCTGTTTAAAGGACAATGAAGAGATGAATCATGTGCAGGTTTCACCCGAGGGTCAGAGGTCACGTGAGGGCAGGCTGGAGGTTCTCCGGAGATTGTTGAGCACATTCGCTGGCTTTCCTTTTGTTTATTTGGATTCCTGAAAAGCTGATGTGATGATTAATATTCAGTGTATTTAATAAAAAACTGTGTTTTCCTGGCCCGCGTGCCGCCGCCGCCGCCACTCCCTGCGGCTGCTTCTGCTTTCTATTTTTAAAATCCACA
>NC_139922.1:29155861-29275861 GCF_963514095.1 Eutrigla gurnardus | reverse complement strand
GTGTGTGTGTATATGTGTATATATATATATATATATATATATATATATATATATATATATATATATGTTTAGACAGCAGCCGTCTGCAGGTCATCAGCATCCTCGGAGCAGCCAGCCGTCACTCAGGGCTCCGCCGCCGAGGCCAGGGAAGCTGCTCTCTCCTCAGCCAATCAGCCTCCAGGATCAGAGGCACAACGCCGTCCTCTGTTGTCAGTGGCGCGGCGGTCCGGGAGACTCTCACTTTCTCGCTTGTTATGCAAAAACAACCGAGTCTCGCTTCTCATCCTGTTCAGATCTGGACTGACTAATGAGCGGTTGATAAGAAACTCACACCTCACGAAGCTTTATGCAAAACGGAACGTGAGTGTGTGGCTTATGACCTCATGAATACACAGAGTTATTGTCGCATGAGTGCTTTCTGGATGAATCTCAGATGGAAACACAATTTCCTGCTGTAAATGTTTCCACTGTCACATCTCAACCATAATCTTTTAACGTGTTTGCAATAAACGAAACAGCTCACTCTTTTAGTGAAAGATGAGTTTTTAGCCAGGATCAGAACTGACGTCATACAGTCAACACTGTTCGGTTTCCAAAGGAACTCTGGGAGATGAAGTCCCAGAGGCTTGCCTGCAGTTACATCCACCGCCAGAGAGGCCGCTAAAAGCAACGTATCTCAAATCTTACGGAGAACAACTTTAACTAAGATATTAGCCCAAGTATAGTTAACTTACTAGTGCAACTTCCAAGGCCCAAACTTTGCGTATCGTTAACAAACTAATCCACAGTGTAGCTAAGCCCCACCCCCTAAAGCATCCCCTGCTTTCTGGTCTGTTTGACTAAATGAACCATAATGTTCTCGTGGCCAGCAGAGAGAATGCAGCTTTAAGGCACTTCAGCATCAGCTTCACTTCTAAGAACGGAGGTTCAGATGCAAAGGGAGGGAGGGGGGGTGACATTGTTAGTTTTGACATGTGTGTCATTAAATAGAGAGAGGCTTTAAAACAATTGATGGGAGAGTGGTAGAACGACTATCAGACTGAATGTAAATACCCAGAGAGAGAGAGATGATGGAGTGTGCTGTTTTTATCAGTATTGATTAGGACTGAGAAGTGAAGCCAATGCTGATGTGCCTTAAACTTGCATTCTCTCTGCTGGCCACCAGGGGAAGAATGGTCCTATTTCTCTCTTGATGTATTATCTCAGTAAAGTCTCAATCTCCAGTTTCAAGTCTTCTTCAATCCAGCATGATGTTCATTTAGTACATTATGGTCCATTTAGAGTCCACCAGACCAGAAAGCAGGGGATGCTTTAGGGGGCGGGGCTTACCTGCTGATTGACAGGTTGCTACCACGCTACCAATGCTAGTTAGCTACTAAGATGACTTTTACACTTAGCTGTTACGTTGACCTTGAATTACAGAAGATAATTTTGTTAGCAGGTTCACACCAGAATCCACATGGATCCAGATCCAGTAAGGTTGTCGCTCCGCTCACTTTAATTGTGTTCACCAGATCCACCTTTCACTCCTCCACAGTCCAAATATGGTCACTTCCTTTCACTGGTGGCAACAAACTCCAAGATGTTTAACTTTTGATTTGATTTTTGTGTAACTTTTTGGGCATATATATATATATATATATATATAGTGCTCAATATGCAAATACCAATAACCTGTAAAATATCAACATAATATCCTCTTTCATTTGTGCAATAATGTGAATTCAATCACTTCCGTCCCTCTACGATGTATATATTTGTACTATTTAGTTTTTTTCCCCCGCCATGGTGATAATAGCCTACAGGATTATCTTAATTCATCTCATCTCAGACCGGATGTGATCTAAAGGCTTCCTTTTTTTTCTTAATTTCAACTCGACTTCAAGTGGATGAACATTATGTCGTTAATCACAAAGGGGGACGTTAGATGGAGGAAAAACCAGGAACGCATTGAAGACTATTAGAGAGGGAGGAGGAGGAGGAGGAGGAGGAGGAGGCGGGAGGATGATGCGCTTCTGACGAAGAGCGAGGGAAGGAGAGAGGGGTGGAGGGAGGTAGACACAGAGCAGGAGAGAGAGGCTGAGGCAGCACTGGATAGTCGCTCGGTATCACCTGTCTCTCTCTCTCTCTCTCATTCACCTGTCTCCCCCCTCTCCCTCCCTCCCTCCCTCCCTCTCTCTGGCCGGTGTGTCGCTCTCCTCCCGGTTGTTGTTGCATCGGCGGCAGCAGCAACGTTCACCAGCAGCAACAATGTGGTGCATCAACTGCGCCTCGGACAAAACGCCCGCGATCCTGCACAACAAGCTGCTGTACTGGTAAGAAAACAACAACAACAACAACAACGACTGTGTTTCTGCGTCCGCGCGCACGTCCGCTGCGCGTTTTCCGCCGGTGATGCCGCACTGCTGCTGCGCGTGCTCTCCGTTCCTCTCTGATGGTTGTAAATGTTGATGAAATGCGACATGAGGGCAGCTCGCGGGCGTGTGCGCGTGCGTGCCGGTCGCAGTGAGACAAGTACTCATTAGTAGTATTAATGCTAGTATTTTGTCAGCAGTGGTACAGCTGGTGGTGGATCAGCTGGGGGCGGAGGAGGCGATTTTGCTACTATTGACCTGTCGTGTCTGCGCGTGTCCGTGTGCATGCGCGCGTGTCCGTGTCTCCACCTGTCTCTTTTCCCCCCGTCTGTGCTTCTTTGATGCAACGACCTTAAACTTTGTTCTTTAAGGAGGAATCTGCCTTAAAAAAAACAGAAGAACCCTTATCTGCCCTTCACGTCCCCCTTAAAGATAAGGGGCTTCCTCCTGTCTTAAGGACAACACCGGAAGTTGAAACTTGCCCAGTTGGAGGTCTGGTCTTTGACATGGAGGGGTGTGTTGGGTGCTGCTGAGGAGGAGGAGGAGGAGGAGGAAGGATGGGTGTGCAGCAGCTGGTGAACTGCTGACACACTGTAAGACGACACGAGTCACAGAGCTGAATCTTATTGTCCGCGTCCTCGATTTTAAACTGCAAAATCTGCTTTGTTGGCACGACGACGGCGACAAAAGAGACGCCAAAAAAGGCTGCAGAGCCGGCGGTGATGTGATATCAGTCAGAGAGGAGCTGAGTAATAAGAGGAGGAGGAGGGAGGAGGAGGTCTCGGGTGAGACTGGGGCACCTTGCTGGTCCAGGACAGATGTTGGCAGGCAGACAGATGTCACATGTGTCCGACGCTCCAGCAGCTGTCGGAGGTTCGCTTTCGTTTTCACAGAAGAAGAAGAAGGATGATGATGCTGCAACAATCAAACATCTCTCTGGGTCGTTAAACATTTAATGAGAAGTATAGACGAATACCTGAGGGGACATGATATTATGTTGAAAGGCAATACAATACGTTCAGTACCCTATTGTTGTTATTGTTAATATGAATATAATTGAGTGGATTGGTTCTATTGTTAGTTTATTTTACTGTTATTATAAGAGTAGAATTAAATAATTCCACCATAATTGGTATTATAATAAATATTTTTATTAGTATTTTATTCTACGATAAATATTTGTTTATTCATTTTTTATTATTTTTTTATTATTATTATTATTATATATCAATCTCATCAAGAAGGATGGATTTTTAGATCCGCTTTAAGTGCATATTGTTTGGACATTTGTCAATCATAATAATAAGTAAAGTCAACTTACACAGAGAGCACATTTTATAACAACAAGCGTTGGCTGGATGCGTAATTATTAGGATTAAGTAGATTAAATATCATTTGAAAAAATGGTTTTGTTTATGTAATGGATGTTATGATTTCATGTTTGGTGATTATTGTCTGTTGTAAGAGCAGCTTACGGGCACATCCTGCAGCAACCGGCGTGGCATCAGTGTTGACAGTGATGCATTGTGGGATGCACTTAAAGGAGTATGAGGAGAAGTGGTTTAAGTGAAGGACCAGGATCTGGTCTGCCACCTGAACGGAAGTGAACTGAGACTTCAAGCAGAGAGGAAGAACTCCTGAGGAACTTTAACGTCCTGTCACACTTTTCTGAGGCAATATTTTGTAAATATATAACGTGTGTTCTGCCCTCTTGTCATTTCATCTAAAATAATGAAGAAAAACTTTCTTGATGTCTTTTACATCATTTCAAATCCCACCTCAACATAAAGAATACTGTGAGCTTCTAAACCATAAATATAGATTTCTTCAGGTGGGAATAATCTGGAAGACCAAGAATATTGATAGTTAATCAGTAATCAATAACAGAATAATATATATCATATTATTTTTGATTTATACTCTAATGGCCACTTTTTACTTTTTAAAAATATAGATATATTTCATAAATTATAATCTGCAAAGTAGTTCAGACTTTGTTCCCCTTTTCTACTTTTCAACAATTGGAATTTCAAATTTGAGGAACTCTCTGTTTTCTCCTCTTTCTCTGTTTTCTCCTCCTCTGTTTTCTCCACTTTCTCTGTTTTCTCCTCTCTGTTTTCTCCTCTCTCTCACTGTTTTCTCCTCTCTCTGTTTTCTCCTCTTTTTGTTTTCTCCTCCACGCTCTCGGTTTTCTCCTCTCTGTTTTCTCCTCCTCTCTGCTTTCTCCTCTCTCTGTTTTCTAATCTTCCTCTCTCTGCTTTCTCCTCTTCTGCTCTGTTTTTTTCCTCCTCCCCCTGTGTTCTCCTCCCTCCATTTTCTCCTCCTCTCTCTCTCTGCTTTCTCCTCAGTTTTCTCCTCTTCCTCTCTCTGTTTTCTCCTCCTCACTCCCTGTTTTCTCCTCCTCCCTCTCTCTTCCCTCGTTAGGAGGGGTTGATCCCCCTCAGTAACGAGTCTCTGTTTTGGGCCCTCGGACCCGTCAGACCTCACACTTAACTCTGCTCGTGTTAACGACACATCAAACAGTTTGACACTTTCATCCAATCAGACGGTAAAAATCACAGTTTGAGTCATGTGACAGTCGGAGTGTAATCAGCTGTTTATAGTCTGTTAACAGACGTGTTGCTCACACAGCAGTCAACGTGTTCGGCTCATGTCCTCACTTTATACTCAAATCCAATACTTCGCTATTTCTACAATATGTGGTACTTTTTATGGTATGTATCCTGAACAAATCAGACTGTAGAAAAACAAAATATGATAAACAAACCAGCAGAATAACAACTAGAAGGACACTGAGAGCTGCAGACCGACGCCAAGTCTACTCACCGTGTCCAACAAAGTCAATGAAAGTGAAAAACAACCTCATGATTCGGATCCGTTCCAAAATGAAATGGGTTCGTCCTTGACACGCACGATCAAGACAACCGTGCCAGTGGTTCTTTACATAATCCTGTCTGAGAAAACAGACCATAATGTACTAAATGAACATCATGCTGGATTGAAGAAGACTTGAAACTAGAGATTGAGACCATAAACTCATGTTTACAATGTTTACTGAGATAATACATCAAGAGAGAAGTAGGACCATTTTCTCATAGACTTCTATACAACCAGAGAGGAGTCGCCCCCTGGTGGCCAGCAGAGAGAAGTAGGACCATTTTCTCATAGACTTCTATACAACCAGAGAGGAGTCGCCCCCTGGTGGCCAGCAGAGAGAAGTAGGACCATTTTCTCATAGACTTCTATACAACCAGAGAGGAGTCGCCCCCTGGTGGCCAGCAGGGAGAACGACAGTATAAGGCTTTTCAGGGTTGGCTTCACTCCCTTCACTTGCATTCCTTCCAGGACACCGTAGTACCTGGAATCATGGCAGACATGTGTATTCCCCATTCAACATTACTGAGCCACTTGTTTCCTTGTAGTTCCTCTCAGAGATTCAGCTCCTCCCTTTTCAGCGTGGCGGTACAGGTTGGACTCCGACCCCTGACCCCCCCAGGACCCTGGGGCCCCCCAGGCAGCGTGGTGCTTCATTAGCTCTCTGCTCTGCCGACTGGGAGAGCAGAGGAAGAGAAAAGAGACTTGGAATGAGTCATGCAGGCCGGTGGGGAAGCATTGCTGAAGGAGTTGAGTCAGCAGCGTCGTTGCTTTAATCCCAGAGGAGCGAGGCTGTTGCTTGGAAACCTCCGAGCTGATTTCTGACTCCCAGCTCGAGCATTGTGGGACGGATTTCGGCAGCGAAGTGTGTTGGTAACGCCGGGCATGCTGCACACCGTTATTATTACATACTGATGATTTAGTCGAGTTTGTCCTGAGGGTGGCGTTACGAGACACAATGGGCCCACCAGATGGTTCATCCACTGGGGAGCAGGAAATAGATCTGTGCATTTTAATGGCAGTTTTTCTGTAAGATTATGTTTAATGATGTTCATTTGACTGTCTACAGAATAATGCCATCGGTCGTTCAATCCATTCTTTCCTCGTCGGTGTGGCGCTATCCAGGGTGCTGAAACACAGCGGAGGGGATCCATAGTCAGACTTCCCCTGCTGATTTTTATAGAATCCTTCATTGATTCAATATATATTTTGGACTCTGATGGTGCTAAAATAATACATTTTTAAAACAGTAGACTTATTTGTTTTATAGCCCAACAGGCTGCTCCAATAGTCCCACAAATGGTGATTTATTATATAACGGTATATTAAATGGTAAATCTTGCCAGCCAAACGCTCTACCTCCTGAGCCTAACTTAATAGGCTGATTTTGTAAATTTTTTTAAGTCATGATTTTTTGGGGGGATAAACCAAGCAATTCTATGGAAAATCCAACATTTAGCATCCCCGTGTAGCCAGAATGGAACGACCCGTTGGTGAGACTAATCAAATGTCTAAGACTGGATTTTCCATCTGAGGTCATAACCCCTCATAATAATATAAGTAATCCATTATCAGGTACCACTTAAATGAGTTGATTAAATCATTAAATATATTATTTTCAGGGATTCTTCTTGATCACGCTGCTGTCGCTACTTTCTCTTCAGCGCAATGCATGATGGTCTTTAACGCTGGATTAGTGACCGTCTGTTGAACACTACTTCTCCTGATGAATTGTGGGTTGAGTACATGAGAAAGTGTACTTTGCTTTACAACCAACCGTGTGAACATACAGGGGATTTTTTGGATTATCTGTTGCTTTTGTTGCTGATGGCTTTTAATACCAAACCACTTCCTGTTTCCAGTGTCCTCCTCTCGTATCTCTTCTGCATCAAACAATCAAACAGGGTCGTTTCCTGCTTATTTATCACCTCAATGGTCTGTCGTGAAAACAAAACCTCATCCGTTTCTTCCTCTTCCCAGGCCATTCAGTTTGCCGTTTTGTGTTTCATCTCGATCTCTGCGGTTCTTTGATGAAAGCTACGGCGGCGGGGTAGAAAGAAAAGTCAGGTTTAATGGGTTTTCATTTCACACCTCAAGGCAGGAGAAAAGTCACGAGCGTCAGAAAGGAGGCATCGCTGATTGAGTCACACATCACGGCGACGTCGCGTCCAGGAGGGAAGCAGCAGAGATACTGAGTTCATAGAATAACCACCGTGGTCATGGAGAGACGCCGGCTTTCACAACATGGCTCCAAGCTTAAAAACCAGAAACTAAATGAATGAGCGGTCAGAATATGTGAGTCTTTATTTTGGCTTTTTTTTTTTTTTTTGTACTTGAGTTTAATTCCAGGTCGTTCTGCTGTTTGCTTCTGTGAAGCAGAACATGATGCTCTGAGAGTCAGGATCTTAATACGCTGGTTTTCTGAATGGAGTCTGGTCGATGGGTGCTAGGCTATGCTAACATTGTAGCTGCTCCATCAACACTCCAAATAAGGTCATCTAGACATAAATACCGCAGAGACCTTGTTGTTTGGACCACAGACAGTCTCTGGTGTCTCCACATAGTCTGGTCTGGTCTCTGGACTAATGTGAGCTACTATCTAGACCTCTGGGGGACCACAGACAGTCTCTGGTGCCTCCACATAGTCTGGTCCGGTCTCTGGACTAATGTGAGCTACTATCTAGACCTCTGGGGGACCACAGACAGTCTCTGGTTCCTCCACATAGTCTGGTCCGGTCTCTGGACTAATGTGAGCTACTATCTAGACCTCTGGGGGACCACAGACAGTCTGTGGTTCCTCCACATAATCTGGTCTGGTCTCTGGACTAATGTGAGCTACTATCTAGACCTCTGGGGGACCACAGACAGTCTCTGGTTCCTCCACATAGTCTGGTCCGGTCTCTGGACTAATGTGAGCTACTATCTAGACCTCTGGGGGACCACAGACAGTCTCTGGTTCCTCCACATAGTCTGGTCCGGTCTCTGGACTAATGTGAGCTACTATCTAGACCTCTGGGGGACCACAGACCCAGGAGGCAACATTTGGTTCCTCCATTTAGGATTGAGTGACATCAGGACGATGATTTGGAGACACAACGTCAACCAGAATCTCTGATGCGACTTCCTGTGAGAATTTGCGTGTATTCCTGTCTTTGCATTGACTTTGGATGTAATCAAGCAGCTTTGCGTTTGGTTTGAATAAAGCATAAGATATTTCATAATACCAAGAGAACAGGATTCCCTGCAGTCATCATGGCAACAGCAGAAGCCTGAATGACTTCCCGTCTGCTTGTGTTGGACAGGAAGTGTCCTTGGTAGTTTCAGCGTTCAGTCCTCTACTCTGCATCTCCCGTTTTCTTTCTTAAGAAGGGCCGAGGCATGATGCAGCAAAATGCTTACCACCCTGCACTCTACTGTGTGTGTGTGTGTGTGTGTGTGTGTGTGTCTGTCTGTGTGTGTGTGTGTTTGTGTGTGCAGTGCTGTGGGTGGATGATCAGGGCTTATTATGTCGACTCACCTCAGATCATAGAGACGCACCGACCAGCTTTACTGCAGCAGGCAGAGAAACAGGCTCATATTAACAGGCTGCGCTGCTCCAACTGTGGCTCGTGTGTGTGTGTGTGTGTGAGATTACTCGGTGTGTTGTGTTCTGCAGTATTTTTGTGGGATTCAAACACCCCCAGAAGAACAGACCAACCAGAAGGTGCTCAGATGTGTGTGTGTGCGTGTGTGTGTGTGTGTGCGTGTGCGTGCGTAGGTTGGTGTGTGTTTGTGTATTTAAATGCGTCGAGAGAAGATAATTGTGCGAGCCTGACGGCAGCAGTGGTGCTTCCAGGATGAGGTTTGTGGTGAAATCCCACATGAAACGTGAGTTTCAGTGGAAACCTGTAGCCGATTATTGATCTGTAATATCAAATATGAGACAGGGCAACGATGCTTAATAAAAGACTAACTAAGGGGACAGTTTGTTTAATTGGTTCAGTATTTATGTTTATGGAAAATGCCGCAGCTGCTCCGGTGAGGAGATATGAAAGCCAAAAGCTGCAGTTCCTGAAATGACCAGTAGGGGCCTCGAAAGAGAGTCAATCCCCGACTTTACAGCAGAAATAAATCTGTTTATTTGGCCGTTTTTAGACTCTACCGTGTCGCCACGTCCACGATGGTGATGGTGATGGCCGTACACAAAGATCTTCGTGTACGTAGAAGAGCGTAGAAGTTCCAACATGGAAGCCCCTTTAAAGAAACGACAAAGCAGGATCAGATGGTCACCGCTGCCCGAAGGCGAATCAGGTGTTGAGCCAAGACTGGATGTGAATCTCGAGACTAGAGCAGCGTATCAGTGAGATGGAATTATGAAATATGTCCAGAAAAAAATTTAAACCGGAAGAACATCACTCTTTTACAAAACTATCTTTTGAATATTTTTATTTTTTGCTAAACTATTCAATTTTATCAGTCCAACACAGGAAATCATTATCTGACCTACTTTTCAGTTGTTCCAAACTAGCTGAACCAGGATCAGTTGGCCCGAACCTTCAAACGCTAGCAGGAAACGATTCCAAAAAAAAACAAACAAACAAAAATCAGGTCACGTTCAGAAACAGGAGAGAAATTGTTGAAACTGTTGTTGTTTTGGGGATTGATATGGATTTTGTCCTTACCCAGACTTCTGGCTTAGTTCTCAATGGATTCTAGATCAGCACTTAGTTGGAGTTGGAAACTTCATCCAGTCATTGGATTGTTTGACGCACTCATCGGTGCCTGTATGGGCCCATATTTTACTTGGTGATTTGGTTATTTAAATGTCTGTGTCGTCTGCATAATTATGATAAGCCCTTTTTAGTAGATGTTGAACTTTGAAGACCCGAGAAGGGAGCCTTGGGGAACTCCATGTTTGTTACATATTACAACTCAACACAGTCTAAAGGCAGTTTGTGAAAAAAAAATGTAACAATTGACATCTAATGATTTCCTGTCACTCAGCACGACTTTTAGACGAATGTGTTTCGATTGAAATTATTGTTGAACCACATGGTTGGGCTTAAAGCAGCTATGTACAGCTAGGTTTGGGCAACATACACAAATGTTAGGTTAGGTCTCGTTGTTGAAAGTCCTGTGTTGTTGGATCTGTACACCTCCCCACCCGTTCTCAATATTTAATGCTACGTCACCGGTTCTGTTGCGTCGTCCTGTGGACGCGTTACATCTGTATGTCTAGTAGGGGTGACCCCAAATAGTCGACGATTGGACGATTCGATCTAAGGAGCCTGATTGGACTGCCAATCTCATAGTCGAATCGTTGGCAAAACACATGATCATTCCATTCGGGCTATAGGCGGTGATTAATGACCCGCTGTCTACCCTGGAGGTCCTGGAGAGCAACTTTTATGGAGCTTTTTCAATCAATGAGCTAAAAAAAAACATGATTTGACGATCAGTCGACTATTGGCTTGACCAATCAGATTTGACTATATAAATTCTTAGTCGGGGAAACCCCTAGTGTCCACCAAATAATAAAACCATCCGATTTAAATTGTTGCAAAAACATTGGCCTACAACTCAAGTGCAGCGCTGTTCTGTACCGCATCACCGAGAATCAAACCCCCGACACTGAACAAGTATGACCCAACTAGCAGAGCCTCTGCCCTGTCATTAACGGGAGGTGCCAGAGAAGGCCGGGGCTCAAAGGGTTAATTGGAGTAGAAGTAGCTATTGTCCTTATTTTGCCTGTAATTACAGACACTGATCTCTTTTCACTTCATTCATCTCGAGGAAATGATTGGCAAATTATGACCCATGAAATAAAGAGTTAATAGGAAAACTACAAGGTTTTAATGTGATTATTATGGGCATTATAATTATTTCAGGGTTAGTGGAAAGGTTTAGCGTTTTTTGTCTTTGTTTTTTTACGGTCGCAGAATTTTAATCAACGGCTTTCAGGAACAGGAGTGAAAGATAAGAAATACTGGAGTGATTTATGGTGATCGGTCCCGGATCTATTTTCTGCGGCGTGCCGCGTCACTTTCTCACCTGAAGTGTAACTGAGTTCTCAGCTCAGGAATAGAACCACACGTGTTCGGCGTTTCGGTCTGACGACGGAGCAGGTGATGCCGCGTGGCGGTTAATGTCACCGGAGATTCCCCGTGGAATGTTTGTGTAGAGAAGCTGTTTGACAGAAATGTGACTGAATCAGGTTTCTGGGGAAATATTTCATGTCATAATTCGGAGAAATGTAGGGATTTGTGTTCAAGGACACGTGTTGCTGGACTCGCAAACAACGTTTTCCGTGGTGGACGAATTAAACACAACCATGTGACCAGAGCTCGTGTTTTAATACCCTGACTTCCTCCTCCACATCCCTGACTTCTTCCTCCTCCACCTCCCTGACTTCTTTCTCCTCCTCCTCCTCACTGACTTCCTCCTCCTCCTCCTCCTCCCTGACTTCATCCTCCTCCTCCTCCTCCTCACTGACTTCCTCCTCCTCCTCTTCCTCCATCTCCTCCTCCTCCTCCCTGACCTCCTGCCTTACTTCCTCCTCCTCCATCTCCTCCTTGACTTCCTCCTCCTCTTCTTCCTCCTCCTCCTCCTCTTCTTCGTCCTTGTGCTTTCTCATCACTTGCTGACCTTTTCCCACAATCCTCTGCACCTTTTCTTGTTTATCCTTATTGCTCCACCGTTTTCTCCTCTCTATCCTCCAGCAGCATCCATCATACATTTCTCCTCCTTGTTGAACCCCCTGCCAGCCTCCTTCTGTTTTCACTCTTTGTCCTTCTTGTCATTATCTCTAGGAAACATTCTGTTTTTGTTTCCCTCCTCCTCCCTCCTGCTACACCTCTGTCCTTCTCCTTTTTTCTCTGCCCGTCCTTCATCTCATCATCCCTCTTTAACCTCCTGCCACCCTTATCCCTCTCTCCTCCTCTTTCGCTTTCATCTTGTCCTCTTAATCCCAACAGTCCTCTCTCTCTTTCTCTCTCTCTCTCTCTCTCTCTCTCTCTCCAAGTCCCTTTCTTTTTCTCTTTTTCCTCCCCACCTCCCTTTTCTCTCCTCATTAAAGCTGCACTCCTCCTCCTTGTTCTTCCTCATTAGTGCTTCTGAATCTCGAACCTCCTCCTCAGCCGACCTTTTCCCCCGTTCTGGCCGACGCCCCTTTTGTCAGCACAAACAGAAACGTGTTTTGCCGCCTCCTCGCTGTTCTCCTGCAGCAGCGGCCGGTGACCCGCGGCGACAATGCCGATTGGACGAGCGGCCAGGCTGCAGGTAATGTTTTTTTGGCGAGCGTGCAGCTTGCGCCGGGAGACAGGGAGAGGGGATTTATTTATGGAAGGATCAGTCGACGGAAGCAGCCAAAACGACATCAACAGCACCGAGAGAGAAAAGTACAGAGACGAGACAACCTGTCATCCTGGAGGGCTGTTTGCATTTTAAACAGCCGTCACTTTATCTCACGGCATAACAAATGTAGAAGCTTCCGGTTCACTGAAACCATCCACTGAGTATGTAAATTATATGAATCATTACATAACGAGTTAGTCCGGACGTCAGAAAAGAAAAGTAAAGCCAAAGCTGAAGTGCCTCAATGTGTCATTCTCTCTGCTGGCCACCAGGGGGCGACTCCTCTCTGGTTGAATAGAAGGGGGGGAATGAGCCTACTTCTCCCTTGATGTATTATCTCAGTAAAGTCTCAATCTCTAGTTTCAAGTCTTCTTCAATCCAGCATGATGTTCATTTACATTATGGTCCATTTAGAGTCCAACAGACCAGAAAGCAGGGGAGGCTTTCGGGGGCGGGGCTTACCTGTTGATTGACAGGTCCACTTAGAGTCCAGTAGACCAGAAAGCAGGGGATGCTTTAGGGGGCGGGGCTTACCTGCTGATTGACAGGTTGCTACTACGCTACCAATGCTAGTTAGCTACTAAGATGACTTTAACACATAGCTGTAAAATTGAACCTTGAATTATAGAAGCTAACTTTGTTAGTAGCTTCACACCAGAATCCACATGGATCCAGATCCAGTAAGGTTGCTGGTCAGGGTGCCGCTCTGCCGGCTTGTGTTCATAAGATCCACACATCGCTCTTTTCACAGTCCAAATATGGTCACTTCCTTCTACTGGTTGCAAGACATCCAATATTATTTATTTATCTTGTAATCTGTTACTTCCCTTTAACATACACTCAACAAAAATATAAACGCAACACTTTTGTTTTTGCTCCCATTTTTCATGAGATGGACTTAAAGATCTAAAATTCATTCCAGATACACAATATTACCATTTCTCTCAAACATTGTTCACAAATCAGTCTAAATGTGTGATAGTGAGCACTTCTGCTTTGCTGAGATAATCCATCCCACCTCACAGGTGTGCCACATCAAGATGCTGATCTGACATCATGATTAGTGCACAGGTGTGCCTTAGACTGTCCACAATAAAAGGCCACCCTGAAATGTGCATTTTTTTGCTTTATTGGGGGTCTGGGGACTCAGAACCAGTCAGTATCTGGTGTGACCACCATTTGCCTCATGCAGTGCAACACATCTTCTTCGCATAGAGTTTATCAGATTGTCAATTGTGGCCTGTGGAATGTTGGTCCACTCCTCTTCAATGGCTGTGCGAAGTTGCTGGATATTAGTGGGAACTGGTACACGCTGTCGTATACGCCGGTCAAGCACATCCCAAACATGCTCAATGGGTGACATGTCCGGTGAGTATGCTGGCCATGCAAGAACTGGGACATTTTCAGCTTCCAAGAATTGTGTACAGATCCTTGCAACATGGGGCCGTGCATTATCTTGCTGAAACATGAGGTGATGTTCATGGATGTATGGCACAACAATGGGCCTCAGGATCTCATCACGGTATCTCTGTGCATTCAAAATGCCATCAATAAAATGCACCTGTGTTCTTCGTCCATAACAGATGCCTGCCCATACCATAACCCCACCACCACCATGGGCCACTCGATCCACAACATTGACATCAGCAAAGCGCTCACCCACACGACGCCACACACACTGTCTGCCATCTGCCCTGAACAATGTAAACCGAGATTCATCTGTGAAGAGAACACCTCTCCAACGTGCCAGACGCCATCGAATGTGAGCATTTGCCCACTCAAGTCTGTTACGGCGACGAGCTGGAGTCAGGTCAAGACCCCGATGAGGACGACGAGCATGCAGTTGAGCTTCCCTGAGACGGTTTCTGACAGTTTGTGCAGAAATTGTTTGGTTATGCAAACCAATTGTTTCAGCAGCTGTCTGAGTGGCTGGTCTCAGACGATCTTGGAGGTGAACCTGCTGGATGTGGAGGTCCTGGGCTGGTGTGGTTACACGTGGTCTGCGGTTGTGAGGCCGGTTGGATGTACTGCCATATTCTCTGAAACGCCTTTGGAGACGGCTTATGGTGGAGAAATGAACATTCAATGCACGAGCAACAGATCTGGTTGACATTCCTGCTGTCAGCATGCCAATTGCACGCTCCCTCAATGCTTGTGGCATCTGTGGCATTTTGCTGTGAGACAAAACTGCACATTTCAGAGTGGCCTTTTATTGTGGGCAGTATAAGGTACACCTGTGCACTAATCATGATGTCAGATCAGCATCTTGATGTGGCACACCTGTGAGGTGGGATGGATTATCTCAGCAAAGCAGAAGTGCTCACTATCACACATCTAGACAGATTTGTGAACAATGTTTGAGAGAAATGGTAATATTGTGTATCTGGAATGAATTTTAGATCTTTAAGTCCATCTCATGAAAAATGGGAGCAAAAACAAAAGTGTTGCGTTTATATTTTTGTTGAGTGTAGAATGAGTCACAAATAGAACATGCAAATAAAGCATTTTTTTTTGTTTTGCACCAAAACAGGACCAAAAAACAGTGAACCAGTTTACATTGCATCTTGTTATAAACTGTACTCTGTGAACCTTCGTGGTCTGTGAGCATCTATTTATAAAGTCTGTTCTCATCTGACCGCTAGCTGGGTGTGATAAAGGTGATGATGATGATGATGATGATGATGTGGCAGATCTCACTGTGGTTGTATTGGCCTTCATCCAAGAGTGGCAGCTGCTGTGACGACATGTAAACAAGAAGTTGAACTGTGTTGTTGTGGATGAAATTCACTCAGATTAAAGGACATAAAAATACTAAAATTACAGCGACAAATGAGGAAGAAATTATGCTAATCCCTCCGGCAGTGTTCTACACACTTAGACCAGAGACTGTCTGTGGTCCAAACAACAAGATCTCTGCTGTATTTATGTCTAGATGACCTTATTTGGAGTGTTGATGGAGCAGCTACAATGTTAGCATAGCCTAGCACCCATCAACCAGACTCCATTCAGAAAACAAGCGTTTTAAAGGTTCTTAGCTTGTGGTCTTGCAGACAGACCTAACAAAGCATGACTTCACACTTTTTACTGATCACCATCATTATGGAATTATTTCAGCATCCTTTTCATCTGGTTATTGATATTAAATCACAGATAAATACTTTTTATTCTGGGTTCCTCCAGCTGTGGTAAACCAGCCCACGTGGGTCTTGCTAGATCCAGTGAATCCAGCTTGGTGAAATCCACCGAGCACATCTGGATGATGTCATGAACCCAGACAGGACGGTGCTTGGTTTCCTGTGTCCTACCTGGGTTAGCTTAGCTTGTGCCACCGTTGCCATGGATAGTTGGTTTCATCTGTCATTGAAACTGTTTTGACTTATTATCTCTAGATCGTACACGCCTTAATTATAGTAGAAGGTGCTGCTGCATCATGACTTTGTCGTAAATATCTGCTTCTCCAGCTGCCAGATGTTGGATTTCCTGTCTCACTCTTCCTGTCTGCTGCTCAACGCCGGTCAGGTGGAACGCACTCACCTTTTCTGAGTAGCTTTGGCATCTACAGGATGTGCTGTGGTCGTTGCCATGGCCACACAGAGCGAACAACTGTCTGGCCAGATGGCAGCAGAAGATCGCCTGTCCTTTTACTTTTAGTTTGACTTTATATTTTTTGTCAGGCAGCTGTGAACTTTGACCTTCATCCTCCTCACTGTTCGGTGCCTGCTTGCATCCAACATTGCATCATTATTTTGTCCTCAGGTGCGGTTCGTTACAGGGGATTATAACTAGACCAGTATGGTCCTTTTTAAGGGGGTCAGAACTAGACTGGTATGGTCCTTTACAGGTGATCAGAACTAGCCTGGTATGGTGCTTTACAGGTGCTCAGAATTAGACCAGTATGGTCCTTTTAAAAGGGTCAGAACTAGACTGGGTTGGTTCTTTAAAGGGGGTCAGAACTAGACTGGTATGGTCCTTTTTAAGGGGGTCAGAACTAGACTGGTATGGTCCTTTACAGGTGCTCAGAACTAGACTGGTATGGTCATTTAAAGGGGGTCAGAACTAGACTGGTATGGTGCTTTACAGGGGATGAGAACTAGACTGGTATGGTCCTTTAAAGGGGGTCAGAACTAGACTGGTATGGTCCTTTACAGGGGGTCAGAACTAAACTGGTATGGTCCTTTAAAGGGCATCAGAACTAGACTGGTATGGTCCTTTAATGGTGGTCTGAACTAGACTGGTATGTTCCTTTTAATGGTGGTCTGAACTAGACTGGTATGGTCCTTTTAATGGTGGTCTGAACTAGACTGGTATGGTCCTTTTAATGGTGGTCTGAACTAGACTGGTATGGTGCTTTAATGGTGGTCTGAACTAGACTGGTATGGTCCTTTTAAAGGGGGTCAGAACTAGACTGGTATGGTCCTTTCAAAGGAGGTCTGAACTAGACTGGTATGGTCCTTTAAAGGGGGTCAGAACTAGACTGGTATGGTGCTTTTAAAAGGAGTGAACTAGACTGGTATGGTCCTTTTAAAAGGAGTCAGAACTAGACTGGTATGGTCCCTTCAAAGGAGGTCTGAACTAGACTGGTATGGTCCTTTAAAGGGCATCAGAACTAGACTGGTATGGTCCTCTAATGGTGGTCTGAACTAGACTGGTATGGTCCCTTCAAAGGAGGTCTGAACTAGACTGGTATGGTCCTTTAAAGGCCATCAGAACTAGACTGGTATGGTCCTTTCAAAGGAGGTCTGAACTAGACTGGTATGGTCCTTTCAAAGGAGGTCTGAACTAGACTGGTATGGTCCTTTCAAAGGAGTCAGAACTAGACTGGTATGGTCCTTTAAAGGGGGTCAGAACTAGACTGGTATGGTCCTTTAAAGGGGGTCAGAACTAGACTGGTATGGTCCTTTAACCCCTGGTAGAATATATCCATCTTGGCGTGAGCAGCTCAGAACCGTTTCCGCTGCATCGCGGGGCGTTTGCACGTGTGATATTTCCAGCGTGGTCATGTGGACTCTGGCTCACCTCTCACAGCCGTGATCGGAGGTGTTTCAGACGGAGCAGAGGGCGGCCACGCCGGACCGAGGCGAGCCCGCCAAATGATTCTCAGCTGCCACACAAACTTTCCTGAAATAGACTTTGAGCCGCTTCGCATCACGGATCCTCCTCGGGGGGTTTTTTGCCTCATGGCCGTCGTTAAGATTAATGATGCCTGGATATAATAGTGTTATTGTATTGATTTTGTTGTTGGTCTTTCTCTTTACTACTTCCTAATGAATGAATGGACATAAATTAGATCAGTGTCGTGTGAAACGAGCTGCACTTTCTGGATCCCTGAGGGCAAAATGAGATGAGAGAGCAGGTGGACTGACGTGGTCCTCACAGACCCTTGGCCCTTACTGATCCACCGTGATCCTCAATGACCCCCCTGGGTCCTCACAGACCTCCATAAAGGACGGTAAAACAGGATTAGAAACGAGGCTGGTGACGACTGAAAGACAATGGGTCTTTGAACTATTTTAATGGTCATGTGACAGGTTCAAAAGTCAATGGTGATTGTTGTTGGTGATGACACGGTGCAAGTGATGTCACAGCTCACCAGGGAGAGAGAGGGCGAAGCGAGTACTAAGGAGGCGGTGAGCTCACGGTCGGATCCATGAGACCCCTTCGACCCAGGTCTCTCCAAGACCACCTGATGTAGCTGGTCTACAGGGGAGTGATCCAGACTGTAGCTCATTGATCAATAATACTGGATTAAGGCCTTTTGCACCCTAGACGCATATTTTTCACGTTAGTATTATTTTTCGAACCCGGTCAATGCAAGCTTTCACATCAGCGACAGATATAGCAGCATTTATTTTTTCGGACTGCGTTGATTGGTTCGGAGTTTTCATTTCCATTGTTTTGGCAACGCTGTTCCTCCCGTCTGTTGACATATTCTCAGGCTTGGTAGTGAAGCAGAGGATCTTTTCCATTAGGAGTTTTGGTTTCATCTGCAGTGTAAACACAGATCTTCATTAAACCGACGGGCTCCGATGGTTTTTATTCGCCGTGTTTGTTCTCGGAGTGGCTCTGCCACGATGAAATGTTAATGCTCTGTTTGCTGATAGTGAAACTGCAGCTTATTACACAGGGATTAAAAACGGGACTGTGGTAATCTGGAGACTCGCTCCGGAAACGGCAGCTGACGACACAATGTTGACTCAAGGTCCACTTACTCTCTGGGTTCAGGAGCTTCACATGATGGGGAAGTCAGCTAGCGTAGTTGTCTGTGGTCCCCCAGAGGTCTATAGTCTATAGTGGCTCACATTAGTCCAGAGACCAGACCAGACTATGTGGAGAAACCAGAGACTGTCTGTGGTCCCCCAGAGGTCTAGATAGTAGCTCACATTAGTCCAGAGACCAGACCAGACTATGTGGAGGAACCAGAGACTGTCTGTGGTCCAAACAACAAGATCTCTGCTGTATTTATGTCTAGATGACCTTATTTGGAGTGTTGATGGAGCAGCTACAATGTTAGCGTAGCCTAGCACCCATCAACCAGACTCCATTCAGAAAACCAGTGTTTTAACAGTAGTTATCTTGTGGTCTTGCAGACAGACCTAACAAAGCATGACTTCACACTTTTTACTGATCACCATCATGATGGAGTTATTTCAGCATCCTTTTCATCTGGTTATTGATATTAAATCACAGATAAATACTTTTTATTCTGGGTTCCTCCAGCTGTGGTAAAGCTGAAAGACATTCCTTTATATTTATAGTCTACAACCACTTTAATTTTTTTTTTTTTTTTAAGTGACTTTGATTCTATTGTATCAGCTGACACCCACGGGTGCAGTGAAAGGGAGATACACCAGAAACTGGATTAAAGCAGCACTGAGGAGGGAAACAATACAGAAGCTTCAATGGTTAGAATGTAAAGTTATACGTGGTAACTTTGAAGTATAAATACACTTTGGTGAGTACTCATAACATGTCATATTAAGACGTATTTTAACCAAGAATAATCTACACCACAGCGTCACATTTTATATAATGATCTTATGTTTGTCTGCATAAAGTAGTTCCAGTGTCAGATAAATGTATCTGAATAAAAGTAGTCCCTCCCATTTATCATAAATAGAAATAAAGTACTGTAACACCCTGAGACCTGATTGGCTGAACGTCCAGCAGTATTACTCATAACAACACAGCGCCGCGGCCGACGCTCTGATAGTGACGGATGGTTAAAGGTCGTCTGAAGGACGGACAGCAGTCTGGTGCAATCCTTCTCATTTGATTGGCCCGCTGAAAAGTGGGCGGGCTTAGAATGTAGCCCCTCCCTGATCGCTAAAAAGCTGCTGATTGATGGATGATTACTGGTTGAATCCGGTTGGTGCTAGCCGACGATAACATTTCATATTTTAGTTTCGGGGGAAAAAAAGATGATTTTTCTTATTAATATGATTGTTAGCCTTGTAAATAAAGCCAGTAGAAACGACTTTCATAGGGATACTTTTACTTTCTTTACAGTCGGTACTTTTTCACTTTTACTTGAGTAAAGAAGTACAATCAGAACTTCTACTTTTACCAGAGAACTTTTGAACACAAGTATCTGTCTTCTACTTTTGACGCCTCTGAAGTTAAATAACATTGATTTATTCTGAGCTTCTGTCATCTCTCTGACAACTCTGCCACATCTCGTCCGACCAATCACAGCCATCTGATTACCTCCCTTCGTTACGGCCACATTCGTTTCTTGCCCCGTGATGAGGCGCCGCCCAGCTTCATCACAGCTGATGATGCAACGGGAGACGATGACTCAACACGAACTCGGCCGGGTCAGGAGGAAACGGGATGATGGCGGTCAGCAGAAGGGATCCGGGGTCAGTCAGAACCAATCAAATCACATCATTTCGCTTCTCCGTGTTTACTGATAGAGAAAGCTCACCTTAATCAGATGAGCTGATCACATTTAGTTTAACAGATCCGTAGAGATCTATCGGCCTCGGTGGAGGAGGGAACATCGAGTTTCTGACTCCGGAGGTTTGATTTCAGGTCTAGACGACTTGGACGTTATTTCTAATCTATTCAAGGAAACGTTCACATTGACTCGATGTATCGTTTTCTAGAATCAGAAACAAATGCATGCTGAATCTGCTGCATTGATTTTCCATTATTTTTCTACGGCGTCGCCCGATATCGATATTCAGCAAGAGGTTTGAGATAACAGGAGATGAAATGCCACTAAGAATATAAGTGAGTACAACGGGCGGAGAGAGAGAGGGAGAGAGAGAGGACATTAAAAAGGGAAATAATAGAAGACCATCTGTAGCAGAGCGTTTGTTGTGTGAAGGAGCTCGATGCCTTCGGGGTTTGGTGCCATTTGGTGCCGTTTGGACGACCAGCCACAGAAAACACATCGAAGTCCACACAGTCTCTCTCTCTCTCTCTGGTAAACCAAGGCCTCAATAACACACATTTCCCAGAGTCCCCGTTGTGTCCTAATGTAGAGCGCTGCGAGCCTACGGGGATGAGGAGAAGCCCCCCCATCCCCCCTCACTATGTTTGTGATGGTTTAGACCAACGATAGAGATAATCATCGGCCACCGGTGCTACTGTGTTTTTTATTTATTTATTGTGTGTTGGGGAGGGGGATTATGGCAGCATATCGTCATATAATAGCGAATAAGATATCTTACGAGTGACATTTTTCATGCGATCAGTGGGCAAGTAGCAACAAAACTACTTTAGTTAGTTTGTGGAAAAGATGGTGGTTTGGGTGACGCAGAATGAGGCAAATGAGGCAAATACGGAGAAATTCACGGGGTCCAACAAGCATGACTTTAACCCAGGAGACCACTGTTAGTGTCCCGTTTGAAACCAAAAGTTGTTAAAGTTACGTGCATAAGTAAAGTACGTGAAGTACGTAAGTTACGTCACGAATGTACTTTTTTTTAACCCAAATTAGGATCTTGTCCTAAACGGATCACCTCCTAAAGGGGCTCTGTGTCGTGGTTTTGGTCCACGACCCAGTTTGAGTCTGATTCACCATGCAGGTTTGAACGATGTCATCACGATGTCATCACGATGTCATCCTGAGTAGACGTTGGTGTATGTTGCGGCCCCCCGGAGCCGAAGCATCAGTCAGACAGCAGTGAGTGTGAGAGACAGATGAATCATCTGGTCCTCCTCCCACCTCCCCTCCTCCCCTCTCTCTTCCTCCTCCTCCCCACCTCCTCCCCTCCTTCTCCTTCTCCTCTTCCTCTTCTTCTTCCTCCTCCTCCTCCTCTTCCTCCTCCTCTCTTCCTTCTCTCCCTGATGAAATCTCCATGACGAAAGTATCGCTGGTACCTGAAGCACCTCCCCTCCTCCCCTCTCTCTTCCTCCTCCTCCCCACCTCCTCCCCTCCTTCTCCTTCTCCTCTTCCTCTTCTTCTTCCTCCTCCTCTTCCTCCTCCTCTCTTCCTTCTCTCCCTGATGAAATCTCCATGACGAAAGTATCGCTGGTACCTGAAGCACGTTTTACTATCAAAAAACAGTTTAGTTTAGGAATCAGTGTATTCCACACACTGATTTTTAACCTTTAAAAAGAGACAAGAAAAAAAAACAAGATTGGAATACATTTGTATTATTTACGTTGAATTATTTGCATTATATGTTTTTTAAAACTGTTGAATAAAGTGACTGAATGTTGAACCGAAGACGGTCGCAGCGGCGTGGAGGTGCAGCTGCTCCATGTGAATATGTGAAGGCTGCTTGCTGCTGTCGGGGGAGGCTGGTCTGACTCTTTATATCCGGGGTCTGATTGGCTGGTGGGGGGAAGCTGGTCTGACTCTTTATATCCGGGGTCTGATTGGCCGGTGGGGGGAAGCTGGTCTGACTCTTTATATCCGGGGTCTGATTGGCCGGTAGGGGGAAGCTGGTCTGACTCTTTATATCTGGGGTCTGATTGGCCGGTGGGGGGAAGCTGGTCTGACTCTTTATATCCGGGGTCTGATTGGCCGGTGGGGGGAAGCTGGTCTGACTCTTTATATCCGGGGTCTGATTGGCCGGTGGGGGGAAGCTGGTCTGACTCTTTATATCCGGGGTCTGATTGGCCGGTGGGGGGAAGCTGGTCTGACTCTTTATATCCGGGGTATGATTGGCCGGTGGGGGGAAGCTGGTCTGACTCTTTATATCCGGGGTCTGATTGGCCGGTAGGGGGAAGCTGCAGTGGGAGGACAGAGGCGTCCTGTGTGTCTCTGACCACGTGTGAGTGATGCCGCTGCAGAAACATCATCACCTCGACACTGTGACCATGTAAATCACATGGATGTCTGATCTCTGTGTGTGTGTGTGTGTGTGTGTGTGTGTGTGTGTGTGTGTGTGTGTGTGTGTGTGTGTGTGTGTGTGTGTGTGTGTGTGTGTGTCTGGGTCTCTGTGTGTGTGTGTGTGTGTGTGTGTGTGTGTGTGTGTGTGTGTGTGTCTGGGTCTCTGTGTGTGTGTGTGTGTGTGTGTGTGTTGTTAGTTCCCGCCCCTGGCCATGAATACAGAATAACAAACAGAAACAGACTGTGTGTTTAAGCAGAATTAGATTTACAGCTTGAAAGAAGAAAAATGTAAATATGAGGGAAATAATATTGAACCTCAGTAAGCCATGTGTGCACTTTCGCTGTGTGGGGATCTGGGACCTGGTCACACTCAGACCAGCAGGGAGGGGGGGTCCGGTAGGCGTTGGCTCAGAGCCTGCAGGTGGAGCTCTGCAGCAGGTGTACTGTATGCAGCAGCTGCAGATATCAGCCTAATTAACAGTCTGCACGGATCCATGATTCACCGCCAGCAAAGCAGCTCCTCGTTCACCGTCCAGCACTAAAAGTCTCTTTGCCGTCTGGACTCTGAAGCCCGGAGCGCCGGATTTACCCAACGACAGTTTTTTAGGCATAGTTGTCTGAAGGTAGCAGGCTGCTTAACCTTCACTAAGAAGGAGGGAGGGAGAACCGCCTGCAGGTGTCATCTGGACTATTTGGCAGGCCAGTAAGGGGGACCGTGTTCAGAGAGACTTCAGTAAGACCACCAGGCAGACGGTATGAATGTGAGGGGGACGGAAATAAGGTTTTGAAAAGTCTGCGGTGGAAATTTAAAAGAAAATACGTTTCTCGGCTGACCTCAGTGTGCTGCAGCCAGAGGACACTTCAGCCTGGACATCAGGGAGGCGCTGGAGGATAAATCAAACGCACCTCAACACTGCTGCTGGCTCAGAAACCAGCTCACCTGGAGGAGGGGGGAAAGATAAAAGAGGACAGGAGGAGGGTTAGAGAATTGATGCTAAGGAAATCAGAAAAGGAGAAAGAAAAGGGAAGTAAACTAAAAAGGGGAGGAGATACGATAAAGGAGAGGCTGATGGAAGGAGCAAAGAGTGGAAAGGAAAGGAGGGGAGACGATGAAAGATGAGGAGCGTGGAAGAGTGGAAAGGGAAGGTAATGAAAGGGGAGAGGGGGTGAGGAGAAAACAAAAGTAATCAGAGAAGAGGAGGAAAGGATATAAGAGGAGTGGGAAGGAGGGGAGAAGAGGATGAAAGAGGAGATGCAGGGAAGAGGGGAGGAAAGGAGGTGAATTCGAGGAAGAGGGAGATGAAATGGGAGAACAGATGTGAGGAGAAGGGAGGAAGTAGGAAAATATGAAAATAAGAGCATTTTCAAATAGAGGATGGTATGAGCAGCAGAGGAGGAAGGAGGAGGAGAAGAGGAAGACAGAAGAGAGAAGAAAGATGATGATGAGAGAGGGAGAGAGAGACTGTTAGCAATTATCTAGAGTACCTTCCTCTCAGATTTTACTGCAGAGCCTCACTGGGATTTGTGTGTGTGTGTGTGTGTGTGTGTGTGTGTGTGTGTGTGTGTGTGTGTGTGTGTGTGTGTGTGTGTGTGTGTGTGTGTGTGTGTGTGTGTGTGTGTGAATTCAATACATCCAAGTTTAAGGATGTAAACGCAACATCACCCCAGAATGTCTCAACACACACACACATTCACTGTCTCCCACACACTCATGCTGTACACACACACACACACGCACTGCTGTTAGCCATGAGTCACTGTCATGTGACTGTGTGTGTGTGTGTGTGTGTGTGTGTGTGTGTGTGTGTGTGTGTGTGTGTGTGTGTGTGTGTGTGTGTTAGCTTGGCAGTGCCCACGTTAGCTTCGGTGCCAGCTTCACGGGTGTCTTAGATTAACAGTGAAGAGCCCCTTTGATGATCTCACACACACACACACACTAATGCTGCCCGTCACTCCGGTTACTCCTCTTCCTCCTCGTCTCCTCTGTGATCCATCACTTGATGGATTGATCATCTATCAGTGATTTTCTGTGTCTCCCAGAAGAAGTTGAACCAGCGAGCGATGAATTCATCAGCTGGTTTCAACTGGTTTGTTCTGGGTTTACATGGTCCAGGTCCAGTTTGGTCTGGTTTGTTCCGGTTTAGTCTGCTTAAGTCTAGAGAGTCTGGTGTGTCTAAGGGTTAGTCCAGTTTGGTCTGCTCCAGATCAGTCTGGTTTCGTCTTGATCATTCTATCTGATTTGGTTCTGTTCGTTCCAGTTCAATCTGTATTTTTGGGGTTTAGTCTTCTTGTTGGGTCCAGTTGTCCTGGTCCCGTTTCGTCTGGTTCTGGCTATTTTATTCTGGATTGGTCCAGCACACTCTGATTAGGACGATTTAATTCTGGTTTGTTTCAGTTTGCGTGGTCTCATCCAGTTCAGTCCAGTTCAGTCCAGTTTGATTTGGTGCAGTCCGCTAACCTTTAGAGTCCTCTTCCTCCTTTAGACCTCTTCCTCCTCCTCTACCTCCCTGCATCCTCCTGCACTTGTTCAACGTTCGTCTTCTTCATCTCTTTCTCCCCTCTCCTCTTCCTCTCCATCTGTTTTGTTAATAATCCTAAACAGCTCATGTGTTTGTCTGTTTCCTCTTTTTTTTTGCCCAAAATCAAATTTCCTTCATGGATTAATAAAGTTGTATTGAATTGAATATATTACTTCCATCCTGGTTCATCCTCTCCTTGACTTTCCCATCTTCAAAAAATAATTTATTCCTTTGTCCTGTTGTTTTTTAATTTCTCAAGATTCATATTTCAGTAAACAAACCTGTGTTGTGATGTGACCTGATTCGATCGCCGTTACCCGATGGTTGACCCTCTCTCTCCGTCTCTCTCTCTCTCTCTCTCTCTCTCTCTCTCGTCTCTCTCTCTCTCTTTCTCTCTCTCTCTCTCTGTATCTCTCTCTCTCTCTCTCTCTCTCTCTCTCTCAGTGTGGAGGGCGACTCTCAGTGTCCGGAGGCACTCACCTTTTCTGATTCGTCCTTCGGCCATCCGCCTCCCTTCCATCGCTATAGCAACAGCCCCCTCTCCAGCCCCTGCGACCCCTACGGCTCCACCTCCTCCAGCGGGCCCCTGGGAGCCTCCCACGCACACACACAGGTACCGAGAACCTTAAAAACACGCACCTCAAGATTCAGGAAGTCATCACAGTATTGAATATCAGAGAAAGTTAAATCTTGTTTAGTTTTAGCTTCATGTCCGATTCGCTCTGAATAAATTAATAAATGTTCTGGTGGAGAAGCTCCTACCGACGTTAACGCTGCGTCACATGACTCAGATAGCTGTCTGATATCCGAACAGCTAGCCGTCTCACGTGCTAATGTCTTGATATAGTGACTCCGCCCCAGAGCCGGCCCCGGGGGATAGGCAAACTAAGCAGATGCTTGGGGCCCCCCTGGCCACCAGAGATTTTTAGGTTATGAATCTGAATGAATTTAGGTATTGCCATTCTCCAGCTGGTCATCCCCAAAATGAACCAGAATACAAGAATTCACATCTACCAAATTCAGAATTTGACTACAGGTCAGACCCCCTCCTTCGAATTAAGTACAAATTTAAAAAGATGGTAATGATAACGAGCCGCCTCCCTCCTTCTCCTCCTCCCCCTCCTCCAGGGCAGCTCCCCCATCTCTCCCCCCAGCCCGGCGAGCCTTGCCTGGGCTCAGCGCAGCCGCCACCAGCCGGCCAGCCTGGCGCTCCGCAAGCAAGAGGAGGAGGAGAGCAAACGCTGCAAGGCGCTATCCGACAGCTATGAGCTCTCTACGGACCTCCAGGACAAGAAGGTGAGGCAGGAGGCACACCTCCCCCGCAACGATACGAGAACTTTAATAACTCTAGATGCACACAGCATTAAGACTTATCTAGTAGACGTCATGTTTAATGCACCGGAGATCACACCGGAGGAAACTACACTGATGCTGCAACATGACTCGCTACTTTGTTCAAGGACACTTTGCGTGCTAACTCCACAAGCTAAGCTAAACTTATTCCACTGCCGAGACGCAGTCTGGAGTCGGACAAGCTACCTAGCTAAGTATCTAACTAACTAACCAGTGGACTTACTAATTACCAAACTAACTAGCTGCCTAACTAGCTGCCTAACTAGCTACCTAACTAACCAGTTAACTAACTAACTAACTAACTAACTAACTAACTAACTAACTAACTAACTAACTAACTAGCAGCTTAACTAGCTTCCTAACTAACCAACTAGCTAACTAACTAACTAACTAGCTTATCAGCTACCTAACTGACTAGCTTACTAACTACCTAGCTAACCAGTTAACTAACAAACTAACTAGCTACATAACTAACTAACTAGCTAATCAGCTACCTAACTAACTAACTCACTAGCTACCTAACTAACTAGCTAATCGCCTACCTAACTAACTAGCTATCTAACTAACTAATTACTCTAACTACCTAGCTAACCAGTTAACTAACAAACTAACTAGCTACCTAGCTAACTAACTAACTAGCTAACTAACTGAGGTGTGTCGTCACCATAGCAACGAACAACAATCACCATTTTCTTCAGTACCAGTCACATGACCTCTGATGACCTATTCTTTTGCTATGTTATTCACTTAAGTGAGTCGACGACCGTTATTAAAGTCGTAACGTTCAGTTTGACATAAACGATTGAAGTGAAAAGCCTGAAATAAAACAAAAATTAAATATGAAAAAGCTATAACCTTTTTTCTAAAATGCATCCGGAATCTGAATCTAGTACTTAAATGCCTAAAACATATAATGTAAATATGTTCACATAAACATGCTAACTGTATCACATGTGATGTAGCATTATTATTATTATTATTATTATTATTATTATTATTATTATTATTATTATTATTATTATTATTTTAAGTCTATAGAGCCTTGGGTTTTTTTATTCCCTGGCTCTCCAACATCTCCTGGTCTCTGATTGGTTGCCTGTGTGTGGCGGTGCTTGCTGATAGGTGGACATGCTGGAGAGGAAGTACGGGGGCCAGTTCGTGTCCCGGCGGGCAGCGAGAACCATCCAGACGGCGTTCCGGCAGTACCGCATGAACAAGAACTTTGAGAGGCTCCGCAGTTCGGCCTCGGAGAGCAGGATGACCCGCCGCATCATCCTGTCCAACATGAGGATGCAGGTACACACACACACACACACACACACACACACACACACTGCATACACAATATAATGTCTGTCTGTTCTGGTCCAGTACTCGTTTGATGAGCGGCAGCCGCAGGGTCAGGGGTCAGCGGGTCAGCGGGGGTCGGACGAGGCGGCGGACATGGACGACTCCTTCTCCAAGCAGGTAAAACACCTGATTGCCACCTTCTCGGTGTTTGGTCTCCTTACTAGCTTTTTCTGCAGCTTTCTACTGCATCTCACAGTCTTCCTCAGTGGGTGAACATAGCTTTTCATCATCCTTACTGAGGTCACATGATCACGCCTAAAAAAACTCCCACTATTTGAGCATCTCTGCACATGGATGGATTATTGAACGGGGCCTACCAGGCACAAGTCCAGGGGCTCAAAGTGTCAGGGTAGCTCAAACCTTCTTTTCCACTTTTGCTGATTCTATCAATTTGTCATCTTCCTATACTTATAATATATGTCTTGTGCTATTAAATAGTTTTATAGAATAATAAAATATGACTAAAAAAGACACAAACCAACCAGAAAGAGACACAAGAAAATATATAAAACACCTACCAAAAAAAACACGACTATACGATTAGAAAAGACATCAAATGTCAGAAAAAGCCATAAAACAACTAGAAAAAATAAAGTGATTACAAAAAGAAATTAAAATGACCAATAAAAGTCAAAACAACGACCAAAAGACACTAAACAAGAACGTCTCTAAAGTTTGATGAATACATGAGAACGACAGGACTGACTTAATGGAGACAATCAGCTTCATCACATTAAAAGAAGAGCAGTAAAAATGATCAAATATGTTAATGAACGAGTAGAAATGATAAATAAAGCTGTAAATAACAACAACGTGTGACCTGCAGGTCAAGTCTTTGGCCGACTCCATGGACGACTCACTGACCTGCCAGTCAGGCCGCGAAGACTCACAGGACGCAGGAGGCGAGGGGGAGGAGGACGACGAGGAGGACGAGGAGGAGGGAGATGAAGAAGAGGAGGAGGAGGAGGAGGAAGGGGAGGAGGAGGACGAGGAGGAAGACGAGGACGAAGATTACCGGGAATGCGGGTGGCGCAGCGCCAACGCGCCCTCCCGCCATGTGGCAGGCCGGCCGGGGGTTGGAGGGGGGAGGGGAGGCGTGGGAGGAGGCGCCGCCATGCACGAGGACAGCACTGCCACCTCCTTCAGCGACGTCACCCTCTACATGGACGACGGCTGCCTCCCTTCCTCGCCACTCTCCCGCCCGCCGTCCTCGCCGCTGTCCCGCCCAGCCTCCAGTTCCGACACAGAGTACTGGGGGGGAGGAGGGGGAGGAGGAGGAGGAGGAGGAGGGGGGAGGGAGGACAGCAGAGAGACGGAGGGAGGAAGCAACGCCAGCAGGAGGAGCAGCACACCCTGCACAGAGTGTCGAGGGGAGTACAGAGGGAGAGCAGGAGGAGGGGGAGGAGGAGGAGGAGGAGGAGGAGGAGGAGGAGGGGGGGGGAGGACACCTTCCTGTCCTCACCATCGAACCGCCCAGTGACAGCTCCGTGGACATGAGTGACAGGTCAGCCCAGCCAATCAGAGAGCTTCTACAGACAGCTCAACTTTTAAACTATTTGTGTAACAGTTTTATGTTCGTTTTACACCAAAGTTCTCTATTTTCAATATTTCATTCAAACAGGAGGATACGAAAATAATTGTTTTCCTCAAGACTTATTGAAGTACCAGAAAACATGCTATATTATGATATATATCATTATCGAGATATTTGTATATCGTCATGGAAAGTTTTTACCATAAATGTAGTGCAGTTAAAAGTTTTCTGAAATAAAGTTGTATTAACATATACGTCACCTGGCTCCAGATCAGCTCATAGCTAAATTGTAATAGCTGGGTTTAAACCAGTAGAGGGCAGTCACCTGTATACTAATAACTTTTCATTTAAATGTCAACATTTGGGCCTGAATTCTTTTCTTTATCGTTCCCGTCTTCAGGTCGGAGCGAGGCTCCATCGGACGCCTGGTGTACGAGCAGGAGCCGTCAGGAGTCGAGCGAGGAGGAGGAGGAGCAGGAGAGAGGAGGGGGGGAGGAGGGGACGGGGAGAGTGAGGAGGAGGAGCAGCGAGGAGGAGGAGGAGGAAGCAGCGAGGCTGACTCTCCGCAGGGAACCATCAAACACAAACCCAACGGGCGCTCCGTCGCCACGGCGCAGGGTCAGACCCGCAGCCCCGCCAACGTGCCCTTACCGATGCCCTCGGCCCGTGCTCTGCCGTCTCACCCACTCCAGCACACCCACGCACACCCTCACCCGTCGCCCATCCCCCACCTGCCCACCATCCTCCACCACCACCCGCAGTACGGCCCGCCGCACGTCATGCACATGCACCACATGCATGGCGGCGGCGTTGGTGGCGTTGGTGGCGTCCCTTACATCCAGCACGCCCACCACTTCGCCCAACACCACTATCACCACCTGCACCACCAGCACCACCACCTCCCCCACGGCTACCCAGAACCCCCCTCCTCCCCGTTGCCCTCCCCCGTACCCCCTCTCTCGCCCCTGCCACCGCCGCCGCTCACGCCCTCGCCGCTGTCCTCCTCCTCTTCCTCCGCGCTCCAAACCATGGAGGCTCAGCAGCAGCACCTGGCCCACCACCCCCACCTCCACCTCCACCACCACCTGCTCTGCTCGGATGGAGACAACGAGAGCGTCAACTCCACCACCACCAACTCCAACGACGACACGACGGTCAACAACTGCAGCTCCGGCTCCTCGTCGCGCGACAGCCTGCGGGAGCCGATGGGCGGAGCCTCGCTGGGGAAGCAGACCTATCAGAGAGAGAGCCGCCACAGCTGGGACTCGCCCGCCTTCAACAACGACGTGGTGCAGCGGCGGCAGTACCGCATCGGACTCAACCTGTTCAACAAGTACGTGTGTGTGTGTCGATGCACCAGATTATAATAATCCAGAGGATTCATGTCAATCAAGTAGTGTTAAAGTGAAGCTGAAGCATCAAGTAAGATCGGGACATTCTATATAATATATAGAATCCTTTCGTATTCTATAGGAAGCCGGAGAAGGGGATCCAGTACCTGATCGAGAGGGGCTTTGTGTCGGACACGCCGGTGGGCATCGCCAGGTTCATCCTGGAGAGGAAGGGGCTCAGCAGGCAGATGATCGGAGAGTTCCTGGGCAGCCGGCAGCAGTTCAACAAGGACGTCCTCGAGTGAGTACAACTTCCTGTTTGCTGTGTCATCCTGACCGCAGTATAATCAAAGTCCTATTTATCTATTTTATTGATTTTTATTTTGAAATGTTCGAAATAAAGTTTACTCTATTCTAGGTTGTTCATTTCTTCACAAACACATGCACACACGTTTTTTAAATGATTACATTAAAAAACTGTCTTCAATAAAAAAAAATGTAAGCATTTAGAGCTTCCGTATCGTATTTAGAGTTTAGGGCTCTGTGATTGGTTGGTGGTTGGATGTCATTGGTTGGTGCTAGATGATGTAAGCACACGTCATATTTTGTGTTCCAGGAAGGAAAAAAAACCAACTAAAATATTGTATTGTTAAATAGATGCTAATAGACAACATGAGCATGCATGTAAAAGGGTTAAAAGACATCCAGCTCCATTTTGAGCTGATTGGTGATCAATAATCAGTGATCGTTGATCAATAATCGGTGATCAATAATCAGTGATCGGTGATCAATAATCAGTGATCGGTGATCAAAAATCGGTGATCGGTGATCAATAATCAGTGATTGGTGATCAATAATCAGTGATCGGTGATCAATAATCGGTGATCGGTGATCAATAATCAGTGATCGGTGTCCTCTGTCCTCTGCAGCTGCGTCCTGGATGAGATGGACTTCTCAGGGATGGATCTAGACGACGCTCTGAGGAAGTTCCAGGCTCAGATCAAAGTTCAGGGTGAAGCTCAGCGGGTGGAGCGACTGGTGGAGGCCTTCAGGTACTTGATCCGGATCCGGGTTAGACCACCAGAGAGGGGAGCCGGCGCTCAGCAATGATCACTTCCTGTCTCTCTCTCTCTCTCTCTCTCTCTGCAGTCAGCGGTACTGTGTTTGTAATCCGGTGCTGATCCGACAGTTCCAGAACCCCGACACCATCTTCATCCTGGCGTTCGCCATCATCCTCCTCAACACGGACATGTACAGCCCCAACGTGAAGCCGGAGAGGAAGATGAAGATGGAGGACTTCATCAAGAACCTGCGGGGTCAGTCGGTGGTTCCTCTTAGTCCTCTTAGTTAATCCAGCAGAGTCCGAAGTAGAGATGTTCTCTCCTCAAGTATAAGTACACATACGTGTGTTCTAAAAGACTGGTGAAAGTAGAAGTACACATACGTGTGTTCTAAAAGACTGGTGAAAGTAGAAGTACACATACGTGTGTTCTAAAAGACTCTGGTAAAAGTAGAAGTGCATATACGTGTGTTCTAAAAGACTCTGGTAAAAGTAGAAGTACACATACGTGTGTTCTAAAAGACTCTGGTAAAAGTAGAAGTACACATACGTGTGTTCTAAAAGACTCTAGTAAAAGTAGAAGTACACATACGTGTGTTCTAAAAGACTGGTGAAAGTAGAAGTACACATACGTGTGTTCTAAAAGACTCTGGTAAAAGTAGAAGTGCATATACGTGTGTTCTAAAAGACTCTGGTAAAAGTAGAAGTACACATACGTGTGTTCTAAAAGACTCTGGTAAAAGTAGAAGTACACATACGTGTGTTCTAAAAGACTCTAGTAAAAGTAGAAGTACACATACGTGTGTTCTAAAAGACTGGTGAAAGTAGAAGTACACATACGTGTGTTCTAAAAGACTGGTGAAAGTAGAAGTACACATACGTGTGTTCTAAAAGACTCTGGTAAAAGTAGAAGTACACATACGTGTGTTCTAAAAGACTCTGGTAAAAGTAGAAGTACACTTACGTGTGTTCTAAAAGACTGGTAAAAGTAGAAGTACACATACGTGTGTTCTAAAAGACTCTGGTAAAAGTAGAAGTACACATACGTGTGTTCTAAAAGACTGGTGAAAGTAGAAGTACACATACGTGTGTTCTAAAAGACTCTGGTAAAAGTAGAAGTACACATACGTGTGTTCTAAAAGACTCTGGTAAAAGTAGAAGTACACATACGTGTGTTCTAAAAGACTGGTAGAAGTACTGAGTCAACGTCTTTACTCAAGTAGAATTAAAAAAGTACAGGAAAGAATGCAGCAGATAAACTTGCAACAGAGTATTTGTACACTGTGGTATTACTACTTTTATGCAAGTAAAAGATCAGCGTACTTCTTCCTGTACACAAACATCCAAACAAAACAGCAATGTTTTGTTTCCAGTGTTGAGAATTACATGAAAATCAATCAATCAGAGCTGCATTTGACTCATCAGAGTCAGAGTTTGATTAATTGTACTAACAAATGTGTAGAAAACAACCCCTCCGTGTTTTTTGACCCCTGCGTGTCCCCGTCCAGGCGTGGACAACGGCCAGGACATCCCCAGAGACCTGCTGGTGTCCATCTACGGGCGGATCCAGAAGTGGGAGCTGAGGACCAACGACGACCACGTGTCTCAGGTCCAGGCGGTGGAGAGGATGGTGGTCGGCAAGAAGCCCGTAAGATCCCCCGACAGGCCGCCAACCTATCGAGCTGTCAAATACAACTTCACTCCGTCGTGAATTTTTGTAAATTGTGTGTGTGTGTGTGTGTGTGTGTGTGTGTGTGTGTGTGTGTGTGTGTGCGTGTGTGTGTTACAGGTGCTGTCACTGCCTCATCGCCGGTTGGTGTGCTGCTGTCAGCTGTTTGAGGTTCCAGATCCAAACAGAGCTCAGCGGAGCGGCGTCCACCAGAGAGAAGTCTTCCTGTTCAACGACCTGCTGATGGTAATCAATACACTCTGTGTGTGTGTGTGTGTGTGTGTGTGATTTATAAAAATCAACAATAAAGTGAGAGAACAGCTGTTTGTCGCCGTGACAACATCACCGAATCACCGTCGCCACAGCCGGTCCATAGAGCAGATCTGTTCCCGAGGTGCAGAGCTGGTCTGTGCAGGTCTGTGCAGGTCTGTCGCAGCCATGTGGGTGTTTGCATCAGCGCTCTATTTTGGGATGAGTTTGGGTGTAATTCTCTCTCTTATCTCTGGGAGCCGGAGCATCTTCTCTCAGAGGAGATGAAGCGATTGTTGCCAGTTTAAAATAAAAAATAATAAAATATTTTTTTTATAATAAAAAAAAATAAAAAAACTCACTTCTAAATGAACAAAAGAAATCGATGAAGACGAGGATTCAGAGCACAATCAGTTTAAATCTCCTCATTGCTTCGTCTCCTTCGTCGTCTCCAGGTGACGAAGATCTTCCAGAAGAAGAAAACTTCGGTGACGTACAATTTCCGACAATCGTTCCCTCTGGTGGACATGCAGGTCCACACCTTCCAGAACACCTGTAAGTAAACCACAGCTCCCTCGCCCTCTCTCTCTCTCTCCCTCGCCCCCTCTCTCTATCTCTCTCTCTCTATCGCTCGCTCGCTCGTCCATCTGCTCGCTCCATCTGTCTCGGCCTCTCTCCCTTTTGTCGCTCATATCTCTATTTTCTGTCGCACACATTCAACTCTCTATTTTTACCCGGCAGTCGGCGCCGACACACATGCTGACACACATGCTGACACACACACACACACACACACACACACACACACACACACACACACACACATGTAAGCTGGGAACAATCTTCCATCTCCATAAATCTCAGTAACCGGATGGTCAAGTATCCAACAATACAGGAATAACCAGATTTTTGATATTTTATGCTATCTTCTCTTCGTGGACAGGAAACATCCAAAATAAACATTTCTGTTTATTTTACTACTTTGTCTATTTGCGTCAGTAGATTTATCCTAAATTCACCAAAAGTTACCGGTACATAATGCCTCATTTAACACAAAACTTAATGTCAGTAATCAATTACGTTTTAGATAATATTAGATAAGTGCAGACATGTAGAAGTACACATACTTGTCTTCAAAAAGACAAAAAGTAGAAGTACTGGTTCTACTTCTGTACTCAAGTAAAAGTGTAAAAGTACAGGCTCTGAAATGTACTCAAGGTGAAAAGTAAAAGTATCTAACTGAATCTCTCGTCATATTAATAAGAAATAAATCATCTATAATTCCCCTCAAATGCATTAAAACTAAAGTAACGAGTCTGTCTTAATGTGAAGAGTAGACATTTGTTTTAACATGTAAGGAGGAAAAATACAAAGAGAAATAAATAAATACTCAAGTAAAGTACAGATACCTGAAAATTCTACTCAAGTACAGAAACAAAGTATTTGTACTTTGTTTCTTCCTGTCTATGGATACAGATTTAGATTAACAATATATAATCAACTCATAAATGATGATGTATTGTTCTTGATTTAACTACACAGCAAAATGTAAAGTAGTAGAAATGTGCTCCTCCTATAATCCAATAAAATATATATTATTCTGCATAATCTATTTTGTACTTCTACTTATAACAGAGTAGTTTACACTATTGCTACTTTTCCTTCAGTAGAGATCTGAGTACTTCCACTCTGAAATATTAAAATTATTTTCTCCTTTCTCTCACACACTTTTGTTAAATGTTGCTGTGAAATCTAAACTCGTAGACGAAGCGCTCTTTAAAAATGCACCAAACGCGTCCTAGTTGGAAAATGTTCTTAACAATCTGTTAATAATCACTTTGGCAACAAACAAAAAAACATACAGAACCTCCTTCTTCAATCACACCAAACATGACTCATCCAACCGACACACTCTTCAACGACACGTCGTGTGCTTGTAAGCGTGTGTGTGTGTGTGTGTGTGTGGGGGGGGGGGGGGGGGTTCCAGGCCTCTTAAGAAGAAGAAGAACTGGCTCTCTGTTCTGAGCAGCAGATTGGAGTCGGTGGCGTTTTCAAATCTGCCTCGGCACCTGTTAACAGGACGCCTCGCGCTCAAGAGTTCAGCTGCAGAATCGAATCACCGCCGGTGTTTTCAAATCACAGGAAACACGTTTTTAACCTCTTCAACGTCAAATTCACAGCCCGTTATTTCTGACTTCCACGGATCGACTTCCCGACTCATGTGGTTCAGCCCGACCCTGACTGGGATCAGTTAAGCAGACGCTCCTTAGGTGGGGAAATGCCAAAAATAACCCCAAAATAATTCAGGAATAGCTCCTTTAATTTAAGGCTTATATGCAAATTCATGGTTTCTTTGAAAGGTAAGAACTAAGGAATATGAGTCCATTATAAGTAAGCCTATGTTTATCTCCATTCCAGAGGAAATGGAGCTACAATGAAGGAAAAAAACACACTTGTTTGCTCTTTATGAAAATACACTTAAATGTATACACTACGTATGATACAATATTTAGAGACAGACTCAGTTGATCTCCATGTTTTCTCCATATCTACCGTTTACCGTCAAACGGGAAGTTTTACTTCAAAAAAGGATTTATTTCCATAAAGTCAAAAAATGCACTTCTACGTTCTTATCTATAGCACTTTGATCATAGCACTGTTGTTCTTAAGGTGTGTTTGCTGAACAGCTACTACTTTACTCAGATGAGGACCTAACACTTGTTCTATTTTTTAGCTCTTACTTTATTGGCAATGATATGTTGTGGTTTCTTTCTTTCAACAAACATACTTATTGTAAGTTGCTTTGGACAAAAGCGTCTGCTACATGCCCGAAATGTACGTAGAACGGTATAAGGCTTGTTGGTGTAATTACACGATACAGCCACCAGGTGGCCACGAACCACCGGAGCTCCAATCAGTCAGCCATACTTGACTAAGATGACAGCTCTCTCTTCCCGAAGACTCAATGACACAATCGTCAGTGGAATATGTTGGTTAGGCTCCAGAAGAGGTGCTTTTAGGTGGATTACAAAGCTTGTAGTTTTCCATCAATCAATCAATCAACGCTGGAGAAGGTGATCAGCTCATCTTCAAAACCGTCAAATTAAATTCCTCCCAGATCCGTTTCAGATCCACTTTAACTACACAGTTAAAGCCAAGGCCTCAAACGGACGAGGAATCTTCCAGATGACCCCGTCAAGATTCAAAGGGTTTATTGTCATATGCACAGTTAAGAAACGTGTTCCTCTGTACAATGAAATTCTTCTGCTGTCCACAGAATGACAAACAATGTAACATCTAAGTATAAATAAATAGATTTGTAATGAATCATCTCAGGGTTTAAGAAAGTCTTCCGCTCCAGGATTCTTCTTCTACGTGCTCCTGAAGATGCAAAGACACTGCCCTCCATTGTTTCCCCTCGAATGGCTCGACGTCCCGACAGATTTACGTGTCTCAGAGAGACGGTGTGTACAGAGGCTGCTGCGGAGGTTGTTGTTTACTTGTTGTTGTTGTTGTTGACAGTTCTGGTTCTCCAGTTGGATCTAAATGCGACTTGGCAGCTTGCGTGATGACTGTGACCAGCACAGATTGCCCCGTATGATTCATCAGCACAATCTTACATCGACGGCTGGTGTGTGTGTGTGTCTCTTACACTCAGTGAACCGGGGTCACGTTCCAACATGAACACACCGTTCCCTGTTCTTTTTACCGGAGAGATTCTGACTTTTTGTGACATCATTCATGTTTGGCGACCGTGATGACATCACCTGCCACATGTCGGCATGCAGCCTCTTTTTTTAGTGTGTTAGCAGGATGATGTTAGCGTATTAGCAGGATGATGTTAGTGTGTTAGCATGATGATGTTAGCGTGTTATCATGATGATGTTAGCGTGTTAGCAGGATGATGTTAGTGTGTTAGCATGATGATGTTAGCGTGTTAGCAGGATGATGTTAGCCTGTTAGCAGGATGATGTTAGTGTGTTAGCATGTTGATGTTAGCGTGTTAGCAGGATGATGTTATCATGTAAGCAGGATGATATTAGCGTGTAAGAATGATGATGTTAGCGTGTTAGCAGGATCATGTTAGTGTGTTAGCATGATGATGTTAGCGTGTTAGCATGATGATGTTAGCTTGTTAGCATGATGATGTTAGCGTGTTAGCATGATGATGTTAGCGTGTTAGCAGGATGATGTTAGTGTGTTAGCATGATGATGTTAGCGTGTTAGCAGGATGATGTTAGTGTGTTAGCATGATGATGTTAGCGTGTTAGCATGATGATGTTAGCGTGTTAGCAGGATGATGTTAGTGTGTTAGCAGGATGATGTTAGCTTGTTTGCTGTGCTTCAGTACAGCTTCACAAACCGATAACAGTTAATCTTGTTTGTTGACCCTTTTTTATGTGCTGATTCATAAAAGTAGACTGTCTATAACATTAAGCCGTTTCAGCTCTGATGTTGTTGTTGAGGTCAGAGGTCACCATGTGTAATGTGTGTGTGTGTCACCCAGACTACCCTCACGGTATCAGACTGACGTCGGCGAACCCCGGCGGAGAGAGGAAAGTGCTGATCGTCTTCACGGCGCCGAGCCAGCAGGACCGAGCCCGCTTCACGTCTGACCTCCGGGAGAGCATCGCCGAGGTCCAGGACATGGAGAAGTACCGGGTGGAGTGTGAGTGTTCCCGACACAGAACTGGTAGTAGAATAACTAGTACTAGTCGGAGTAGTACTTTTAATTTTTCTACTTTAACATCTTCCTCTTCTCCCTCCAGCCGAGCTCGAGAAGCAGAAAGGCGTGATGCGTCCGGGTGTGTTGGCGGGAGGAGGACCCGGAGGCGGCGGGACGCCTGGGGGCGGGGCCAACGTTAGCGGCGTGAAGGGCGAGGTGGTGAACGGCAGTCTGGGAAGGCCGAGCCTCGACGACACCTACGCCTCGGTGGACGGATTAAAACGCACAGCGCTCAGCTCCTCACTGAGAGACCTCTCGGAAACAGGTGAGGACGGGAGTATGAAAACAAGTACAAGTACAAGTACGAGTACGAGTACGAGCCCTTACAGTGGGTTTCTTGTAGAATGACAACAATTTATGTTTTTTTGTGAGACGTGACTGAGAATCTGCAAACAGCAGATTTGACTGTTTCCGTTTACTGCTGCAGGATTCTTTTTAAATGATTTTGATTATGACTCAGAGCAAAGCTGCATCTGTGCTCTTATGCAACTGATGAAATAGTGATGAAATCCAAAATGGTAATATAATACAGTAAGATGGAAGGTGAATGTAGAGAGCCGTGGTGCTCTGTCGCCACCTTCTGGACAGCTACGGGAATTGGGATAGAAGAGGTGCTTAGCATAATGACTGGAAGCAGGTGGAAACTACTAGCCAGTCGCAACAACACACATTTGTTTCTTTTTAACGCTGCCTCATTCTGATTGGCTAACAGGGAAGCGAGGTCGTAGGAACAGCGTTGGTTCATTGGACAGTACCATTGAAGTAAGTTTGTCGGGGGGGGTCGGGAACCGAAAGCGTGCACGATGTGACGTCCCAGCATGCCGCAGCAGCAGATCTACGTTTGACTGCATGTCTGAACGTGTGTGTAAATGTTTCTGTTTCATCCGTCGTCTTCAAGCCTAAACGGAGAACCGTCACTACACCATCAGGACTTCTTCCCCTCTTCTTCTTCTTCTTCTCTCCTGCATGTCTGTCCTGAAATCTGCCCTTTTAGCTCATTGATAAGTCCCGCCCCGATGTTTGTCACTTTAAAAGATTATTTTTTACATCAAGAAACTCTCGTTTTTTTTGGAGTATAAGTCTGATAATTCAACAGTTGTAACACAAAACTTGACCTATTATCAAAATTATTAAATGTATCTTTTAAGCTGACAGACATCACATGGGGAATTGACGGCACAATGCAAACGACCTTCCATATTGGAAGGGGCGGGACTTCCCCTCTACATTCACCAACAGGAAAGAGTTTTCAAAACTGTCCTTAAACCCATTACATGAATGTTGTCTTTCTTTCTTCCCCTCTTTGTTTTTTCCTCTTCGTCTCCTCTTCCTCCTCCTTTCAGGGTTCCATCATTAGCAGCCCTCGGCCTCACCAGCAGCGCCCCCTGCATGCAGGAGGTCTCTCCTACGGCCCCATGATGGTGCCTTCTTCTCCAGCAGCCTACCGGCCACACCGCCCTACTCAGAGCCCCGGTACAGGGGTGGGTGGTGGGCCGGGGCTCTGTCACAACCAGGGGGGGGTCACCCCCTCCCCACTCGTGAGCGGGGGAGGGGTTGGGGGAGGAGGAGGGATGGCGGGTGGGGGAGGCCAGACTGGTGGCGGACTGCTGGGGAACTTCTTCGGCAGCCGCAGGGGCAAGGTTCCTGGTCCCCTGACGATGACGTCACCAACTCCACAGGGTCCTCCGAGTCCCCTGATGATATCGTCGCCCCCCCACTACCCCGCCCCCGCCCCTCCCATCGCCCACCCATCCTCCCCTTCCCCATGCCCCTCCCCATCGCCCAACCTCGTCCAGTTGGACTCGGGAGGGGTTGGCGGGGGAGGAGGTCCGGGAGGGGGGCCGTCCAAGCTCCAGGCGTTGCACGCTCAGTATTGCCACGGCAACAGTGGAGGAGGCGGAGTCAGTGTTACTGGGCACCAGCAGCAGCAGACGCCGCCCCCACCCTACCACCACCATCACCGCTACCACATGCAGAACATCCCGCAGCACCATGCCCTCTCACACAGGTTCTCCGCCCCGCGGCGGCAGGGCCCGTCCAGCTGCGTTCCCTCTCATGCCCAGCCGCATCAGAGGATGCAGCATGGCGGCGGCCAGCACCCGCGCTACAACCTTGGCTTCATCACGCCGCCACCGCTCTCCCCGCACTCCCCCATCACCCCTACTACCCCGCACGGACTCTACCACTCGCACCCCGCGGCGGCGAGGCCTGGTGGAGGCGGCAAGCTCCCACTGACCATCTCACACTCGCAGCCGCACCCTCACGCTCACACACACTCTCACAACCACGCCGTGCATGCACACTCCCCGCTCAGCCCCTCCCCCTCCGCCTCCCCCTCCACCCACTTCATCTTCTCCCCACCGCCACCCCAGGCGCCCTCGGCGCGCCTCGTCTCCCAGACACCGACACAGCCGTACGCACCGCAGTACCCAGCGATCTCCTCCATCCCGCCTCCGCCGCCACACTCGCCGCTGCCTCCCCCGCCCAACACCCCGCTCTCCCTGCACCCGGGGGCGGGGGGAGGGCAAGTGGGGGGGCCCAAGTCGAAGCCCGTCAGCCGGATCAGCACAGTCGTATGAGGAGGAGGAGGAGGAGGCAGAAGCCGAGGACTGTGGTCCACCACCCCACCGCGAGCCGCTGGGGGGCGGTAGCAAGAGGGAGGAGGAGGAGGAGGGGAGGAGGAGGAGGAGGAGGGCAATTGCAGGTGCATCAACATGGCCAACTAGTGAGGAAGAGAGTCCTGAGAGCGGGGAGGAGGAACTTACTCAGCCTGTGTTACTTTCACATCCACTTCCCCCGGAGGTAGAAAGACTCTCGACAACTTAGACCCTTTTAGGGGCTCCGGGAAAAACCAGCACCGACAACGTAAAATCACACCATACCTAAGAAACCCCCCCACCACCTCGGTGAGAACTTCCTCCATCTTCCCTACATCCTGCCCTTCAGAGGAGACCTGGGACTCGGTGACATGTGTGGTCGTATTGGGAGTAAGAATCCGTGAGTTGCTGTCGTGGACCAACGGTTCAGGGACCAGACGTGATGGGGAACAGTGCCTGTGGATTCAACCCTGCAGTTAGCACTCGATGCTACACTACGATAGCAGTTGATGGGACATTTCAGGCGTTTAAGGAAGCCTGAGAACGTGACAAGCCCTTTTTACTATAACCCAAAAATCACACTTGTCTTGCACCACTTTTCTTGTTTTTTTCCGCACAAAAAGCACTTGTACCATTGTTTTGGTTGTCGACATATTACGAGGCGTAACGGAGGGGTTGGCGTTGATGCGGTGCAGTTTCTGTGTCTTAGACAGGCGTGCATGACCTGTGCAATAGCTTAACGAGTGTCAGTGTGTACGGTTAAAATCCTATATGCAGGGAGGGAGGGAGGGAGGGATGTGTTTTGTAATTTAAAGCCCCAATCCAGTATTTATTTGACCGTATAAAAGTGCATTAGTGAAGGTTCCTGGAGACTTTACTTTCTACAATAAACGTAAAAAATAAAAAAAAAATGTAAATAAGCCATCATAACGAAAAGCTACAGGTGTCTTTTTACCTTTTGTGTTTTGAAAAAACTGACTGGAAGCCTCGAGTGTTTGTGGATTACAGGGTTGTTGTTTATGGATTGGGACTTTAAAGAAATGGGAATGGCGTCGCAATTTCCCCCGATAATCTGTTCTTTTAAAGGAGGATTTATTTGATACTAAACCAGTTCTCCCCTGCAAGTAGGCTATCAGAAATGTACGATGCTCCATATTGTATGCTGAAAGGTGCCAAACAGGGTGCAGTCTGGGAAACAGAGTCTTTTGTTTCACTGACTGAATAAAGTTATCGACAAGTTATTCAGGTTACATACAAGATCTTCTTGTAGAGAGGCTAAGTCCCGCCCCTTCCTGTTTCCCCTAGGGGACAATTTGTACGATAGTCAACAGCAATTTCTTGATCCCGTTTGAATTCTACCCCAAATATGATGTTTGTCAGTTTAGATGATAACGTCCAGAAAGTCTCAGTGCGTCGTAGTTTTGTCGTAGCATAATTTAGTTCAGTGTGAAACTCACACGATCTATGTCACCAAAACGGCAGTTAGCTCATCTTGCTAGCTAGCTAGCTAACTTAGCTTGGTACGTCACCAACGCGGCCGTTAGCTCATCAGCAGTTAGAGCACAACATGAGACTTCATTAATTGATAAATTATACGTGTAATTCATGGCACAATTCAAACAAACGTTGACTCCCGTATATATATTTTTTCCCCAAAGGGGCGGGGCTTAGTAACTGTACATTTCTCCGCAGACAGACCCGTGGAAATGTTATCTGAACTGGGTGGGAAATTCAAACTAATTCAATTCTATTTGGTTTAGAAATGTAAATTTGCGCATCGTCCAAACTAAGTTTCCGTAAGAACTTTACAACGCTGTCCGTGGTGCTGAAGTAGCAGATGGATTTGTAATGGCTACTTTTAACTTTTTCCCAGAGCCCCTTAAGGAGGGGGGAAATAAATAATTATGACCCCTGGTTGTCTCCAGATCAGAAGATAAGTTGTAATGTTGGCAAATGCTCAGTTATGCTAACAGTAACCATGGTAACATGTATGTTCACAAAAGCATGTTCAGCCTTATTCCACATACAAACATGTTTCTGCTGATTCAAACATATTTGATTCCCCACCCGATCCAGACTGAGTTATTTCCTCTGGTTTCCTCTGAATCTTCGAAACATTTCCAGTTGAACTTGAGGGCGGACAAATTTAATTTCACTGTCGTGTTACAAAATAGGGATTAAGGTGCCTTCAGAAAACAACCACAGAAAAGTTCAAGAAAGACCACCTTGGAATATAAAGACAATTCAGCATACAAACCAGTAATATATTGATTGATTGTATCCATTAACAATAAGAAATATCAATCCGCTCACTGCATTTAAAAAAAAAAAGAATCTGTCCGGATGACAGAGGCCTTCATCTCCCTTCGTCATCCAACAAAGGAACCTGAAACCTGGACCTGGTTTTCATCTTAAAGGACTTGCCAACGTGTGTCACGGGTCACTGGAGTGCAGAATACATTTTAACTGTCACGCAGCAGTGAAATATTCTTGAACAAACTCATTTTTACACATTATTTTTGCACTTTGTGTTGAATCTACGACGGCGGTGTTAAAAGTGTATTTTCTCGCTCTCTGTGTTTGCTCGCCGGATGTGATGGCTGGAAGCCCATGATGGCTGATAGAAAGTTCTTCGACCATTTGAACTATTTTACCAGCCATTTGTACTTTTTTGACTAGAAAATGAACCTCTCAGTGCTTGTGCTTTCCTGTCAAAGGTGTCAGCCTCATATACATATTTACCAGCATTCAACTGGTGGATGATGGGAAATTCCTCTGATGTCCTGAATGCAAATGTTTAATGACATGATTTTTAGTTTCCCTGTGATAACGTGAATGCGCCGACTGTAGATATTAACTGTACAGTGTGTTCTATTTTCAGTGGGGCCAAGAGCATCGACCTGCAACTGAGGTTCAGAATTGCTTGAATTAACAAAACGTTACGCTCTAAAAACCAAACATTCATCAGGGTTCTTCAGGCTGTTCGAGCCACTTCGGGTTCCTCACTAGGAGAAAAAAAACGAAACAATAAACAATCCTTTTAAATGTTTTTTGTAGAAGCCTTTTTGTTTTCAGGGTTTTTTTGGAAAATGCCGAAATGGATTTTAATCAATTGAGTTCCTCAGGGAACCATCTTGGGTCCCCTTTTGTTTTCGATCTGAAGAACCCCTTTGACTTTTTAGAGTGTGTTACTGATATTATTATCAATATTGTTGTGTGACAAGCTTCTACTAACATAACGTATTCCTTGGGCTGTTTTGTATTTTTAGCATTTTTAATTTTGTTATGTGCTTACGAGTATCGGATGATTTTAATTTTTTTCCTGATTTGGGCATCTTATGGAAGTACTAAAAAACCTTTTTAATTTGTAATATGTTTACAACAAAAACAACAATTTTCTGTGACTAACATACAACTATGTTCTAATACTTTTAACACAGACTGTGATAATTACTTTCACGCACACCCGCATGTTTTCGCAAAACGCACACACTCCGAATCATCGCGACGCCTCGGCGAAGCTTCTCACCGAAGCTTTTAATGGAAACAGGCAACACTTCTGCTACCAGACAAACCTTTTAAGCAACACCAGTACACAATATATGCTGAGCTGCGAGGAACTGTGGACCTACAGAAACACCTCCACTAACACCACGTCTAATACAGAATAACACCATTCACTAAACGCACGAGAAACAAAGTTGTCGAGGAGCTTTGGATCAAACCTACCTCGTACGGGATTACACACCATCATCACCCTCTCTCCGCCGCATTCCCGCGTTAAAGTTCCCTACCCGTGTTTTTGCATTTTGTAGCCTATCAGCTACAAACTGTATGTACTTAACATTACTGTCAACCGTTTTTCAAATCATCCCTTTGATTTCTTTTAGATTTATTTCCTTCCTTTGGACGACCTTTTGGTGTCAGGATCTCTAGGAGTCCAAGCACCGACGCCGTTGGAACTGTGTGGCTTTTTTTTTTTTTACTGTGTTTTTAAATGATTATGAGGTTGAATCAGATCCCGAGAGACTTTCCCACTTCTGCTTCTGATTTGTGTTGTGTGCTTGGACCCTAATAGAACAACTTGGAGGACTAGTCCATGATTTCCTGTCAGTTTTTTTTATTTATTTAAAAGAATGTTTTAAATACTCAGACATTGAGATTTGACAGTTGGTTGCTGAGCAAAAACACCTGGAAATGTGAATTCTGGGCTTGATTTGCTATCATCAAAGCTCATCAACAGTTGCAGCAACCGACCATCAACTCTCAAATATAATGGTTAAAGGAAAATTCTCTGCATTGGATAAGCTCTCTGCTGCAAGTCTCTTCAAGTAGGGCAATGGCTGCCTGGAAGTTGGGAAATCAATCTAAGATGTATCTGCAGTAGTAACGTTCGGTATTTGCAGTTTATGAACATACAAAAACACAGGTACGGTCCTTTAAATGCTCAATTTGAATGCGTTTCTTTTTTCCTGCCCGGTCCTGCTCTCCACTATGGGTTTGCATGTGGTATTTATTACAGTATCTGCACTGAATGGAACTGTATTATAAACATGAATGTACATAACCATCGTTATGAAAAATAACAATGTGAGTACTCACTTTGCTCCACAGAGGGCAGTGTTTTGTCTGAATGGGTTTTTATGCCAGGAACGGAAGATCTTGGGTTTCTAACACCAATGGAAGCAGATCTGGTCTGGACCACTGCAGGCAAAACAGGGAACATTTAAAAAAAATATAATGAAGCACATCAGATCTGGTTTAAATAAAGTTATAAATGTTGGATCCTTCTGTTCCTGTGTTAAAGGCAGTGTGTGTGTGTTGGCCGTTGGACTCGGGTCCGAGTCGTACGTGGCAAAAGGCCACGAAGCGCTTTGTGGAGAACAAATATTTCTTGTTTATAATGTAGAGCAAAGAGAGACTGGAATAGTCCTTGTAAAATTGTACGAGTACAGTGTCAAATATGTGTCAACAGAGACAACATTATTTTAAAAATTACGTATGGAAGATCTTAGCTGTGTATATAAATATATATTACTTGTACTTTGTTTTTGAAATTGCAGAGATATGGAAAAAAGTGGAAATATTTATTGCTCTAAAGATATAAAAAAATCTGTTCATGTTGATGGAAAGACGTGTCCTGTTTTGTTTGATTGCGCGCACACACACACACACACACACACACACACACACACACACACACACACACACACACACACACACACACTTCCTGAACATTATAGTGGGCTGATGATAATGTTTAGTCAATCACAAGATTAAAGAAACACTGCATGAAATGTTCGACGAACGGAGATGAAGTCCAGGCAAGGATAGCTTAGCTCGGCTTCTTTGCAACCAGTGGAAGGAACAGACCATATTTGGACTGCCGAGGAGCGACGGGTGGATCTGATGAAAGCTCCAGGGATATTGGGCATACTATTAGAATAACTCTGATTATTTTTATTAGGCTATTATAACCTATTTGGATGTGTTGAAAATGTAATTGATGATATAATCCACCGCATAATTTATTAGCTAATTGCCTCAGATTCTGATTATAGCTGCAATATGGGCAAGTAGTGACAACTGATATGAATGATCAACAAAACTGCAGCTAATTACGCAGTCGGAGTCCATAAACACCATTAAATCAAGTGGGAAGAAGATAGTTTCAAACTGAGATATGCATATTTTAGTAGGTATTTTGTATTGTTTTCATCACACTCACTGTAGGGTTGAATCTCCCATTTGTTTCTCCTGCACGTCCAGTCCGACTGGTGGCGCAGGGCGACATCTGGTGGTCATTCAGAGGTACTTTTTACTGTCATGGTTGAACCATGAAAGAGTCCTAATTGTTTCCAGAAAAGGAGAACTTGGTGGCCATTTAAATGCACATCTATCCGTCTAACCAAGGGCAGAAAGAGACATATAGACACAGTATATACACAGTTTATACAGCGCGTACAGAAAAAGAGGAACACCATTCTAAATGAAATATAAAAATCAAACAAATGTCAGGGTTAGGTATGAATAAGAGTCACTGAATCAGGTCTCCTCGCTCTCTAGCCTCCTCTATCAGCAGGTCGGCCGGTCCAGGGTCAGACGCCACAACCGCCTGGCCTCTTCACCTCCACGAGGTAACCATGGTGATGAGGTGTGTGTATTATATATATATATATATATATACACACACACACACACAGTTAGGTATTGTATACATGATCATTTATATGCATGATATATATAACCATGGTGATGAGGTGTGTATATTTATATATGATATCATAAATATAAATTATTAACACTGTGTGTGTGTGTGTGTGTGTGTGTGTGTGTGTGTGTGTGTGTGTGTGTGTGTGTGTTATTTTATGATTTGACACCTCCTTGACCTTCCTTGTAACTATAGTGGTTGGATTTTTTTTCTTTTATGTTATTTATTTTTTATTTTGTTATTCTTTATTGCAAAAAGACAGAGTACAAAGTAAACAAAATGTCAAACAAACGTACAACATTGCCAAGGGGCATAAACTTGACAACAAATTCCATCAACAGACACGATGACGTCAGTCCTGTCTAGCTCGCGCCTAGGACTCTACTCGCGCCAAGGGGTGGGGGGCGGTTGGAGGCGCGCGGGGATGCGAGCGAGAGGGGAGAGAGAGAGAGAGACAGAGAGAGAGCGAGAGAGAGAGAGAGAGAGAGAAAAAAAAGAAAAAAACCTCAACCATCATCAACGCGCTGGCGGTGCGGGGGGGTCACGAACTATGACCTTTAACAGAAGAAAAACCAAAACAAATATTTTATAAAAATAGCGGAGAGCCCGACACCTGTGCGCGGCGTCCCCTCGGAGGTAAGTCTCGGGTCCCGGACTGAAAACCGTAGAAAAAAAGCTCTGCGAGATAACCGGATGATAAAAAGAGCGGTAGCTAATCTCCCAGCTAGCTTTGTGTTAGCTAAGCCGATGCGGGGAGCTAACCCTTCCTGCCCGGCTCCGGCAGCTGGGGGGGGGGAGGGAATCCGGGGCAAAGGGACCGCGGAGCGCAGGGCGGAGTCCCGCTACGCTACGCCGATACACTCAACGGGCAGTTAGACTAATTATTAACGTGACAGTGTCGTCGAGTTAACCTAAATAAATGCCCGCGGGGGAGACAAACCCGGGGGGAGAGAGGGAGAGACGGGTGCAGTCGGCTCTTGCGGCAGCCGTTGGTAGCTTAGCCGGCTAACGCGGCTAACTCCTAGGACTGCTCCGGTCGCTGCGGTGAACTCGACCCTTTTACCTTTGCCATCTCGGGCACAAAATATATGTGTTACTGTACTATTACTTTATCCCACAAAGCTGCGTTTTCATATTTTTACTTTTACCCCCAGCAGACCAACTGTCTCTCTCTCTCGCTCACCTGTCTGCGAAGAAAAACGCTGTAATATAATTATCATAAAGGATTCGCCTCCAGTGTTATTGGCCGACTGCCAGATTGTCCATTTTGTTCTGTGTTGTGATGCGTTTGTGGGGGTCTGGATGAAGCAGCTCCCCCTCTGTGTGGTCAGTGAGCATATGACTGCAGAAACATACATCAGTTTTCTACACATGCTGTCAAAATAAATCCAAACATCAACAAAGACTAGTTATAGCTGTCACACCCAAGAGGAGGTTATTGATTATAGGAGTAGATGCTGTAACTTCATTCTACAAAAGAAGACTCACAAATTATATACAGTTGTGTAATAATAATAATAATAATAATAATAATAAATAATACATTTTGTTGTTGGCACCTTTCAAGGACACCTTACAGAACATTCATAAAAGCATAAACACAACAAATCTATCAATAGTAAAATCAAGTAGTAAGCTTGTTCAAGATTCAAGATTTTTATTGTCACACACAGAAACATAGTTCACACTGAGCAATGACATTCTTATTTTGCAGTTTCACTTCACACAGTGACCTTAAATAGAAAATAAGAAAGGAAATAATCAAAATATATACTAAATACTGGAATATAAAGGTTCTCAACAACACAATGTATTTGTAGGTTTTCAAATACCATTTTTTTGGGCCATATTGTTTATTACATTTAAACAGTATACATTTTATTGCATGTGTTCCCTTAGCTTTTCATTATTTGTGGTTGCTTTTTGCACAACTATCAAGCAAAACATTTATCACATTTTTATTTATTTTTTTCTGTTTACAATGATCACTGCCTTGTTTCTGATGAAGCACAAACATTTTTTCCGTGCATGAATGTGCAGAGGTACTAAAACTTTTGACGCTATAAGCAGCATATAAAGGAAAAGCAGTGAAAGCAGCCGTGATGTTCAGGGTGTTACATTATAAAAGGTGGTACTTTATTTTGGAGGGGCTTCAGTCATCCTTTGTTACAGCGTCGTACTCAGACGAGAGTTTCCATAAGACTGTAGTGTAATCCGGTTATCAACGGTCTCTCAACTGTCGGTTCATGGTGACATCACTGCAGTCAGGCCAATATTTACTGAAGGTGTCTGACCAGGAATGATGTTTAAAGTGGCTTAGATGTGTAAGAACCTGATGTTAACGGCACAATATGGAAAAGTAAACATATGTTATAAATATGTCATTTCTTATTTCTTTTGTTCGTCTCGATGCGATTTTTAATTTTCTTATTTTAACAGTGCATCAGAAAATGAAATTGCTGCGCTATAGTCATTAAATCAGACAAAACCATGCCCTCTAAATAATGAGGAAGATTCATCACAGATAAAAACTATATTTCAAACCAATATCATCACGCATCCTCTACGATACGATATTGGTGAAGCTGTGGTCGTGTTTGCTTGCTCGTCATGTGCCAGTTTGCACCTTTGCGGTTGATTGTCTGTGGCCTCTTTCAAAACAGAGCTCACTAATGACCTTACATCATCATGACGACCAACCTCAATCTGCTCTCTCAGCAGAAAGTGGACTCTGAGCACGAGGCTGAGGTGAGCTTTTCCCACGGACACTTTCACATAATCCAAATGAAGGTTGTTTTTTGGTGGATGCTGCCTTTTACTCGTTGCCATAGAGACATGCCTGTCTGTGGGCAGTTCAGTATAAAAAACATTTCTGCCAGCTCAAGTTAAATAGATATGCTTGTTGCAGACTTATTGATTATAATGCGTAAGCTTGTTAAAAAAAAAATGTGTTTCAATATTGTAGGTGTCATCCTCTCCTTCAGACTCCACGATGAACGAGTCTCCGCAGCGCTTTCAGGTCATCTCCTCTGAGCCGGCCTCCACGACGCCGCAGCGAATACAGGTGACCGCCGTTCTCTCGGCGTTAGTTCTGGTTCAGGCAGCGTGACACCGCGGCCGCTACCTGTTGTCAGGTTGATGTTACAACGTGCAACTTATTTTCTTCTTTCACCTTCAATGTCACTGCCCCCCCCCCCCTCCTCTCTCTTAATACCCTCAGATCGTAACCGACCAGCAGACGGGTCAGAAGATCCAGATAGTGACAGCGATGAAGCCGTCCGGCGCTCCCAAGCAGCAGTTCATTCTGACCACGGCTGACAGCTCGGGGGCCGGCAAGGTGATCCTGGCCTCACCGGACAGCCACAACACCAAGCAGCTCATCTTCACTGCTGCAGACAGCCTGATGCCAGGAAGGATACAGGTACGGCCTATCCCCCTCCTGCTGCCTAGTCGGGATACTTTTGGCAACGAAGGGTCTTTATGTTTCAGGGTTGGTACGGGTGCTGGAAATCCTTGAAAACACTTGAACATTTTAGTGTGGTGTTTTCTAGGTTTGAAAAGTGCTTGGATTTAGACTAAAGGTCTATAAATGTGTGTTGTATGTGATGACATCTATGATAGAACAGAAGAAGATCTCCATATTTGAGGGACTGAAAACAGCATTTCCTGACATTTCTTTATGAAAAATGACTTTTGATGATGAACAGATGATGAAAATAGTTGGTGATTATATTTCTGTGGATCTGTTAGTGGAATTAGTTTTCCTTTCATTTGTGGTCCTTCTGTAAAAAGCTGTCTCCAAACATCATGTTGGTTGTTTAGAGGACAATAACATCTCATTTAATGTGATGAACAAGTGACAGAATAAGTAGACTGAATACTGACCATTGGATTGATACAAATATGGAGTTTACCACAGCTGGAAGGTGCTGGAAAAGCATGGAAATGCACCTTGAATGCTTGGAAAGTGCTTGAATTTGACTTTGAAAAGGTGTAGGAACCCTGGTGTTTGTTATAGATCAGTTAGAGGGATGATTAAGACATTAAGGTGAAACACAAGATCGATGGCCCGTGTTTGACTTTGCTTCTTCAGATCGTCACGGATCCCGTGTCCATGGAGCGGTTGTTGGGGCAGTCGGGGGACTTGAGCCGACCGCAGCCGGTGGAGTACTGTGTGGTGTGTGGGGACAAAGCTTCAGGTACCAAAGCTCACAGTCATTTACCCCATAAAATCATCAAAACGTACTTCACTTTATTTAAGTCCAGCTCAAATGCGTGGCTTGTGTGCGATGTGCATATGATTTAGGAATAGCATAGATATTCTCAAGTGTACCTGCATGAAATATGGTTGTTTTAGTCAAGATTATGCTAAAATATATGTTCCTTTAACTCTATTTAAAATCCTTATTCAGGGCCAACCTTCAATTTTGGTCTATTCCCATAAATCCCCACCATAAAGTTTCCAACCCTATTGTCAGTAATTAAAGGTGCCCCCGGTGACTCACACACCCCGTTTCCTCCTCCTGTGTTCAGGGCGTCACTACGGCGCGGTCAGCTGTGAAGGATGTAAAGGCTTCTTCAAGCGGAGCGTGAGGAAGCACCTGACCTACAGCTGCCGCAGCAAACAGGACTGCGTCATCAACAAGCACCACCGCAATCGCTGCCAGTTCTGTCGGTTGAAGAAATGCCTGAGCATGGGCATGAAGACTGACTGTGAGTTTTCATCCAAATCCAGGACACCATTCAGAAAAACACTCAGAAACGAATCAGGTATTATCAAGGTATCCCTTGAAAAGTATTTTAAACCTCCCTAAAAAAAGTCTTAAAAGGTAGTCTTCCATTTACAAAGTCTGGAATAGTTTTTCTGGGTCATCATAGTAACAGCATACATTTTGTTTGTTTGTTTGTGCTCAGCTGTTCAGAGTGAGAGGAAGCCCGTCGACGTGGCGCCCAGAGAGAAGCACGCCAACTGTGCTGCCTCCACTCAGAAGATCTACATCCGCAAGGACCTGAACAGTCCGCTCATCGCCACGCCGACCTTCATCTCCGACACGGAGACGGACGGCTCCAGGTCAGCGGGGTCGTCCTGAGTCTCCGATGTTGTTGTTGTTGTTGTGTGAACTGGCTTTTGACGCTGCTCTCTGTGTGTCATGTGCAGGTCCAGCCTGCTGGATCAGGGCATGCTGGTTAACATCCAGCAGCCGGTCATCCAGAGTGATGGGACTTTGCTTCTGGCGACCGACTCGAAGGTACAGCGGTGACCGCGTTCACCCGTCAGTGTAACATTGTCCCCGTCTGTTCTCTTCAGCTTCCTGTAATCTGAATCTGTCCGGCCGAGACGTTGAAAGGTTTTGTTGTTCTTGCTTCGTGAGGCTGTTGTTCTATATTTGGTGCTTCCTATTATAGGGGGCAAAATTAAAAAGAGCTGAGCTTTAAAATCTGTCGAGCTGCTTTTATTCATCTTGTGCTGACTCATGATACACATTATAATCCTCTTCCTTCCTTGAAACATTTTATGTTTAAACTGTACGTAAGCAGGGAAACCTTGAGTCTGTTTGTCCCTTCACATTTCATATAATCATACAAGATAACTGACAAAAAGACAGAAAGGCAGAGTTACTTGCAATTCCACTATAAACAGAAAGTCAGAAGAAAGAAGAAAAAAATATATATATATGGAGCTGCAGATGCCTGGAAGATGTAAATCTGATCTTTCTGTTCTGCACTGGAGTTCAGTTTTATATGACAGCAGTCTGAGTCCCCACCACGACGTTTAAAATACTATTCCAGGAATATAAAAACAAGCTCCCTAAAGTGTATAATGGATCTTCAGCCGGCAGTCACAAGGGAAATCCGAACAGGAACTGTTCAAGCGGCAAAGAAAGCTGACCTGCCAGTGATTCATCTGATCGTAAAAAAACATGTCGTGGATCGTTCAGACGGTGAATCAGGCTCAGCGTCTCCCCTCAAACAACATCACATAGGCAGAACTCAATCTGTACCATGTCGGCCCAGTTTAAAGAAGGTGTGGGTTGTTTAGAACATTAACATTTCAACAATTCATTATGTATTCCTTCACTGTGTTTTAGGAAACCCCCCGTTTTTTAATCAGCTGACCTATTCAATTGGAAAATAACGTGCGTTGTTTTTGTCCGTCCTCAGATGGATCCCGGGCACGGAGACCTGGGGACACTAGCCAATGTGGTGACATCACTGGCCAACCTGAGTGACTCGCTAAGAGAGAATCTAAACAACGGCGATACGTCGGACAGCCGACACGAGGAGCAGCACGCCAGCGAGATAACACGGTCAGTCAGCTGGGGGGCCTCTTCGGTGGCAGGCTGTTTAAAACGGAGCATTTCTGTCTCTACAGAGGAAAGAATTTAAATGTGTGTGTGTTGAGCACAGTGCCTTTGACACCCTGGCCAAAGTCTTCAACCCACCTGAAGTCGGCATCGGGCAGAGTCTGGCAGACAAGCCGCAGTGTGTCAGCGGGACCACCATCCAGCTGATCGGTCGAGACCAGGAGACCCCCATCATCGAGGTGGAAGGACCGCTGCTCACAGACAGCCACGTCGGCTTTAGGGTTGGTGGAGGCAAATCGCACACACGTTATTTACGTATGGGGAGTGAGGGAAAGGGCCAAGAAATCGCACTTTAAAAAATATGCATATCTACTACTTATGTCTAATACGTGTCCCTCTTTGTGTAGCTGACCATGCCCAGCCCCATGCCCGAGTACCTGAACGTTCACTACATCTGTGAGTCAGCATCCAGACTGCTCTTTCTCTCCATGCACTGGGCTCGCTCCATCCCAGCCTTCTCAGCTCTCGGGTGAGGATGCGCTCGACACTTGGATTACACTCGTCCTCCTCCTACACGCTCATCGCCTTTGTTCTGCCTCGTGTGTTTCTCAAGTCAGGAGGCGAACACCAGTCTGGTTCGGGCCTGCTGGAACGAGCTGTTCACCCTGGGTCTCGCTCAGTGCGCTCACGAGATGAACCTGTCCACCATCCTCGCCGCCATCATCAACCACCTGCAGAGCAGCATCCAGGACGGTACGCAGGACACTGATTCAAATGTGATAGTCAAAGGTCAAGGTCACTGTGACCTCACAAAACACATCTCATATGATAAATGTGATGACGTTTTGGACGGACATGGATGTAAAATGCAAGTTGTAATTTAACTTTCCTGGTGAAATAAAGCTTCTAGTCGGTAATAATTAATTGTAATATATGAAACATTTTCTGCTCCGTCAGACAAACTCTCCGGGGAGCGGGTGAAGCAGGTGATGGAGCACATTTGGAAGTTCCAGGAGTTCTGCAACAGCATGACGCGGTTGGAGACCGACAGCTACGAATACGCCTACCTGAAGGCTATAGTGCTGTTCAGCCCCGGTGAGTCTGCTGTCATCAGTCAAGCTAATCACAGGCATTCAAGTGACAGCCATTTAAGTGAGCGACCTTGTATTTTGCATGGATACGGCCGTGTTTGACCCGTCAGACCACCCAGGTGTGGACAGCAGCGGGCAGGTGGACAAGTTCCAGGAGAAAGCCTTGATGGAGCTGCAGGACTACGTGCAGAAAACCTACCCAGACGACACTTACAGGTACATTTACCAGTTCATACGGGTGCTGGAAATCCTTGAAAACACTTGAATATTTGTGTGGTGTTTGCTAGGTTTGAAAAGTGCTTGGATTTAGAATAAAGGTCTTGAAATGTGTGTTGTATGTGATGACATCTATGATAGAACAGAGAAAAGAAGATCTCCATATCTGAGGGACTGAAAACAGCATTTTCTGACATTTCTTTATGAAAAATGCCTTTTGATGATGAACAGATGATGAAGATAGTTGGTGATTATATTTCTGTGGATCTGTTAGTGGAATTAGTTTTCCTTTCATTTGTGGTCCTTCTGTAAAAAGCTGTCTCCAAACATCATGTTGGTTGTTTAGAGGACAATAACATCTCATTTAATGTGATGAACAAGTGACATCATAAGTAGACTGAATACTGACCATTGGATTGGTACAAATATGGAGTTTACCACAGCTGGAAGGTGCTGGAAAAGCATGGAAATGCACCTTGTAATGTGCTTGAATTTGACTTTGGAGAAGGTGTAGGAACCCTGATTTATACCTCCAGTCCAACAAGACGACACTCATCCTCTAGAATGAAACGCGAACCCTCAAGCTTATAAGAACATGGTATTTGAAAGTTAAAAAAGAGAAGATATCAACGATGACTTTGCAGTAATCTCCGTGGACTCGTTTCCCCTCCAGGTTGACCCGCATCCTGACTCGTCTCCCGGCTCTGCGTCTCATGAACTCGGGCATCACGGAGGAGCTTTTCTTCACCGGCCTGATCGGGAACGTCTCCATCGACAGCATCATTCCTTACATCCTGAAGATGGAGACGGCCGAGTACAACAGCCAGGACTCCGACCCGGCAGAGTGACACCTGGAACGGATCCACTTCAGGTACTGTGGGGGGGTTACTCTCGAGAAACCCCGGTCCGATGTTTTTTGTTTTTTTAAACATTGCATGGAAACGTCATTCAGGAATCCTGGCTAGATAATCGGGGATTGGAAAAACCAGGATGACACTTGGAATGTTTTTTCCGGGCGCAATGTGGAATTTTATGGCTCTGAGCCGAGTGGAACAGGAATCCTCTGCTCACGTCTCTACGGCACTTCAAGCTATCTACACATGAACTTTCCCCTTCGGAGCGAAGCCTTTTGGAGTTGTTTTCGTCATATCTTAAGCCTTACCACGCTCTCGTGTTGATCACATCGATTATTTAGCATTCGCTTACAGATAACTACGACGCCGTGTTCAAGTAGGAAAACAAGAAAAAAAAAAACAAGGAAGAGGGAGAGGGGGGCAATATTCACAGAAAAAATGTGCAAGTTTGTCAAAGAGGAAGTAAACACGTTGTTTGACCAGATGTTTGCCGTTGCTATGATAACAAGTGAAAGCTACCGCTAGCATCTTAGCCCAACCGCCCCTCGATAAATAAAGACCCATAAGATGACAAATAAAACCAACAATAAGCATCAACATCATCATCCTAAGGACCTTAACGAGGTGTTGTCACACGTTGGGATGGATTCATTAGAAACATAAATGCATACATTCGTGGGAAATTAGCTAGCATAGATGCCGGTTGTTAGCATCGTATTAAACCTGCAAATTTGGTACTTTTTTCCTGGAATATTGCCGCCCTCTCTGCTCCGTTTCCCCCTACAATGGTCCTGATACGCCGTCGTAGATAACGAGCTGTATCACAACAAGGTGGAAGAGGAATCTCGTTTTCAACGTAGACTATTTAATAGTCTAAAGTTAATCTGGGTACTTACTTTAAAAGTGTGCTTAGAACGTTTATTATTGTAGGTATTTGGGAACATTGGCGCATTAAAACCCTGCTGTTAAATTGAGTTTAATTTATAAGGAAATGAAACTTTGTGATAGTTTCCTCTCTTTTCAGTTTTGAAACTGAGAACTCTTCGTCAAAGTGCGAGACGTTAATGTACACTTCTTTTACTTTTAAATACATTTAAACAACAGTTGGAACGAGAACTCCAATCAGGTACAAAAACACAAACTCGAACCTCAGTCCATTGATCTTTAGTCTGTCTTCATGGCTTTCATAGCATTTATCTACCACACAGTGCATTACAGAACGACCAACTTATAACCCGCATTCACATCATCGGCCAGTTTAGTTCAGTTAAACTGACCACATGTATTCTTTGTTTATATATATATATATATATAAACACATACACTTAATGGCATCTCAGAGGTTTTAGGCTTTGGGTGTGTTTTCTATGTTGAGGTACATTTATTTCTGGATTATCATCACTACGTTGCTAATATAACATGTGCAATCACCTCATCACTTTCCCCCCTTTTTACGACAATCAATTCTACGTTATTTTCCTTCTGTTCCCGCCCGACTCAAATCTTGCATTTTGTATACGTGTATTTATCAACGGCGGTCATTTTCTTTTGAAGTTGTGGTTTTTGGGGGTTCAGAAATGTTACTCTTATGTTGTTTTTTGTACTTTGCTACTTTGCTACATGCACATCAATCAGCTTTGTGTTCATGCTGACTAAAACTTTTTTGTTTTGTATGTTTTTCTAAAAGAAACTTTCATTTGTTGTGAACAAATTAGCTTGTTGCATTACTAAGTGTACTTAAAGTACTTTTTTGGGCAGGTTACCCTGACGTAAACTAAACTAAAAACAAAACAAACAGGATTTCTGGGAAGCCGGTCTCGGTGCATCGAGGTCTTGAAGACTCACCGAGACTTTGCATCGGCTCGCCCGCTTGTGTAAAGGTTCCGAATCTACAGCAACACGAATGATAACGGGAATGTAAAGAAGTCAACTTGTGTAATAAGACTGTTTGTAAAGGCACTGTTGTGAAATAACCTTTTACATGTAGTTTCATTAAAATGAGTGCATGTTGTTTTTAAAGGTTTTATAATCTCCTCGCTGTCTGCCATAATAGGAGCGTTGTTATCAATTTTATAGTGCATCGCCGTGCATGACGAAGTTGCTTAAGTGCATTTTATTAAATGCTGTATGAAACAAATGTTAATTTAAATGTTATGGCTTTATAATATTTACCATGAGCAGCTCCCTACATTTACAAGATATTAAGAGCAGAATTATTATGATTTTTTTTTTCAGCTTTGTGGATTGAGTATATGGTTCAACTTTTATACTATGTTAATGTACTAATGTAACGTTTTTTTTTTCTGCTCTCATTCTGTAAAAATGTATTTCTTTCAAACTTTGAGATTGAGAAACGGCATTCATGTTTTGCTTCAAGTTTTTGTCACAAGCCCACATTTCTACCTCACACCGATGAAGACGTAAAACAAATGTAATAACGACTCAGCTCCTGTATCGGCATTCCAGTCTCCCCGAGGCTGACTTCCCCGAAGCCACGCGCTATTAAAGGAATAAATATTAATTATCAAACACCACATGACTCAGTGTGTTCGTGCTGTAAACCTCTGTGCGATGATATGTTACAGCTGCAGTGAAACTATGAGCAGCGAGAGTTGAAGGCGTTTTATTATATTATGTTTATCATAAAAATATCTGTATTTTTAATTTACTTGTTAAAAATGTATTGTTCTATTTTATTTATCATTTGTCTTTGTTTCCCTACAAGTCTTATTAGGTTTGATGTATGTATGTTTTGTATTTATGTATTTTTATTTTAGCTTTATTCCTGTTATTTGAATTGGAGGGGTAAAATAAACGACTTCCTGGCCGCTGCCCTCGACGTCATCAAAAGGCGCCCGCCCGTGCAGCTCGGCTACTACCGGTGCGGTGTTTTGTAAATAGGAGCGGAAGGGGAACTTGTTTTAAAATGCCGATGAAAGGACGGTTCCCCATCAGGAGGACTCTGGAGTATCTCCAGAAAGGAGACATCATCTTTAAGAACAGGGTGAAGATCATGACGGTCAACTACAACACAAACGGAGAGCTGAGCGACGGAGCAAGGTCAGAGCTAGCAGCTAGCAGCTAGCATGTCGAGTAGCAACCTGCGCTTCCGTCAGAGTCTCAACGTTGTTCTCTCTGTTCTCTCGGTCATTTAATTGTTCCCTGATTGTTCACTCAAATCGTTTTAGTTGATTAAACCGGTTATGTTTTAATTGCATGTTAATTGGATATTGTGCTCACTGATTAGTAGTGTGTGAGGTTATATTTGTGTGTTTAGTGCTGCAACAATGTTTATGCTGCTGTCCTGACTAGGACTCTTAATTTAAAGAGACGTTTACCTGCATATATATATATATATATATATATATATATATATATATATATATATATATATATATATATAATCATATAATCATATAATCATGTCTTGCGTCTTGCTGACTTATAGTAGAACAATAGAATACAAAATTGATTTTGAGGTTTAAGGTCTGCATGGATGATTCTGTGAGTCTTTGGAGTATTGAATAAGTGTTTCACCTTAAAACAACTATTACAGACTTATATTTTAAATTTTCTTGGCTAGATGAAAACAGTCAGCTTTGCTTTGACCATTCATAACAAGAAAATAGCAGGAAAAGTTGGGTACATTAACTCATCCCTCTTTGGTCTCATCAGAACCAATAAAAATGTAAACTTTCTGTTTATGTGTAAAAGTACCGTTTAAAGAACTACTTAAATGTTTACTTTCTCTGTGTTTTGCAGAAAGTTTGTGTTCTTCAACATTCCTCAGATTCAGTACAAAAACCAGTGGCTCCAAATCATGATGTTCAAAAACATGACACCATCACCGTTCCTGAAGTTCTACCTCGGTGCGTAGTAGTTGTTGTTGTTGTTGTTGTTGTTGTTGTTGTTGTTGTTTGACACACACGGGAGAAGTTGACTTTCGGGGGGTTTTCTACCAGAAAAGGTTCATTTCTTTTTGTCGCCTGAACTTCAGCAGATTTCTGGCAGAGAGCCCAGAAGGCAAATTTCTCCTTGTGTGCTTGTTTGACCTGTATTATTATTATTATTATTATTATTATTATTATGATGGTTATTATTATGGAGGATTAGTATGGAGCTCGGGTTGATCATCTTCTGCCTCTTTTGCAGACGACGGGGAGCAAGTGGTGGTCGATGTGGAAGGGAAGGACTACAAACAAATCTCACAACACGTCAAGAAGATTTTGGGCAAATCAGAGTAAGATATTTCTAAGATGTTCAGAGCTGTTGTCTTCAACACATTGGTAATACAAACGGTAAATAAATCACTTCAGACATCCACATATTTCTGATGGATGTTGTAAGATCAATGCTTAAAAAAAAACACAAATTTACCTGGCCAAGCAGATTTTGGATTTGTCAAAGTAGGAAAAGGACAGATGACCCATAAAAACCTAGATTTTGACTCCCCGTCTGTTTTCACAGGGACGTGTTACAAGCCGAGGCGCGGGCGAAGATGCAGGCCTCCAACCCGGCCAACTTCGGGCCCAAGAAGTACTGCCTGAGGGAGTGCATCTGCGAGGTGGAGGGCCAGGTGCTGTGTCCCGGCAACAAGCCGCTCCCCAGGGAGATGACGGGGAAATATCGCGTCCAGATGGCGGCGGCGGCGGCGCAGGAGTGAGAAGCGGAGTACCGTAGCTCCACCGGACAGTATCACGACAACCGTGACGCTACGGTTACATAGAAGGAACACTGTAATGTGAATAACACGTTAAAGGGAACAGGTCCCCACCGTGCTGTGCATTGTGGGAGCGACCTGAGACCCTCCAGTCTGACCACGAGCAGCGGGGAACCCCACCAACACACGAGGCTCTGGTGAAGGTTTGGATAACCCGACCCGACGTGACCCGCTTGAAGAATCCACACGGATGTGATTTACATCTCGGATGGTGACGTAAAACATTAAAATAAAAAAGCCATTTGCCCGCCTGTGTGGCTGCAGTTGTCACTCTGTTCAAACAACACAATCCTAAATAATCACAACCAGGAGATTTGCGTGCGAGAGACTCAAAGATCAAACACAGAAACATTTTACAGACGTTATTTTATTATTGGTGCTGAGATGGAATTTTCTTTTAAGTTTGTGCGTCTAAAACGATTCACCAGATTAGCAATTTAAAAAAAACAAACAAACATCAACTGCTAATATACATGAAGAAGCTCCTTGAGTTACAAAACAAAACATTCGGTGTCGCGTGTTTTGCTTCAAATCGTCTGCAGACGAGATCAGCTGACGTCACCAAACACCGAAGAGGACCTCGGACAGAAAGGAAAAGCACGACGATAATTCATGTAAGGACGTAGCAGCACTGTGAGTGATAATACTTTGCTGGCATTCATGTAGTGTTAAATTAATCTGACGATCAAAAACGATGTCTAAAATGTTAACGCTGACCTTTAACTTCAACAAACACGTTTTAGTGAATTCTGGAGTCTCATTGGTGGACTTGAAGCAGGTAGCGTTTAGTTTGTTCGTGGTTAATTAATACTGCTCAACCGACTTTAAAGTATAAAAACGATGAAAGCAGGAGGACGAGCTTGGAAACACAAATCATTGTACCCGAGTGCTCAGCTGGATCAGGTGTGACGATGACATCACAACCTTTTTAGGGTTCTCGTTGGAAAACGTTTTGTTCACGCGGCTCAACGTGGAAATTAATATGCGATAAACAAAAAATAATAACGACGAAGGTCTGAAACGCAGCCGACAAGATGCACAATATAAAGACTACTGTGTGACTGAAGCAGAAGAACATCTGTTAGAGCAAACACTCCACATTCACGTGTTGGTCATTTATAGCACGATTCAGGATTAAGAGCTTTTTCCCCTTTTTGATGATGTCATCAAAGTGCCAGTGAACGTTACATAACTGGATTCTTTGTAATGAGGCTTTAATTTCCCTTTTTTTAAAACAAAAACAAACCTATGACACAAAGTGGTGACCGGCTCTCGTGGCTAAATTAGTAATTGAAGCCTGTGATGAGATTTTGATATAAATATAACAACTTAATTCATGATGACGAGGCAGCGTCTTAATTTAAATCATCAGATGTTGTTTTAGAGTGTTTGTGGTCCAGTTTGGACAGCGATGCATGGTTTGGTTCTTTGGTCCAATGAACAGCAGGAATTTATATTTTAACATGATGGCACTAAAATCAATTAAATTAAAGGGCAACTCCACCGATTTAACATTCTGACTGACGATATCTCTGGATCTGCTGCATCGATATTCATACGTGAGTTGTATGTCACATGAGTGTGATGTCAAATTGGTGGAGTACTCTCAACATAATTTGGCAACAAAATAAAAATGTATTTCACAACTATAGATTTTTTTTGAAACATGCAATCGATCGCCTCATGTCTCCTCTACGTTCAAATCTCATTTTGACTTTGTTCAGAGTTTCTGCCAGAGATCCAAATCACACATCCCGACTTCCAAAAAAACACCCGACTCCATCGACCGTGGAAGTTCCCCATTACAACAAAAAACAAGGTGCTTGAACGGCATTCTTCCCTCTTCCATTGTTCGTGTTAAAATCAGCATGATGACGTACAAATGCATTTTAAAGAAGTGCATGCTGGGATTGGCTCCAGCCCTCTGTGTCCCGTTACAGTAGAAGTGGTTCAGCCAGATGTTTGGAAATGAAGGGAGTCACTCTGGACTTCTGAGCTTTTTGTACATATTTAATTTCAGCAGACCTCCCCCAAACTGAAAATCCAGTGGGCTCATTAGTCACATGACGTGAGCTCGCCTTGCACTTGGTAGGTTGCAGGAGGAGGGAGGGGGGGTGTCAGTGCTTCTTTTTCCTCTGTTCTTGTAGCGTGTGCTGCAGCTCTCCGAGGTTCTGCGACAGAAGCTCCACCTCGTCGAGGCGGCCGCTGAGCTTAGCGTCAAAAATGTAGGCTCTAATGTTGTCGATCTGCTGCAGCAGCAGCTCCTCCTCTATCATGTCCACGTCGGGCAAGTCCACGCCGCCGCCGCCGTCGTCCCCGTCAAAGGGGTTGGTCGACGCTCCCGGAGAACTCCCAGAAGCCTCCAGGAACGGGTTGCCTGCGTCGGCGTCCGTGTCGTCGTCCTCAAAGGGGTTGCCAGGTACGCTCTCGGCCCGCTCCTCCTCCTCCTCGTCTTCATCGAACGGGTTGTATTCTCTCTTCTCACTGCTCACCTCCTTGTGTTCCCTCTTTATGTCCTCAAAGAAGGGGTTGGAGGGATCCTCCTCAACGGGAGTCGAGTCCTCCTCATCGAAAGGGTTAAGGGAGGCGCTGTTCTGTCCTTCGCCACCAGGGGGGGTAACGTGCCCCCCTAAGCTCCTCAGCCTGGGAGGCGACTCCTCCTGGCTCGCGGGGGCCGGACTCCTCTCGGCTGTCGGAGTCAGGTCCCCCTCTTCTTCGGTGTCTTCCTCTCCGTGGAAGCCCCCCGCTGGACTGATATCCAGAGACACTCCATCCCATGTGTAGGAAGGCTGGGTGCCCCAACGCTCCCCCACCACCTCCTCCCTCTTCCGGGCTTCCAGCCGATCGAGCTCCCCCTGCTGCAAGCTCTCCTCGGCGGCCAGCTTCTGGGAGAGCGCGATGGCGAGGCTGGTCTGCTGCTGGTCGTACTCGTCCTGCAGCTGACGCAGGTTCTCCTCCAGAATGGCCACCTCATCCGTCCGCTTGGCCTCCCGCGCCTGGCGGAGGAACGACTGTATGTTCTCGATCTGCTGCAGGAGGGGGTCCTCCAGCTCGCCGCCCGTGTGGACAGAGTCCGCGGAGGGCAACCACCCGGCAGCCTTGGTCATGTGTGGAGCCCGGGGGGCCCGAGGCAGCTCTCCGTTGGTGCTGGGAGGCAGACGCTGTTTCTCAGACTCCTGCCTCCTCTTCAGGGTCTCCTGGGAAACCTGTTGGAGCCGAGGAGTTTAAACATTTAAGAACTTGTTATGAAGAAAGAAGAAGTAGTGTCGGTACACAATCTCACCAGTCTCTCCTGTTGGAGTTTCTTCTCTTGCTCCTGTTTTTTCTTTTCTTTCAGCTGCTCGTATTTATCCTTGGTGGGTAAAGACATGAGACCTAACAGCTTCTCCTAAAACACGAGGAAAGAAAGGATAAAGCTCCATCTGGGCGGGACTTATGTGTTTTTAGAACGCTGAGAATGACGTGAACCTGACCTGGACGAACAGCGTGGCTGTGTAACGGATCATCTTCTGCAGCTGGAGGGCCTTCGGATGTGGTGGCGGATCATCTTTTACTCTTAGTGTTAAAATCTTCTTACTGAGAAGAAGAAAAAAAAACATGTTTTTATCTTTTTAAGAACTGTTTGACAAACAGGACCGAGTTCTTCCGTTCCAAATGTTTTAATTTTAACTTTGGATGGGCGTCTACCTCAGGGCGTCGATCAGCTCGTAGTATTTCTGCACTTCCAGTCTCAGTCCTCCAGCAGTGTCGAGGTTGTAAGTGGTTTCTCCGGCGCTGCAAACAGCAAGCAAGTCTCTCAAATCCAAGATTTTATTCCTCACATTCCTCATTCTTTTTCCTTTTTTTTTTAAGTAACTTACTTGAGAGACTCGGCCATCCTGATGTACTCCGGGGCTCTTTCATCCACCTTGTCCATGCACATCCTCAGCCTCTGGCAGGAAGAACAATGTTTTGGAACAAGTGAACAACAGGAAACCCCCAGTAGACAAACACAGAATGACGGGAAGGATGCGACGGTGTAAACTCGACCGCACCACCAGCGAGAACAGGACGAGGGACAGAAAATGTTTTGCTCCGTGTGCCAACCTCGTAGAGTTTCACCACGTCCGGCATGTGGTCCTTCTCCTCCAGCTTCTGCTGTCTCTTCAGTAGCGTGTCCATGCAGTGGCGACAGCAGCGGATCTTCTCGTCGTCCTTCTCCTCCAGCATGGAGGTGACGCTGCTCAGGCTGCTGATGCTGCCTCTCCTGGAGCCCATCCCACCACCGCCGCCTCCGCCTCCTCCTGCCGGGGGAGACTGGGACTTCATGGGGCTCCCGGGTACACACAGGGCCTCTCGAGTCCCACTAATCAGCTTCTCTGTAAACACACAAGAGGCTGAGACATGTAGCAAACTTGACATCAACTTATATATCCGATGATTTGTCTCTACGTACGAGCCAGAGGCAAGGGGACGAACTCCATGCACTTCCTGCACATGATGGAGCCGCAGAGGCGACAGTGGTGCCGCCTGTTCCGGATGTTGAACTTGTTTCCACAGTCGGGACAGAACGGGACGTCGGAGTCGCTCACCCACGACACCACCGACTTCTCGATGGCTACAGAAGCAGGGTGAAAAGCACTCGTTAATAACGAAGTCATGCTGACGTACAGAGAGAGGGCAGTCTAAATGAGAACGTGGACGCACCTCTGATTCTGGCGGCGTCGGAGCTGATCCTGTCGAACGACGTCAACTGAAACGACAAATGAGTCAACAACAGGGAAGAGATTGGGACTGAGCTGTGGGTTTCTCAGCGTACCTTTTCCAGTCTAATGATGAGCTTGTTGACCTCGATGACGTAGTGATCTATCCGGGCTGCTCGGTGCTTTTTAAAGAAGTCCAGGTGACTCCTGGTGGCTCCTGCAAAGAGGAAGGAAACCCGGAAGAGTTCAGCATGTGGTTCTCACTCACCGTATCAAGACTTGATATATATGTGTGTTATCCAATTATATGACAAACAAAAAAGGTGGAGAAGAAGTTTTCACAGTCTCACCCAGTTCCTGAGGTTCCCACATGTAGGGGTCCACTCCTCCGTAGTAAAAGGACTCATAACTGCCTGTGTCCGGTCGGTCTTCTCCATCCCTTTTCAAGAGCTTGTCTTTGGCTTTCTTTGCCTTCTGAACCAAACCTGTGCACAAAGACGATTAGGACAAAACCACCTCCAGGCCCACAAGAAAACATCCGCTAAGTTCCAGTTTCATTATCGATCAGAACGCCCTTGCATGTCTTTTTTTTTCTTTCCCTCCTCTCCTTATTTCCCCATCTCTTCTACTGTCCCTCCCTGCAGCAGAATACATTGCCAATTCATCCTGCCAACAAACACTGCAGTGCCCTTCTATCAAATTCAAATTCTAAAGTTATTTCTGTTCTCGACTGTTTGTTCTCTGAGACCCACTTTTGAGCTGCCCTCTAACGTGGCGATCGTCCCCCGAGTGCTCCTCTTCGTAGTGGTCTTGGAGTTGGTAGAAGGACTGGAGGTCCTTCAGGCACAGCGGGCAAAGGAAGCCCTCCTTCACTTCAGCCGGGCCCTCAAAGGGTGGAGGATAACCGGAGGCCATGACGGCGGTGGCGCTGGGCTGCGTTTGGGGAGAAGAGACGCAAGGTGGGAGATTCTAGCTCCGGTCCACATGTCACAGGGTTTGCAGCCGACCCAAGAATAGCTCCATCACGGAGGGGAGAAGACAACAACTGAGGAGAAGACAACAAAATCCATACATGAAATCTCACATGATTAGGAGGGGCTTAAAATATTTCACAAAAACATTTATTCTGTTTGCTCAATTATGCAAAACCCTTAAAACACTTAATTATAAAAGCTCACATATATATATATATATATATATATATATATATATATATATATATATATATATATATATATATATATATATATATATATACCGGTATATATATATATATCACGTGTATTACCCTGCTATAATGGGAATATAATTGGTTATTACACCTGTGCAGATTGTTTTTGACTAATGGTGTAATATCGCTGCCGCAAGTGACGTCACAAAAGCTTCACATTTACGCCCATTACACAAAAGCGCTACGTCCTTTTATTTTGAAAGTCTTAGCTTAACGCGCTAACGTCACTGTACACGTACTTAACATTTACGCTTTTTTTCGTACAATAAATGAACGTTAGTTGTTTGGTTTTTTTTACGCTTTGTTTTCGCCGGTGTAACGTTTGCTAGCATAAACTTACTCAGTGCCGCGAAATACACAAAGCTAACCAACTTAAAACACGTCACGTGACGTCGTGCAGCCACGCGAGCACCCTTTTGTGTGATAATTGTGTGTTATTACTATCCGACGGTTAGAGTTGTGTATATGTAATACTCATGTGACGTCGTTAAACCGAACAGAGGATGTCACGTTAGCGTTAGCTGCAGGATGCTAACAGGCGCTTTAACCGCCGTTTTCTTTCCTTCTTTTATCTCGTCGTTTAAAAAACACGGATGTGATTGATAACACAAAACAAACAAGTCGCGGATCGATCAACACACGACGGACCCGGTTCACTCACCGAATCGATCCGATAACAAACGGTGTGTTTGACAGTTCGCGTTGTCTGACAGCTCGACAACAGCAGCTGCAGCAGCAGCAGCAGCCCTGCCTGGTCATGTGATTAGCATTCGGCCCGTAAGGGGAGAGAGGAGGGACAAACGTGGCGAAACGCGCATGAACTCGGCTCATAGGCGTTTCTTTTCCGCTGAGTCCCAGGTAGGGATGTACTAGGATTTCAAGACAGGGGGGTCTTAGCCCCCAAAGAGAAGCGTACAAAATCTTGAGCTCGCATCTTCTAAGTAAATAAAATAAATAATAAATAAAATATAAATAAAAGCCACTTTCCAGCCCCCCTAAAATAGTTCTAACAGCATCACTGGTCCCAGCACCCCTAAAAAAGATATTGCAATATAAAAATAACATTCATTTTGTTTTTAAACACAAGTCTGTGTTTGACAAGCTTAAACATGGTCAAATAAACATAGACAGTACTTATGGCTTATTTAAACTTAACCCCAACCACGTCATGGTATGGTAAGATCCACATTCTCTCTCTCCCTTCTGCCCCGTTCACCCCCTTTATACCTCATTATCTTTTAATTTTTAGACAATTTAATTTCTAGTACTTTCTAAAAACCGATAAAAAAAATGATGGCAAGTAAGATTTCCAGTCACAGTGATTTCCAAGAACCCTAAAATATAAAACATTATAATGTGTAGTTCCAAGGTTGCTGCTCCTCAAACCCAGAAATGAGTTTGGCCTTCTTCTAAACGGTTTCCATTAAACCTCGAACTCTCAACATTAATATGTAACACATCATTTGACGCCCCCCCACCTCGGAGATGTAAATGAGTCTCTTTTCATTTCGTCTAAACTGAATGGAGAATTGACTGGATGATAACTCCTCCTATCCAGAGATCGCTGTTATTCCTCTGCTCTTCCTTCCTTCCTTCTTCAGTTAGATATCCTGAACAAACACTTTCACCAGAATTTCAGAATCCTCCCTGTCCGTAAACCAAACTGACTACTTCTGCTTCTGAAAACTGGGTGCTGCTGCACCCGTCTGTTCCCACCCATCCTCTTAGTCACACTCTCATACACTTCTGCTATCGAGGCTGTTCACTGTGTGAGTCTTTGCTTGTCATGGTGTCGCTTCTGTGCACCTAAAATGATTACATTTCAGACACACCAGCTCTGTTTCCTCTGAGAGAGTCTACCGCTTCACCATTCCCCTCCTCCTAGTCTTGACCTATGATGTCATAAGTACCCCTGTATTACAAAGTAATGTTTCCACCAAGTCTCACATCTGCCTCTCAACTATCTTCAAATCAATGTTTTGAGTTTCGTACACTGTTAATACTCCTGAAATAAAGCCCACAAGATTGTCTTTTCTGAGTTTCAATTGAGGAGGTGGGAACTACTTACGAAAGTAGTTCCCACCTCCAGCAGAAATGTCCTTCACCTTTACTAAATACTTTGAGTACATTGTTGTCCTTCAAAGTGATATGATATGATATGAAGTAATATGAAACAAGCTAGTTTTGCTTTTATCCTTCAAAAAAGTAACTTTTTACTTTGATTACATTTCAGAACCTGTACTTTTTCACTTTTACTTCAGTAGAAGAATTTGAAACAGTACTTCTACTTGCTTGTTACTTTAGTTTTAATACATTTGAGGGGAATTATTGATTATTCTGTTAATTATTTGACGCGAGATTCAGTCATCTTAGTAAAAAAAAAAGTATAAATGTCCTTCATTGGGATAGTTTATACAAAATACTTTGAGTATATTTCAGAGCTTTTTACTTGAGTAATGAAGTTGAAAACTCTTTGAACACAAGTATCTGTACTTCTTCTTGGGTGTATACTGTCTGATTTGTATTGTACTTTAAAATAGTAATTTATTATTTCCTCCCATGCACGTGACCTTTTCTTTCCACTTTCTTCTGTATTCTTTTATTCCGCTACAATACCTCACCTCGCCTGTAGGCGTCGCTGTGAGCCTCTCCGCCCGCTGTACTTCTTCCTCACATCTCCACATATTCAAGATTGGCCTGGTCGCCGGGGAATCTCATCGTGCAGGTTTTATTTTTCATGATTCTGCTCTTCAGAACTTATCGAGGTATTATTTATTTCTCATCACTTCCGCCCATCTAGACGTTTTTTTTGCTCCTAACTTCCGCCCAATCAGAAAGCACCTTCCGGTCCGTTCAGGAAGCGGCTTCCTCACCTGCCCGACGCCGACATCAAAGCACCGGTAAGTAAATCACCTGTTCTTGTACTCGAGTTAATTAATTGCCGATGTGTTCACGAACATGTTTACTAGAGTGGCCATTTGGTCATAAGACCTTAGACTGCTGCAGTTTACAGTTTCATAAAGTTTTTATTTAAACCCACAGTTTCCTAAGGGGGCTCTTTGTAAAACACAATCGAGATGTGAACGAGCCAAGAAATATTCCGTAATATTCACGAGCCAAGTAATGTGCACGAGCCACGAGTCCTTCTTGATAGTCACTCATAAGGAAGTTAAAGTATAATTGGACTGTCTAGATCTTTGGATCCATAAATCTATGGAGGTGAATAATTGGCAGGTTATTGCCTGTTTGAATGAACGACTCTGCACCGCTGAGTCATGCAAACACAGCTGAAAGTCCATTTTATTTATCGTTTTTATTTATTTATTTACATTTCATTTGAATATTTTGCATTTTTTTCACATTCCACTCCCAATATCTAAATAGGCTACTATTTTCTTCTATTTTTTGATTATTAGTATTTTATTGAGTTTTTGTACAGCATTAACTTCCAGAATGTCTTCTTAATAATTAAAAGTGACTTGCTCCTCGAAAGAATGTTCTTACATTATATTTTGAATTAATAGTTGGCGAAAAAAAATCTTAAAATGCCAATAAGATTGTTTATCACAATTATAATAATAGCCTCGTTTACTTTTTACACACTTTATTAACAAAAGTAATAAAATAAACTAACCACAAAGAAAGCATGAACCATATATAGGCTATAGCTATGTAATTATTTTGGTTATTATGATCTTTTTGCCCATTAACTTCTCTCCTCGAAGCCATTCAGGTTGAAATAAATAACAAAAATGAATCTGATTTATGACTTATTTATTTTTTCATTCTGTGCAGATAAAGCCTTTTATTTCATCGTCCATCCACTGCAGCGTTCTCCACCGCTGCTGCTGCTGCGGTGCACTTGATGACTCATTTGCATACTGATCAGCAGCCTGTGGGCAGCTGCTGTGATCGAATGAGCCCAATTAAACTTGAGAAGTGGATACGTGACACCCCGCCTGCTATCGAGCAGCAGTAATCATCCAGCATGCTTTGTTGCGCTACACACTAATTACACCTGTTGGCTTCTGGAGCAACACTTTAATAGACAAGTTAATAGCAACTAAAGCCGAACAATGCGTGTTTTTTTTATTATTGTCCAACAACGACAACAAAAAAACATTGGCGGTTTGACTTTAAGGCAAAGGTATATCTCGTTTACAACATAATCAACTTAATCCATGCAGTAATATGGAACATAATCAGACATGTTTATTTGTGGTGGTGGTATATATATATATATATATACATAAGTAGAAAACAATGAAACACGCACCAGTCAACGGGGTTTTCTTTAAGCTGTCAACGTCCACGGTTCTATTTCCACCATGCTGCCTTGCTGCACAGACGCGCGTACAGACCGATTTAACGGAACATACAACTAAATTGCCTTCTAATAATAATGAACTAAGTTAACGGTATGTTGCACGCGCTTTGTGGTCAGGTTTTGACCCTCTAATAATAATAATAATAATAATAAGTTGACGCGCACGCGCTCTCGTGGAAACCGCGACGTGGTCAGGTTTGGAGACGATTACGCACAAGTTCTCCAAAGAAACAGACTGGCAGATAACATGTGATGATGATGATACAGTATTAACAGATTAAATGTAAATTATTTTTTTAGTTTTTAATAATACATTATGGTCACTCCATTTTACACATTGACTTGTTTATGATTACAGCAGAAACACCAGAATCTTAAGAGGACCCTACTCCACCAAATCCTCCCCTGGCGCGAACCTCTTGCCCGGGTGCTGTCGCTTGTCCTCGGCGTGGCTCTTGTTAATGTTGTCCAAAAAGTCGAGCAGCAAACTGGTCTTGCTGCTGCTGCTGCTGCTGCTGCTGCAGCTCGTAGGCTCCAGTGCGTCGCACGGACTGTTTGTGCCCAAATCCGGACTGGGGTTGTCCCAGAAACGCTTCCCGGGGTGCTGACGCTTTTCCAACTCGGCGACATCTTCGTCGTCTTCACCTCCCGTGCGCGCGTCTACGTCCCAGACGCTGTCGTCGTCCTCCTCGTCGCCGCCGCGCTTCCCCGGGTGCTGCCGTTTGCTGCTGCTGTGCAGCACCAGGTAGCGCCTCCCCGGATGCTGCCGCTTGGACAGTTCCCCCAGGAGCACCACGGGGCTCTCGGAGACGCGTCCCGCCGGGAAGCGCTTCCCCGGGTGCTGCCTCTTCTGGAACTCCACGAACGAGTGCAGCTCGTCGTCGCGTTTGCCCGGATGTTGCCTCTTTTGAACGTCCGAGTACTGCTGGTCCTCCTCCTCCTCGTCCTCGTCTCTCTTGCCCGGATGCTGCCGCTTCTCCAAATACTCGCCGTATCTCTTACCAGGATGCTGTCGCTTGGACACCCACTCTGTCTGAGAGGAAGATCCCTCTGGAGAAGGAGAAACATACAAGGGAACCCCGAGTTTACTTTTAATACCCCTTTAATGGAATCGTTTTTACGCACGGCGCCGTGCGTAAATTACGCACAGACGGGTGCAGCTGGAGATCCATCTAACACACATTATCGAGGCTTGGAAGTGGATTCTTTGCCATTTTTATGTTATAAAACGAACTATTTATTGTGATTATTTCTAACATTCTAACTGGAAACGAGCTTTCGGCCCACAACTGCTGTTATCACTTGAATCCGTTTGAATTTAAAACACGACAAATTGGCCAAATATCAGTGTCGGTAGTGGGGGGAAAGTGGTTCTAATGACACGTTTAAAACTTAGAATTCAACACACACACACACACACACACACACTTCCGTTTACGCACCGTTTCTGGCGTCGTCGTCCTGCATCTTCTTGAGGATGGAGCGCAGCAGGAGACTCTCCGCCCGCTGCAGAATGATGTCGTCGATGGTCCTCCCGTCCGCCTCGTCCTCGGCGGGGACGCCCTGCGGTCCTCCAGACGCGGTCACGTCGCAGACCACGAGGACAGCCAAGACCAGCAGACACGTCGACTTCATGGTCACTTTAGTCGGTCGCCTGATGGAGAAACGCGATGGATGAGAGATGTGGCTACACTGCAACTATATATATTACACATTTAAATTAGATATGGAGGCACACAGTCTTACTTTTTTCGGCAACAATGTGCAGACTTTTTCTTCTTCTTATACAACCATTAAAACAAGTAAATCTTCTAGAGGAAATAAGTGAAATAATTTCACCTATCTACCTTTTTTTTAACATAAATAAACGATGTAATCTGAGACTAAGTTTGACCAGAAGTGATGCAGCAGTTTCCACTAACAGACAAACAAAGTGCGCCGCCGGACTCACCTGGGGAAGTATCCTCTCTCTCTCTCTCTCCCTCTCTCCTCTGTTGAGCGCGCAGAGACCGGGTCTGGAGGTATGAACAGACCTCTCCGCGTCCCGGCATTTATACTCCGCGGTTACTGTCGTCACACCAACGCTGGAGTCCCCCCCCCCCCCCCCCCCCCCCCTCTTCTGGAGCCATCGTCCCCACTGATGTCACCAAGTGGATGCGGGGAACGATCCCCCCGTTATTGGCGCACCGCTGCCCACTTTATCACCTGGAGAAACAAATAACGTGTGAGAGACAGCAGCAGGTGACTGGACAAGATGAATTCACTCATAAAAAAACCCTACATTTTAAGACCATCTATTCACACTCACGCAGTTTCTCTTTGAAGGTTGAATACACTTTCATTTTTGGGGTTTAAATATGGTTTCCTTTATTCAGATTGAGTCTCCAGCAGCCGGTTTGTATTCTAGTTTGTTGCTCCTCAGACAGACTATAGACTGAAATAACCAGGGCTGCAGAGAGATGCATTCACATGTTTCATAAACAACCATAAATAATCACCCTTCAGGTCGGGCTGCATCTGGTGGCTCCCATTGGTTTTACATGGTGAAGGTATTTCTAACACTTAAACATGTGTTCAGGCTATAAACTACAGAATATGACTGTTTTTTATGAAACAAATCAATGCTGACATTTCTTAACCAGATTTATAAAAAAAAAATTGTCCAAACTCGAAATCTGCTGTTTTTAATCAAACCTCATCTTTCAGAGATAGTGGAGTGCTTGGGATCTACATCATGAAATGAACGAATGTTAGCATTTTTATTTTTGGCAGCACAAGTCTCCTTTCTGTGGACCGGACATGAAGCTATCGGCACATTCCGACATCCGGCGGCTTCGCGTTCACGACTTTTATCTGGCCAGCGTGTAGACGAAGCATTAAGTTTCATTTAAGACCAGTTAGCTAGCTAGCGTTAGCATGCGATTTCCACCATGGTTTCATGCTAGCGTTACACTGGTTAGAGAAAAAGAGCAGAACAGCAATGATTATTAATATAAATTATATTAATAACAATATAATAGATGAATAAGAATAATATCAGGGCATTAAAATGGTGCAGTTACTTGAAAAGGCATTTAAAAAGTAATAATCATTATATAGTGATATAATTATTAATTATAATGAATGATTTTCTTTTTCTTTGCAGAAAGAAAGCGAAACCTCCACAAAAAGACGCATGGACGTGATCACACGGCGCTCGTCTCGACGGTGTCTGGTGAGTTCAAGTTTTATGACGTCATAAGATGTTTTGCAGACGGCGTGCAGGAGAAGTTCTAATCTAAACTAGACAACGTTATCTGTCTTTTTAAGGAGATTTTTGGCCAAATAAAGCTCATTTCTCAATTAAAATCTTACCAAAACACACATACCGGTGTGATAAATGCTTAACATGTGTATTTAAATGATTATAGTATTATTATTATTGCGAGTTTCCAGTATTCAAGCTAAGCTAACTTTAGCCGGTTGTTGGAAGTCTTTGGAATCTGGAGACTCTGTTTGGGTGAAGGCCCGACGCTGAAGAGACGTAGAACAATCGGAGCAGATGATTAAAATACGCCCTCCTTTCTCTTCATTCACTTTCATACTGCGGGAAAAAAAAGAAACCCAACAAAGCTCGCTATCGGAGTGTTTCAGAGCTGGAAATCATAACAATTAGTATTCGGGGTCTGGATTGTGCTGCTGGCGTACGGAGGAAGAAGACGGGGTAAGTATACACCCTGTGTGCTGGGAGGGAATAATGAGACTCATTAGCCTCCGTCCTCTGTTTACTCTTGCGGCCGTTATTTATATATATATATATATCTATCTTTGTAAAGTCTCTGTGAACTTCTTCTTCTTCGTAAAGGAAGTTTTTTCTGCGAATCCTTGTACGTCGTCCTGTACGTGTTCCCAGATTAATGTCGGACTTTCCGGGAGTCTGAGATTAGCGTCCGAGCAGCTCTCCTCGGGTTTAATGTGTGTCACGACGCTGGCCCTTCTTGTAACCGGGTACGTCACCATGGTAACGTCCGCTGAACAGCTGACCTGCTCTGGAGTGGGGTTAACCTCAGAGGAGCCTCACGAAGATTTCACCGCGTTCGCAGCGAGGGTTTTTACATTCACGGCATCAGAAGTTTTTTTTTTTTTTTGTTTGCTGCAGAATTTTATTTTCTACAATAATGATATAATGAACAAGAAAAATCCCATTGGCTGCTTGTCGGAGGGAATCGGTGCGACGCCAACTTCTGTGACTGACCTTCCCCAAATGGCATTCCTGCAGCAACTCATCATTCAAATGGAGTCTTCTTCACTTTTAGCTCTGTTTTTGGTCTCCACCTCCTCCTGAGGGGAAATATCCCCGTTACATATTTATTTACATTCGGCTGATAAAACTCTTAATAAATAATAATAATACAAAAAAAGAGGAAATTAACCCTGGATCAGAAACAGCAAACAAAGTACTCTTTCCCCAGTTTTTAATTATACGTTTTAATATTTAGTATCACTTGTTGGTTCGTGAAAAAGACATGAAGACATCTGACACATTAAAATGTGAATTATAGCAGCTTTAAATGAAGTTTACACAGAAACTCAACAGCGACTCTGACAGTCATCCTCTCACGACGCACTGCTTCATTATTCGGCAGCGTTTCTGTCGCTGCTCAGAATGAATGAATGATGTTATCGGTTGCAACAAAAAAACAGTAATATTCAGTAAAAATGAGTCTATTAAAACCAAAATGTTCCCAAAGTTCAGTGAGGGGAGCCGTGAGGAGGACAGGTGAGATCCAAACACCTGCATGTTCACACACGGACACCTTCACGGAGGTGGCGAGACGTGTGACAGGCGACAGGAAGCGTGGACAGACAGGCAGACAGACAGGCTGAAGGCCGACACGGGAGACGAGGCGACAAAAAAAAAACACAAACACAAAAGTGAGTGCGTATGGATGACGCTATAACCCCCCCCTCCAAAATGTGACCCGGGCCTGACAGAGGTCACCGCAGCGGGGGATGAGTGACGGCTTACTGTGTGTGTGTGTGTGTGTGTGTGTGTGTGTGTGTGTGTGTGTGTGTGTGTGTGTGTGTGTGTGTGTGTGTGTGTGTGTGTGTGTGTGTGTGTGTGTGTGTGTTTGCCTTGCATGTTAATGTCAAAGATTTATTTCGTGTTGAAGTGTTTTATCACTTTCACGATTAGTTTTTTAATGAGTTTCTATTCTCAGATGCATCATTGGATTATTTCCAAAAAGACAATCATCGAGTAGAGTTTTTATTTATTTATTTTTTATTTTTTTTTATTAATTATAAACACAACAAATCATACCAAGAGAGCAGCACACATTTGTCTTGTTGTCCCGGTACGTCCACATAACAAACTCGTATAAACAATCACAACGAGTAACAAAGTAAATCAATAAAGATTAACAAGCATATTATAGGAAGTGAGCTCCAATGCAGCTTGTTGACCAAAATACAGACTACTCTTTTAGAATGCAGGACATTAGACATGAGGAAGGATTAATAATAATAATGATAATGATGATAATGCAGGTGGATGTACATACAGCCAAGCATGTAGAGAGAGTTCATGACCCCGAGGCGATTGTTGACCTTTTGTGAGGAACATTCAAATGATGAAGAAACGAGGGGATGAAGGACGGGGGGCAACCTGTGTCACAGAGTGCAGGTTCACCGGCTATAAACTGGAAGTAAATATCACAACGGGTCCTTAAAGGGCTCTCAGTGGGGGCCGGGGGTTACCTGCAGCTGTTTATCCAAATAACACTGTCACATGACCTCCATCCACCACACCGCAGCTACAACATAGAAGACAGATTTAGAAACCCATCATTTTTATCGGCGGGATATTCACATTTAAGTGCATTTTTGCATATTTCATCTTTTTCTCACAGGTGCCAAATAGAAGAGGCGAGTTGTTATTCGATATAAAATTCCTCTCTGATTTTTGATTTTGGGCCCACGTTTTTTTTTTTTTTTTAAATCAGTACCTGCCAGACTCTGAAAACTGGGCTTGTTTTCATTCCCACACTTCTTTTTATTTCCTCATTTTTCAACACGTTATTCGGCATCACAACACACACACACACACACACACACACACACACACACAGAGCAGGAGAGAGACGGGAGTATTTTGCATTATTTATCTTCACATTTCATCCATCTTAGTGTCTGATAACCTGAGAATCCCATTATCTCCCAATAACCCGCCAGGCGCCTGTGTGTTCCTCCAGCCGGAGACCGTGATTAGTGCACGACTACCACATGCTACGACTCACTTATCATCACGCTCCCCTCTCTCTCTCCCTCTCCCCCCTCTCTCTCTCTCGCCCAGCCCTCCATCACAGTCAGCTGTCTGGGACCAGCCAGTAATCGAGCATAGATTGAGATGGTCTTTCAGTCTCACGGTCGGCAGATGTGAATTTTTTTTAGTTTTTAAAAAAAATAATATTTCATTCCTTTGGGAGTGACGAGAGGGAAGATATTCCAATGGGGGGGGGGCAAAGTTAGGTGAAGGGTCTCTAATGGGAGCGGTGCAGGGAAATAGATCTCCATCTTATTAAGTCACTTCGTCTATAATTGAATCCTAAATACCCCGTTTTGTTAAAATGAAGTGCTGAAACGCTCGTAGTGATGAACCCACTGAGGAACAGAAGGAATGGATGCCTATGTTAACTCCCCGGCTTCATATCTCCATGACGACTCTTTATCATCGTAGAAACAGATCTGGCGTCAGAAATAATCGCTTCTTTGAAGCATCGCGATGCTTTGTTGAACGATGCGGTAAAGTACGATGCCGTATGAGGGTCACTGTCGGAAAAAAACTGAGCTGAGGGAGGGGGGGCAATAATCAGAGAAAAAAGTGACAAATTTGCGAGTTTGTTAGCTTTTTTTTCACTTTCGTCAACACTTAGAACAAGTGACAGCTACCGTTAGCATCTTAGCCCAACAATCAATAAACACCCATAAGATGACAGTTTGTCCTCATATGAATAAAACAATAAGCATCATCACCATAAGGACCTTAACAAGGCGTTCTCATACATTGGGATGGATTAATCAGAAACATAAATGCGTACATTCATGGGAAGTTAACATAGTTAGCATAGATGCCGGTTGTTTGTAGGGGTAGGTAAAAATATATATACAGCAATATATCGCCGCCAAATACAATATTGATTTTTTAACTCCAAAGATCGATTTAAAAAAAGATTCACATTAGACGCGTTGTGAATGCAGTACTTTATCCTTTTTCATTTTATTTTCAATATTTATTTCATGAATTTCATGTGAATTAATAAAATGGAGAGGCTGTTTTGAATGAAATAGTTTTGACTCAATTTGTCCTCTGATCAATATCATCTGATGTACATATACAGGTACTTGTGTTTTCATCTTTATTTATATCACAATATCGTGATACGTATCGTGACCAAAGTATCGTGATACATATCGTATCGTGAGGTTCTTGCCAATACTCACTAGTTGTTTGCATTGTAATAAACTCACAAATTAGCTACTTTTTTCTCTGAATATTGCCCCCACTCTCTGTTTTTTTCCTACAGTGGCCCTGATACACGTCATAGTAAAGTCTACAATTGATTATTTATTTATTTATTTTGGGGGGCGGCAATCTTTCCACATTTTATATCAGTAATGTAGCACCTCAACTGTATCATACAAATAGGATTGTTTTTTAAAGATTTGAAAGTAAAATTCTCATTATATTTAAATCCAAAATAGCATCGAACCGTGAATTTACTACATTATCGATCTGCTGCCGGTCTCTAACAGATTCCGATAAAGCCGGTCCATGCATTCATATAAAGGAGACTAGATTCGTGGTAATGCATCTTTTTGCTGGACTTCTAAAACAGGTATTAAACAAACCCCAGCTCATTCAGAATGCGTCACTCCCCGTACTCGATATCCTACCAAGGTTTGGACCTTCGAACCTCAGAATAGCTGAGGTGCATCTTGGATCAGATCGCATATTTTTAGCCTCGCGTGGCCCTCGGGGGTCCGTGTGGGAACGTGTGAGGAGGACGTAACGGGATAATGATGATCGCTATCGTAGAGAAGCCGTACGAACCCATCCATCTTGCGTACGTAACCAGGAGGGATCGCAAGACGAGCACAGCATCCTTCTCTGGTATCCGTCCCGGGGAAACAGCCCTCGTTAATCTAATAGGCTGCAAACAGGTGGGCAGCTGCGAAGCATATTAAAAGTGTTTATATATATATATAATTATATTTATATATAACCCAAATGTTAACGCCGCGACATGCAAATCCTGTTATCTTCCTCATCCTGTTATCTTCCTCGCCGTCGTCTTCGCCTACGAAGGATGGAGCACTTATACGTGGTGTTTATGAGCCTCGCTGTGAAATAAACACTCCAGAAACACAACGAGCTGCATGAATGTTTCAGTTTTAGAGAGATGGGAGAAAGCGTAACCGTCTGGAAGCTGCAGCAGTTTATAAATCCAGCACGGTGCCTAAATGATGCTGGCTGTAATAAATCAGAGAGCTAAATGAAATCATCTCCTCTGGGGAAAAAACAGAATTTTGCTCGTCAATCTTGAGAATATTAGCTATTTTGTGTCCATGTCTTCTTTCGGACTAGTGGAAAGAAAACATTTAGGTGTTTTTTTTACTCTAATGTTTCTATTTGCATCTGTAGATTTAGATTAGATTATATTCGATGGTGAGGCATTTACATATTTACACACATCAATCATTAAAAACTGTTATCCCTGAATATATGGCGACGATGGATTGATCTTGGCTGTTGACAGTATATATATATATATATATATATATATGCATATGGATGCAAAGATGCAGAATTCCCTCACATCAACAAAATGAAAGAAGAATTTTGGACCTGACTTCATCCGGTGTTTCCGATTCCTGCTCTTGAAATGTGTATTTGAGAAGAGAATGTCTCATTTGCATATTTGAATACACATTTTCTTATAACTTGCTCTCTAAGAAATACTTCTCTTGATGTAAGTCCTCAATGTGATACATTTTTATATTAATAGTGATGCCATTCTTTCTCTAACTTCATCTACTACTCCCACTAATACTGCAGTCGTAGCTCACAGTCCGGCCAGTCCCGAGTTCGTTGTAATCCGCTCTGATGTCACAGAGACTCGAGACCATGTCTCCGGTCTTCCGGTCTCTTGTTCCTTGAGGGTGCGGGCAGCAGCAGGTCTGAGCGTGTTGCAGCTGAGAGTCACACCGATCAACTCTTGATGTGAGGACCAGTACAGACTTGTAAACTATCGGACGTGTTATATTTATTTATAACTGCAGGAAACGACTTAAAGAGATGGGAGTCTGTTCTTCCTGGAGGCCTATTTTTATTTTCAATTAGGCTGTATTTCCCACGATCACGGCGGCAAGCTAGACCGCGTTCACCTGTGTGACGATGTTCACGGTTACCCTGATAATGGAAATTCATCACGGTCAACTTATGATGAGTGTTTTTGATTGCGGCCCGTGATAAAATCCAACACTTATATCAAGTATTGTTGAGTCATTGGTGCTGAACTCCAAGTTGCAAGTTTGTTTCTGAAGTTTCTGACTCAGTCCAACTTGAGTCTGAGTCATGTGACTTGAGTCCCACACCTTGGACTTACGTCTTGATTGGAGTGACTTGGACTTGGCACACGAGATGAAGCCGGACAGCAAACACAAACTCAGCTGTTGTTGTTATCAGTAAACAGACTGGTGAGTGAAGCGATGTGGATCAGAACCGAGCAGCAGGGATCCAGCAGGGATCCAGCAGGGGTCCAGCGGTCTCCGTCTGTTCCCACCTTCTCCTCGCCTCGCTAACGAGCCAACAAACACCCCCTCGCCTCCGTCCAGGTCTCGTTTTGAGCTCAGAATGAGCACTTGATTGTGTGGAGGTTTTTTGTTTTTTTTAGAGCCCAGTGTGAGAATCTATTTCAGTCCGTGTCGGTGATTGTTTAGAGAGGCAATGCAGCAAAGATGCATCAACAAGTGACATCACGCACGGGGGGCTATAAATATATATATATATATAGTGGTGGGAAAAAATATTGATGTATCGTGATACTCTTGTGCAATATGTTATCGATACACTGGTGCCAAGCGCCACAATATTTTCAGTGGTATTTTTTCTCCTTCAGATACACAGATATCATGATATATCGGTATATCGTGTATCGCAGAATCGTTATCGTGGGCAAAATATCATATTATAGTTATTGTTATATCGTTATCGTGGGGAAAATATGGTGATATCGTTATCGTGGGGGAAATAGTGTGATATTATCGTTATGGCGAGTTACCCTGTGGTTCCCACCCCTACGAGACATACAAAGAGAGTTTGCCTCGCCTCACAGGGAAACCCCGTTAGATGTGAGGCAGCAGCAGCAGCAGGTGATTCTGCATATTGACTTTATTCCCGGGAGACGACGGAGGGGAGAAGGTGCCGTCGTTGTGAGGAGACTGCAGTCGGGCAAACAATGATCCTTCACCGGGAGTGAGGCGCCCGCGTCGGTACTAACAACGTTGTCTTCGTCGCTTCGTGGTCAAAATGACAAACCCGTTAGGTCACAGCGGTTGATCTCCAGCTTTTGTCTTCACTAACGAGGTTTGCGGGTCGGCTCGCTGCCGTTTCGTCGGCTGTTGTCGTGTCGTGTCAAAACCCTGACATCCGGGACGAGACCGCGGCCGCCATTTACAGTAAAGAGCAGCACTGACAGGCTCATCTGTTCCATCGGCCGAATGGAAGGAGACTCTGTGATGGGGGGGTGTAAAGGTCAAAGAGTTGATCTAAGGGGCAGACGATCGTGTTTTTTGTTGTGATTGAACTCTCACAGATCCGTAAGATGCAGCCGCGTGTTCATCAGACGTGCCGCTTTAGCTGAAGCCCCTTCCATGAAAAACCTGTTTGCCTGCCCAGCAGCTTCGAAATGTGTGATGAAGGGAAATAATATTTAACATTGCTTTTTATCGTCGTAAACCACTTACTCGTCGGCTAGGTTCTTATTGAAATTTCATATCAATAAGAATTTCATTCATTCAATAACATGAGGCAGCGACACACCTTTCTGCTTCGATACAGTATTATGATAATTATTTTCATATAATTAAATTGTTTTGCAAGGCTAACACCAACACCAAGGGATCATCTTTTTGATTATTTATCGTCGCATACATTTACGTTGAAAAGGTCTCGATGTGGAGAAGGTGCGTAATAATAAAAAAAATATCTCAAATTCCCCTCAAATGCATTAAATCTAAAGTAACAAGCCTGTTCTGAAAATGTGGGGAGGAGAAAGTACAGATATTTGTTTTAAAATGTAGAAAAAATAAATAAATACCCAAGTAAATAAAGATACCTGAAAATTCTGCTTAAGTACAGTAAAAAAAAGTATTTGTACTTCATTACTTCCCTCCTCTGGAAATAAAAAATATCAAGATTTGTCTACAACAGAAATTGTTAGCAGGATCAGCTCATTGTTGGCTTTAGTCTTTTCACTGTTTGCAAAAAAACAACAACTTTTCCTTCAAGAAAGGTTGTTTTTGGGGGGATTTTAACAAGACCACAGCGGTGAATCATCTGCATATTGAGATCGCACCTGAACGTGTAAAACAACATCGTCTGAAGGTGGCTGCTCATAATAAAGACTTGATTAAGTCAGAGGTGAGTGAGATGGGCATGTTTCCCTCTGGGACAGGAAGTCAAAGGGAGGACTAACAAAGATGCACCAGATGGGGGTCTCATCACATTGCGAGTCAACTGAATCACGAAATAATTTTAAACTCGGACGCTTTTGTGGCTCCAGAAATACGATTACGCTCCAAGAGAATTAAGCTGATTTCACTAAGAGGGGCCGCCGAAGGAAACATAATGGTGCGGTGATTGGTGGTGTGGGGGCGGCTTTCCTTATTGTTCACGACAGCAGCAACACACACACACACACACACACACACACACACACACAGATTGATGTTATGAACAGGATGGGAGCTTCTTTTTTTCTTTTTTAAAGATTCTAAATAACACAGGGATCAATCAGTTTGGCTCAAACTGATGATCAAAATCAATTATGTCCGCGGTGTCTTGTTTCCTCAAGGCTGACCTATTCCCCCGTCTCGGCGTGATGCAGTTATTCCCACGAGGAAGTTCAAATGTCACATTAAAGATAAATCCCGATTCTGTCAAAAAGACCGTTTTAGTATTCCTACAGTGTTTTGCCTCCTTCATCACTTTTTTTCTCCCTCCTGCTTCCAGAACTGTCGGGATCTTCATTTTTGTTGTTGTTCTTATTGTTGTAATCAATTAAATTGATGCATTGAGGGCCAATAAGAGCTCCTGGCTGTAAAAGTTGAGGGTACAAAAGGGCACGACGGTGGATTCTCTGCACTTTTCTATGGGACTTGTAATAGCTTTCGCGATCGGGTCCAGTGCTCAAAGAAACGGAGGCGTCCAAGTCTTTCAGCTCCGTACGCGTCCATCAAATTGATTCTCGGTCCGCTGCCAAAAAACCTCTGATGGACTTTGGTTGAGTGCGTTCGCGATGGCCGAAGACTTTAGATCGATGATTCTTTTCCCCCCCAAAAAAACGTGCGTAGTTATGTTCAACGAAAGAGCAAAATGGAGAAAAGAAATTGGAGAAATATTTTCTACTAAACTTTAGCCATTTTAAAAGTAAAAGGCCTTTTTGCACACTGAGTCAGAAACTCTATCCCGATCAGGTGGACTTCAGGATGGCGGTGGTCCAGTTGGACAAGCTGTTTGGACCTCTACGGTGGCTTTGTAACGCCTTTTGACAAAACACAGAAAATCAAAACTGTTCCGAAAACTGTTTGACGAATAAAAGTCAGATTGCAAACCTAATTGACACAACTTGAGTTGGTAATTATCTTTTAAGGTGTGACAAATTTTTACAACCAAAAAGAGTGTGCAAAGGCCTTAAGTGTGACCTAATGTCGGCTGCTGTCTGCTGGTCTCGCGGAGAGGAAAAGGTCTAGATTCCATGCCGTTGTGCAACCGTCCCTCCGCCCGTCTCTGGTTGGACGCTCCCGTCATCGTCCTGGCAACGCCGGCCTGCTGCCACACTGATGGGAGCTGAGCAGCAGCGAGGCTGACAGTCCTGCTGACTCACCACTCCCCCAAATGGGTTCTCCGAAGACCCCCTCAGACCTCCGAGCGGACGGTATTGTGCACAATCCACACCCGCAGTATTTTTGCCTTGATACCGAAACTGAAGGAACAAAACAAACACCAGATTCGGAGACTGATGCTCCAGAAATGTTGTGTTTTCTGTTCTTATTCACCTGCTTCTAAAAATGTGAATATTTCCCACAAAATCAAAATTTGATTTATTCCAAGGAAGTTAAAAAGAGCAACAAAGGTCGTGTAGTAAAGGAGGTCGGGATGGATCAGCGGGTAAAACACCAGACTTTAACACAAGAGACCACTGCCTCAACCACGATCTTTTCATAAACCCAACAAAGTTATTTAGTTTCCTTAATCTAAGAAACGTACTTACTTTGAAAAGAAAGTATGCAGGTAATGAGCAGAAATACATATTTTTTGCTGAACATTAATAGGAAAAACGCACCAAAAATTAGGAATTACTTTTCTTAAGATATGAAACGAACCTCCAGTTCTGAAAGGTGAAGCCAAATGCGGAAATGCCTTAGACATTTTGCATTATGCCTGCTGACCACCAGGGGGCGACTCCTCTCTGGTTGTATAGAAGTCTATGAGAAAATGGTCCTACTTCTCTCTCCTGACCACCAGGGGGCGACTCCTCTCTGGTTGTATAGAAGTCTATGAGAAAATGGTCCTACTTCTCTCTGCTGACCACCAGGGGGTGACTCCTCTCTGGTTGTATAGAAGTCTATGAGAAAATGGTCCTACTTCTCTCTGCTGACCACCAGGGGGCGACTCCTCTCTGGTTGTATAGAAGTCTATGAGAAAATGGTCCTACTTCTCTCTGCTGACCACCAGGGGGCGACTCCTCTCCGGTTGTATAGAAGTCTATGAGAAAATGGTCCTACTTCTCTCTGCTGGCCACCAGGGGGCGACTCCTCTCTGGTTGTCTAGTTTCAAGTCTTCTTCAATCCAGCATGATGTTCATTTAGTACATTATGGTCCATTTAGAGTCCACCAGACCAGAAAGCAGAGGGTGCTTGAGGGGGCGGGGCTTACCTGCTGATTGACAGGATAAATTGCCTTATCAAACAAACACACTCTGTCTGTTTGCAGACCTCCCAGCAGGTGTAACTGAGCGTTTTTATATATGAGCGTGTTCTCGTGTGCACAGCTGGCACCAATGCGGCTCACCGTGACGAACGCCGGCCGAATAAAAGAGATCTTGATTGCGTATGCTGCGCTGCCATCCGCTGAAATATTTCAGATGGATTCGCCTTAATAGATATTTGAAGGCGTTGATGCAAAAAGAATCCAGTCTCTTTCTCGCTCCATAAGACGAGATAAGGAGAATAATATTATCCTCTTGATGGTTGGCGATTACTACCAGGGAGTCGAATCAGAAACCAAAGAATGTACATCATTAAATTATATATTATATATATATATGAATGATTAATGTGTTCATGCATGTTTAGTCTTTCATGTGGATCTAAATGTGCCTTTTTAATTAACTTCTTGTCCTTTGGTCTTCTGCCAGAGGAAGTTGTGTTTTCAAGCAGAGATGTAACATACTGTACACACACACACACACACACACACACACACACACACACACACACACACACACACACACACACACATCCATGAAAGCGCCTACAGAAAGTTTTTCATAATGCGAGAGCTGTAATTGAGGGTCTTCGCCCGTTTAGCGTTAAGGTAGGCTCACACACGTAACTATTAATTTAAATGTGGGTTTTGCTGACAGCAGCGGCCACCCACACACTTTTTACCCAGAATGCATCAGCTACAGATGGGAAAGGCTGAGCGGGGCTATCGTATCGTTATGAAGGTAACATCCGCAGGATAGAACGAAAGGGGTAAAGATAGCGAGGGGTTGTTGTTGCTCTCTCTCTCTTTCTCTGTGTGTGTGTGTGTGTGTGTGTGTGTGTGTGTGTGTGTGTGTGTGTGTGTGTGCTGTAATAGAGAAGAGAGGGCATTAGGCACACTCGACACCGAGGCAGCAGGAACTTGCAGCAGAACTCCGCCGAGTCCTCTTCATCTGTAATCAGCCGAGTGAGAGGGGAGTCACACCTTCCTTTGCTCCTCCACACAAACAATCCTTACCTCTCTCCCACCTCGCCCCTATCCCAGAATGCAAGGCTTCATTTATTTATTTATGTTTTATATGTAGCATTTTATGCAAAAGAACACAACGGAGTATCAGGGCCACTGTGGAAAAACAAAAAAACAGAGCAGAGAGAGGGGGAATAATATTCTGAGAAAAAAAGTATGAAATTTGTGAGTTTCTAAAGTAGCTAATTTTCGAGTTTAAAAGTGGCAAATTTGCAAGTTTATTACGATGCTAACAACCAGCATCTATGCTAGCTGACTTCCCATGAATGTACGTTCATTTATGTTTCTGATGAATCCATCCAACGAGTGACAACGCCTCGTTAAGGTCCTTAGGGTGATGATGTTGATGCTTATTGTTGGTTTTATTTATATGAGGCCAAATTGTCATCTTATGGGTTTTATTGATTGGGACGGTTGGGCTCAGATGCTAGCAGTAGCTTTCACTTGTTGTCATAGCAACGGCAAACATCCGGTGTTAGGGGAACCAAACAACTTGTTTGCGTCGGCTGTGACAAGTGGCAAATTTGCGACTTTATAAACACGCAATAACTTTTTTTTGGCCCTAATACGCCGTCTTTGAAGAATAATCTGGAAGTGCAAAGTGAAAAGTCTTTATAAATGAGCAGTACGAGTGCGTTTCCACACATCCGTGAACTTCACATTTAACAATAAAAACCTCCGCCACTTCCAACTTCCGCCCTCGCCTCTTCTTCTCATCTACAGTGTTTCACCACGTCTTATATAACCAGGAAATGGCCCCTCGGCGGCGATATAACCTGTCTGTCTGTCTCCACGTCCATCCTCGCGCTCTCGGCAGGGTTTTACTCCATTAAAGGATTTGATGGCGATGAACTCCAGGGACGTCCTCCAGCCCCCCTCAAGGAGCCAATTCATGAATAAATGAATAGGACGGATAACAAGATGCTCATTTGGTTGCACAGTGTGTGTGTGAGTGTGTGTGTGAGTGTGTGAGAAAGAGACTCCCAATTATCTGAACTGTACTTCCCTCCAAAAATAAAAAATAAAACATGTATTTTTATCCAAAATTTTGTGGCAAAGGAACGTCTCTAACGAGCACTTCAATCAGCTGATTTAACCGCTGATTTGCAAACATGGGGGCGTTTAAATCATCAAGTAGTTGTTTGCTGCCTCAGAGTCTGTTTAAACCAGAGTTAAATGTTCCACTGGCCTCCCTCGCTTGCCTACACTTACCCATCTCCAGGTTTCATTTCTTTTACCTTCTCCTCAACATTGTTTTCTGACGTTTATTACACAGGACACAGATGGGGGGATTGTATGCAACGAAGGCCACCACGACACTTTACGACAAATTTGTTGAATCCAGTTTTTGAGAATCGTGAATTTAGTTTGTATCTCTACAAGCCTCTAGTCGACTGATCGTCGAATCATGTTTTTTTTTTGCTCATTGATTGAAAAAGCTCCGTAAAAGTCTCTCACCAAGGGGACAGCGGGACGTTCAGCTCCGCCTACAGCCCGAATGGAATGATTCTGTTTCGACTTCGACTATGAGATCGGTGGTCCAATCAGGCTCCTGAGATCGAATAGTCGACTATTTGGGGTCACCCCTCCTCCACATACGGAGTGGATTCTCCTCAAGGTCACCGTGTTTCTTACAGTAGCCCAGAATGGATAAACTTAAGACCGGCTCTAGATGGGCCTTTCCTGTTTTTTGCATAGGCCACCCTAGTTGTAGTTATTGCTTGTGCAACCATTGACACTTCCTGCGTACAGTGTGACACCAGGATGACCATCTGTAGCCAGATGAGTGTCGAGACGGCCGACTTTCCAACTGAACCCGACGCCGTGAGTCGTGCACGCTGCATGGATGTTATAGATCACACACGTGGATGCTCACTGTAATTACTGACACGGTGGAGCCTTCGACTCTCTTCCCCTTTTTAATTGATGGAGTAACGAGGCACCGGACGGAGCAGGTGTTTGGCTGCTGTCGTCAGGAAGGTCAGCGCTGTCAACTTAGCAATCGTTTGTGTGTGTGTGTGTGTGTTTGTGTTAATTAACTGCTCAGCAAACATTGTGACAACCTCAGACGGCAACTTGTAGCTAACGGCGCTAATAGTAAAAAAACAAAACTAGATTAATTTATTATCATATGCACAGTCAAGAAACGTGTTTCTCTGTACAATGAAGTTCTTCGTTTGCTGTCCACAGAATGCCAAACAATGTAAAAATATTAGGGATGCACGATATTGGATTTTTTGCCGATATCCGACACCGACACCTAAAAAACTTCCACACCGAAAACATTTTGAACTTCTCCATCGCTCTGCTGCAAGTTGAAGTAGGTCACGTGTCATGTCGCGCTCCTCAGGCATCTGATTTAATCAAGGAAGCAGCAGTCTTTATTTATCGGTTTAATATCTTGGCATGTTATCTGATATCCGATAATACATTTTAACGTCAATATCAGTCGATACTGATACCTTGCCGATAATATCGTGCATCCCTAAAAAATATCTAAGTATAGATAAATAATACAAATCAAAGCAGTTTTAACAAGCCAGCACGTGACAAATAAATAAGAATATAAAACAGTAAAACAAAAGTAAATGTAAACGGTGAATTGATATTATGTATTATGTATATCAGAGCAAGGAGAAGCTCAGATAACAACACACACAGAGGGAAAAGTGGCTTCTCACTCATTTTCCTCGGCGGAGTTCTACTTTTGATCAGAGATCATCAACAGGGGGGTCCCGGACCCCTAAGGGGTCCACAGAGTGACAGTAGGGGGTCCCCCCAAAATATGATCCAAAACTTTTTTCTTCTAAAATTTAAAATGTCAAAAAAGATCTAATCTAAACATCTAAAATATAAATGTTAATTGTTGTGTTAATGTGAAATTGTGATGTTGAAATGCCAAATAGAATTAAAATATTGGATAATAAGTACTGTTATACTATAGGCTGCATTACACATTATTATTGACCCGGTTTAACAAGCAACACAATCTTATATGATATGTAATAGGGGGGTCACTATCAGCCTTGGGGGTCCTTGGCTGAAAAACGTTGAAGACCTCTGATTTTGAAGATAAATTTCAGCTTGAAGTAGAAACAATAGTGTTAGTGTGGAAGAAGTCACGGTGAATATTAGAGTAAAGATACTACTGTACCTTCTCCAATAGACGCGCGAGCGTGGCTTTTAATTGCCCTCGCCATTATGTCCCAGAAGGACTTGCGAGGCTTCAGCCGAGAACTTTAATAAGACAGAAGAATGTGTCTGAAACCCAAAGTGGCATGTCCTATTAGCGCAACGTAAAGAGATCGGGGATATCTCAGCGTGTCACCGACTGAAACACATTAGGCTTGTCGGCCCGCCGCCCCGAGCAATCACACACACGGCGGGTATTATCCTCCTTCCTGCTCATTTCCTCAGCGTTTTCATACGTTTGGCCTACATTTAATTTTTTTTATCAGCGTATGATTTAAACCAGCAAGTTGACAGCTTAGCGTTATTTTTGTGAAAGTGTTCGCCTGTTTTTTTTTTTTTTAATAATTGAAGAGGTAAGAGAGGATGACTTCTGGGTAATTTGTCTTTGTAGGAAGCTTATCTCATTTTAGAAGTGTAAAAAATAGCCTTGTTTATTTTCTGATGGGAGGAAACTTTAATCCTCGATGCAGCCTCGCAAATTACAGCCGATCCAGTTCTGAGGTGATCTGAGGTCTGATGTCGGGTAATGAGGAGCTCACACTGTGTTTGATGTGTTGTCGGATTAGGTGAGATAAAAAGACTAGAAGGTAAATCGGAAGTACCATCTTGGGGTATAATGTTTATCTATTTCCTACTAGATAGTCCGCCCTGATTTAAATTAAAAAGATTAAATACTCTCCCTCCACATATAATTTTTTGCAAAGTGAGATGACAGATCACAAATGTTTTATTGCAGTGGTATACAAATATCCATTTATCTGACTTTTGATATTGTTTTCCTTCTTTCCTTGTCTTTACTTCCCTCCATCGATCAAATAATCCATCCAAGCAGAATTCAACCAACCTTTTGGCAACAATTAGGATTCGAACTCGGCTTCTGAATCGTCCGTTTTCCCAATCGACACACACACAAGTTCATTATATCGGTCCGATGCCACATGGATCACTTCTGTTCTCCCAGCAATCTCTCATTACATTATCTCCGATCAATAAGACGCTGCGGCGGCCATTCTGGCTCTTTGCACTCAGAGGTTAAAAGCCAGCCGGCTAATACGTGACGCTAACGATATTAGCAACAAAGAAACGCACAAATGAACATATGTTGCCGTCCACAAAAGAAAGCTAAAAAGGGGAAACTTTTGCATCTTGAACATTTGTTTCCACACTTTTTTACTTTTGAATCCCTCGGGGATTCTGGGGGGCTCATTAATGAAAACTCTCTGGTCGAACTTCAGGTGTGATATAACTTGTGCCGTGACTCATGCGGTATCGTGAATTATTTGTATCACAGCCCGCCGCTATTCCCCGATGATGAGGACGCCTATGAGGCCACGGCTGTAAGTCAGGTGCAAAAGGAAAAGCAATTAGGTCTCATTTTCACAGCATTTCTCAAAATATCTCTCAAGGATCTTCTCCTCTATTGCATTATATATCTACCTCGAGGATGTTCTATAAAAAAAACTCCTCCGTTGTCATTCATTTTCATATTCAAGTTGATATCATTACAACTTTTTCCTAAAGCTAAAACACGGGTAGAAGTTTCCACGTCTACAAATATTAGATTATAAAAGATTATATAAAATAATCCTTTATCAGTCCCACAGCGGAGGAAATTCACAAAAATATAAATTCTTGTCAAAGAAGTGTAACTTGTCCGACTGGGAGAGTTTATGGTATTTGGTTGTAAAACCAAAGTGTTGGACGAATCAAAATATTCATTGAAGTCAGCGGCTCATCGAAGGCATTAGGTTTATCCTCTGGGGAACATGAATGTCAACCAAATCTAATGCCAAGCCATCCAATGACTGTTGAGATATTTCAATCTGGATCAAAGTAAAAAAAGTTTTTCAATTAAGACATCGAAGTCAATGGTCAGTCCTCCTGAATTGTCCTATCATCGCCATGACGACAGGTGTTTCTGAGGCAATAATTAAGCCCCTGAAATGGTCCCGATGGTGGCCTTTAGGAACCGCTGTAGTCCACGTTGTAGACCTGACGGCATCTTAACAGAAACGTTTGAGACGTCTTCTCTAGCGTTAGCATTAGCCACAGCAGCTGTCAGCCCTGCTTGGCTAGCCCTTCCCTCTGAATGCTAATCCAGAACTAGACATGACAATTAGCCCCATTAGCATGCTGATCGCCGTGGAGATGCAGAAAGACTGAGGGGGAGGCAGAGGTCTCTGACCTTATCAAAGACGGAGCGACAGTGGGCATGATCGGAATATAGAGTGTCTGTTTATTTTTTTATTTTTTCAAAAAGTAGAAAAGTGTGCAGTATTTTTATTTTTAAGTCCCTGATTTCCAGGTTCTCGCAAAGTGTCAAATAAACGTAACAGTTGATGCATTTAAAGGACAAGGCTGAACGAGTGACTGCAACGGCTTAAATACCTTCTTAATGTGTTTGTGGATCTTTTGGCCTACATGCCCGTTTTTAAATGTGTTGCTTGTTTACACAGGGGAATAGTTATTAGAGAAGCCGCATTTAACATCGTGAACGTTAATAAAGCCGAAGTGGGGCAGGCGGCCACATTGAGCAATAAAGAACTAGCAATGCTAGCAACAATACAAGGCCGTGCCGGGTCCCGGCGGTGCTTTGACCTGAATATCACGTCGAGAAACTTTTCCCTCGGAAGCAAAAATGCAGCAAGAGAAAATCCGAGGATATCCTTTTGGGGATCGTGATAAGATAACCTCACGCCACTTTTTATCTGTTAGAATGACGCACAGATACTACGATCTCTCAAACAGAGATTATCAGAGTTATGGACAACCTGTCGTTCACGAACCGGAGCTCATTAAATCTCACCGTGGACAGAAAAAACCCAGAAACAATTACCACTCTGAAAAGGATTATTTCTAAAAGAAAACGTCAGGCCTGAAAAAAAAACGAAGCCGAGAGACTTCCACCTCGAAGGCGTTGCACTATTGATGCACATCAGCAGCTGGAAGTTTAGGAGATCAAAAGGGAGAACAATTTAAAACGCGTGAGGCGGGAGTGTGTAATGATCTTGAGAGGTCAAAACGAGGGGCAAAAGTAGACGAAGACGTAGCTACATCTCCCTCAGGGTGGTTTATATGTGTGATAGAAGGAAGAGAGGCTGTCCTTTAGTCCCCAGACTTCCCCAACACCTCCCACCTACATGTGCCCTCACCAGGCTGGGGATCGATCCCCCGGCTGCCCGCCTCCACTCCCGCGCCCCGGACTCTTCATTAGTCCGGGGGGCCTGCTGCTGCTGCTGCTGCTGCTGGAGTGGACGCTCTAATTGACGAGGGCCACTGAGAGCCAGCATCCTCGTCTGCCACGCGCTCTTGGATGAGAAGGGGCCCCGCCAGGCGTCAGCCGCTCGATCTCTTCCCTCCCCATTATCCCCCGCTCCGCTGTGGGAGCAGGAAAAAAAAAAAACAGAGAGTGTGTTAGCATGTTTTCCGTTTGTGCGCAAGTCCTTCGGCTAATGGGAGCAAAAAGGTCTGATCGGATCGTGTAGGAAAAACAGCGTGACGGCATCGGAGGTCTGCAGCACTTGTTTGCAGCCTTCTCTTTTCCAGGACATTGCTTTTTGCAGAAAGGATGTTTTTCATGTGAACTTCCTGTTTGTGTCACACTAAAAGGGTGATTCATACTTCTCGTCTAATTTCATTTCCTCAATCGACACGGTTGAAAGTTTTAATTCAGGCAATTCACGGCGTGGCGGGGATCATTTGCAGGGATGTTACGATCTTAATGAGTAATTAGATGAAAGTATTTTTACTTGCTGACGACCCGGGGTCAGAGAGCATCATACTGGAGGGTCCTCGGAGGGATGGAGGGTCCATAAACCGTGTAAACAGGTCTTAACTGTTTTACACAAATTTGTTCAGGCGTCTCGCAGATTTAGCTTCTGTCAACGAAACCTCAACTTTGAGCAGTGAAACTAAAAATTGTAAATTGTGTATTTGACAATAACAAAGCTTGCATGTCTAAAACTAGTGGGGCTTTTTTGTTTGGGGGGGGTCTGTAACGTACAAGTACAAAGATAATTACCACCAAAAAAAGTACAAGTGAGGCTGATGGGAATATTTTGCAGGAATTTGGCCCCTGAATATTTTGTTTTACTGATGACTCCACTAAATGATGGATTAAAGTTATTACAGTTCATCCTCTGGGGACCATTAAGTTTCTCCATTCCGAATTTCCCAACAATCCACCCAGTGTAAACTTTAAAAAGAAAAATAACACTCAACTTTCCACCATGCTCGAGGAACAGTCATTAGTAGTTATCCTCTGGGGACCGTGATGTCTTTCAGGGCAACCCTCTGTTCATTGGTGAGATTATTTCAGTCTAGATGTGGTGAGAGTCTCTCTCGTGGATATAAAAGTATTTTATATGATTTAAGGTGTTTTCGCTAAAGTTAATTCTGTAGAATTTTACAAAAATACAATTTTTTTTGCAGCTAAGATGGTAGTTAAACCTCGTCTATCTGGCGGCCTCTACAAAAACATGTTCTTCTTCTTTTTATTGTTATTATTTGTATGTATTGTAGAAGGATCTTCAGAACTTGTTTGTCCCATTTTCTTCACCAGTTGATTTTTCCGTGTTTCCATGCATTCTACTGATTCAGTGTGATCACTTTTAACTTGAAATGTAGTGCACTCTATCTTGTCCTGATTATTTTATACTGATGAAGAGACTAAAGATGACTAAATAATGCAAATTCAGCCACTAATAAGCCCAGTAGCACTGCATCAGGTGAAAAAGTCATGGTTCTGTGAAATATATATATATATATATACCGGTATATATATATATATATATATATATATATATATATATATATATATATATATATGTATATATATATATATATGTATATATATATATATATATGTATATATATATATATATATATGTTTATATATATATCATATATATGATATGAGGAACCATTTGTGGGAATTTGGATTGTAAAAAAAAATCAAAAATAGTTTAGAATGATCTCAATTCAACCAAAATGTATTTTTGATGGCTGAACCTGGCAAATATAATAGATATCACCATGACAACTTCCTCAGTTGATCACTTCCATTAAAAAGTTTTCTGAAATGAAATGATTAAAAATGAAGATGATGCATTACCATATTAAATATGTGCTTAATGTGCATACATTCACAGAACAGAAATACATTTATTTAACATATTAGTCAGTTTTTTTACGTAGGGAATTTTATCTGTTTATCACTCCATAAATCAGAAAATACTGTCCACAACCATAGAAAAGAATTAATAAAATGCAATATAAATCAGCCTGTGAGTGATATATGAACAAACCAGTATGTAAAAAAAACCTTCAAAATATAGAAAGGAATTAAAATATTGTTTTTATCTATACAAGATAAAATCACGGTGACATTTAAATGTTGTTTTAAAGAACTGAACCAGGAACAAGGAAATAAAGCCAAAATCCCACCTGCTCTGACGTCCATATCTGGGTCAATGTTGCCCTCTAGTGGACAGATTGTGGAGCAGCAAATGCCTTCACACACCAATGAACCTTTTTAGAAATTAAAATGATCATTACAGCGTTAAGTCTCGGTTTTCAGGAGTAAAAATCCATGATAGCGATTTTTGGTGGAGTTTCATCAAAGTAGTATTTGTATAATGAGTTTATTTTGGGGGGATTAATCGATGACCATGTAACTTTTAATGCATGTGTGTGTGTGTGTGTGTGTGTGTGTGTGTGTGTAGGTTTCACCTAATCAAACAGAAAGTTTCAGAAAGTCGGCTTTTAGTTGGTTTTTAAATTCAGAGACACCTATTATCCGAAACGTCGAAGGCGGCGGATGAAAATAACTACTCTCTGCCTCGATATCGGAGATGGTATTTTATGTTGCCATGGCTACCGAGGCTATGAGAAGGAGTCCTCTCACCTATTATCCAGAAATGAAACGCTTCTGCCTGCCCGTCCTGCGGGAACCAAAGTCGTGTTAAAATAGGTTTTGGAATAATACATCACTTTTCTTCTGTTCGTTTTCAAGCGTCCGTCTGCTCGCATGCAGAGGATACACCTCGGTAATAGAGATCCAGATTCAGTGTCCCATTTAAAAATAAAAGGGGATGATAATTTATCATTTATCATCTTCAGTGGAATCGTATCACGATGAAATCGCATATCAAGATATTGTGATATATATAATTGTATTTATTTATAGAGATGTTTTTACTATAATAAAGGTCTGTACTGTAATCTGTAATGGGTTGAGCAAAACTGCCCTTTAATACTAATAATAACTAATAATTTAACTGCCAGTTCTGTTAATCATAGGGAAAAAAGGGCTAATAATAGTAATAGTAGCAGTGTGATGGAATGATAATAATAGCTGAAGTTATAATAGAAATAAAACTGTGGATGTAATAGAATAATAATAGCAGTTGTTGTAATAGAACCATCCATCATTTATCTGTAACCACTTATCCTGTTCAGGGTCGGGGGGGATATACGGGGTGAAGGCCGGGTCGTCCTGCACCCTGGACTTTGTGGACAGGTTCCAGTCCATCACAGGGATTACTTATAGACACAGACAGACAACCAGTCAGGCTCAGCATCACACCTACGCCTGTCTCTCTGCATCGGCCCTGTGATGGACTGGAACCTGTCCAGGATGTCAGCTGACCCTGAACAGGACTAAGTGATGTCCATGGCTATGGACTGTGACAGAAAACATGCAAACTCCACACAGAAGGCAGCAAAAACAGCAAAAAAAACAGCAAATTAACCTGTCCGGGTAACTTTATCAATGAATTTCCTGATCTCTTTTTCCAGTTCTCTCACTTAGTTTTGTAAAAAAGAAAAAAGACTATGTGCAGACATTTGGGTAAAGCTAAAAACATTTGTATGGAAGACCATTCCCACCACTGTCAGAAAAAAAGAGAAACATTCTCGAAATAATGACTTAGTATCTCAAAAATAATCACTTATCTCAAAATAATGACTTATTATCTGAAAATAATGACTTAGTATCTCAAAAATAATCACTCATCTCAAAATAATGACCTATTATCTCTAGATAATGACTAAGTATCTCAAAAATAATCACTTATCTCAAAATAATCACTTATTATCTCTAGATAATGACTTAGTATCTCAAAAATAATCACTTATCTCAAAATAATGACTTATCTCTAAATAATGACTAAGTATCTCAAAAATAATCACTTATCTCAAAATAATGAGTTATCTGTAAATAATGACTTAGTATCTCTAAATTATGACTTAGTATCTCAAAATAATTATTTATCTCAAAATAATGAAACTTTTCAAATGATTGACTTAGTATCTCAAAATAATTACACTAACTCATTATTTTCTCTTTTTCTCATATGTGCTGATTATCTAAAAATATTTAAATTTTTCATTGCTATCAGAGGTGTAGGTTTTTTTTTTTTTTTAAATATGCGAGTGAGCCTTCCTACCTACATAACACAATCTTTGACCTTCTTCCGGTTAGGCGACGCCGTGCGTCATGACGTCAGAAGCTGGGCGGGCGAACGGGCCGTGCGGCGGACGGAGCTCGGAGGAGGGCTGCCGCTCGCAGAACGTCCGTCGGCTCCAACAGTTTGCTCTCAGCCGAGTAAGTGTCAACTCTTATCTCCCGTTTGCTTTTTAAGGTGCGTTTTATTTAAGGGTGGGTTTTTTTGGAGGGGTGGGGTCAGCTCGCGCCTCTGTGTGACGTATGTGCTGCGCCTCCGTGTCGCGACCGAAAAGCAGTTAAGATATTTCATCGTATTAGCAGCAATGACACAGTTAACGAGAGGAGGGGGGGGGGCTGTCAACCGGCAACACCGACCGACCGGCAACCCAACTAACGTTCACACTGTTGGTGACGTAATTCCACAACACATTGTATTTGATTTAAGTCTAAAGAGCGTAAAGTACGTTACGTGTCACCGAAGTTATCTTTCGTAACCGGTCGCAGTGTTTCATCTCTCCTGGGGCGTCATCGCACGCGCGCGCCGGGGTTTTTTTTTTTTTGCTGCGGTCAATAAAACGACATAATAATTAAAACTCTGTTGTGTCATCGTTCTCAAACAGTAGGATAATAAACATTTTTTAATGTATTTTAAAATGCTAGTTGTTGTGGATGCTGGTGCAATTACAGTTTTATTTTATTTATTTTTTTGGTTAATTAATGAAACTTTCTTTCTCTCTTTATTTATTTATTTATTTATTATTATTATTTTTATAATTTTAGCCAAGTTGAAATGATAATTTCAGACTCAGCTAATGCAGTGTGATTGGTTAAAGACATATCCAGGCCGGTAATGATGGACATCTGAAGCCTGGCTACTTTAGAGAGGCGCTTATTTCTTCATCTTCTTTTTTCATCCTCACAGCCTTTTATCATCGTCTGGGAGACGGAGACAAAGATGTGCCAAGGAAGCATTTAGAGGATTTACACTTTTCTGTTCTTGTCCCTGTAGACCTGCAGGTTCTGGTCCAGCAGGTCCTCATCTCTGATCTGCGATGAAGGAAATCCACTCCGGCCTCACGATGAAGGTTTGTTTTCAACCACGTCCTCTTCCTTTCTGATCATCTCTGACCTTTTTTTTATTTTGCAACCTTGTGGTTTTTACTCTGCATGTATAGTGTGTGTGTGTGTGTGTGTGTGTGTGTGTGTGTGTGTGTGTGTGTGTGTGTGTGTGTGTGTGTGTGACACATCCAGACGGTTTGAAGTGTCTGTTGTGACATGATATACATCCACCTATATGTTCAGCACATACTCTCCTAAGTGGCTGAGAGCTCGACTGCCCCTTCAGGGCTGTGTGCTAACTCAGCCATTCATGTCTCACACCGGCAGTCAGACCACCACGATGACGCTGCTCCTCCTCCTCCTCCTCCTCCTCCTCCTCCTCCCCCTATTGGGAGCCGAGCTCAGCACTGAGACTCTTTGTACGAGTGTGATGTGTTTGCGTGTGTACACGTTTTTTGCGTGTGCACTTACAAAACAGAAACCTGGCGGTCTCTTAAAGAGGGGAGTCACCTCCTCTTCCTCCTCCTCCGCCTCCTCCATCTTCGGGTTGAAGATGCGCTTGTCCTGGATCAGATCGCTGGATTAACCGCGGTTTGATTAACCGTCACGGTGGCTGATTAATTAATTGGCCGTGTGAAAAAGGAAGCCAGGAGTTTCTCACAAACAAAGCTGCAGCGGCGACGCCGGCTTAGAAAGATTACATGAAGTGGATTATAGTTATACAATGTGCTGATTTCATGTATTTGACATATTAATACATAAAGGAAGACTTGAACGGTGTCTTTTTACATCAAATACAGTCAGGTGTGTGTGTCTAAATCAAGTTAAGCATGAATGAATGTCATCTTTGGTCTTAGATTTTGTGTATTTACATTGCAATCGGTTTCAAAATAACTTTTTAAAAACATTTGAATGATATAATCTTATGCTGTCATGCCATAATTTGCCACATCGCCTTTATTAGCTCTCAGAGGACCGGAGTAGATCCTGAAGCATGCACTAATTAAAAGAATCTTTGATTTTGAATCCTGAATTGAAAATCAAGGATTCGAACCTCCTGCAGGTTCACAGACGTGGCGGACAAACCGACCACAGATCCTGCAGAGACCCCCAGAGTAGAGTTCTTGGCAGCGGTACTGTAACCCTCCAGCAATATTGGCGACTGGGCAAGCTGGTGAGGGGTTCAGGTCTTTGTTGCCCCTCTAGAGTCCCTCCGGTTGGTCAGGGCAACGGGGACGGCTGTACATTCTAGTGAAACCAAGGGAACGAGGGAATCGGCCTTCATTTTTAATGCACATTAATATCATTGTGGTGAAACAAGCACGTCACATGACGCTAGATGTGAAATATTGTGTGAGTTTATGTGGAGTCTAAACAATCGGCATCATTCAGCTGTCAGCTAAAGGTCAGGGAGGGAAACGTCGTATCTCAGAGAGGAAACAGACTTTCTTCCTCTCTCGCTCTCTCCTTCCTCCTCCGCTGTGAGGTGTCATTCTGTCGCTTAATTTAGATGCGACATGTGGAAATCTTCTCTCTTATATCAACGTACAGAAGAGAGGCGGCGTGTCCTTTACCCGAGGACAGACGGGGTTTATTCTCCACAACCAAGGTGACATTCCTTTATAAAAGCTGTGGTTTCTAGGGGCAACGGGCTGGCTGCTTCCTCTGATCCCTTCCTGTTTGAAGACGGGGGGTCACATGGCGTCATGAGAGTTTTGCAATTCCAAAAAAGGAGAGCGAGGTTAACTTTAATTATTAATGGATAGGTTAGGAGATTTGACGATTTTTTCCTTCTGCACAAAAACAGCATCATTTTTAACCCTTTCAATATTTTAGTTTTTGTTTTTCATAAATCAGTTAAAGAACTAGAAAATGAGATCAGGAATTTAATTAATAAAGTTACCCAGATATTTTAATTGTTTCTTATTAGATCTGTGTCGGACAGAAACCTTTACAGCCAACAGTTACAATAATTCTGTTGACCCCCTCCTCGTAGTGAGATCTTCCAGACCAGAACCCCCCCCATACCGAGCCGTAGAGGTGTCCGGTTACCTGAGCTCAGAGATGGGGAACCGGAGAGTCATTTAAATAATGATTTATATCCGACTGCGTTAAGTTGTTCTCACCTGCTGGCACCACAAAACGGTCCAGGTGCCCTTTGACCTGATAACCTGACCCACACTCCCCCTTTCTCCTTCCTCCTGATGGTTGTTCACCTCGAACACAATCTCCGGTATGACATTTCAGCCGGCGTGGTGGCGGTGGTTTCCAGCCCGCTGACAGGCGATGATTCTCTGCCGGAGCTCGGTGGAATATGAGCAGCGTTGGCACGGCCGCCGCTTTAAACACCTACCGGGGTCAGTTAGCGACGCGGCTTTGCACGGCTTAAAATGTATTACATGCTCTCCTCATTCCTGCTGTCCAACACTGGAAACCCCCGTTAGGAGGCCGCCAGGCTTACGAGTAAACAGCACTGGAATCAGATCCCCACATTAGATCTGGACCAGGGTCAGTTCTGTGCACACGGTGAATTATTCATTAGGGACACTTGCTGTCGTGTTGAGCACCGATGTGGAGTTTGTTTTAACGTCTGTTAGGAAGGAAGGAAAGGAGGGAAGGAAGGAAAAACCTGTATCTTTATTCAGGTGATACTGATGAATATGTGGCACTAAAATCATGTCCATTATCATTATGAAGCAAGAAGACCATCAAAGGTGACCATTGAAGGAGATTAAGGTGACTGAATGAGCGACATGATAAAACAGACGGGCATAACGTGAGATGATTTACACATCGGTAACTTTGTTACAGCACTACTGAGCCAAACATCTAAATTCCTACACATAAAACAAGTTGGGGGGGGGATGAATCCGGCCCGTGTGCTCTCTGACCCCGAGGCGGCCATGTTGTTGGTTAGCTCAAAGCGCGGCGGCGGCCTAAACAACTCGCCGCTGTGTTTTCCAGAGGAGCCGGCGTGGAATAGAGCGCTCTTTGTTTCCTCTCCTCGCCACACACGGGGCCATCGCTGCTCTTTGTGCCTCTTTTCACTGAAGGACACACATCAATACGACGGGGAGCTAGGCCAGAGAGTTCCTGTGTGTGTGTGTGTGTGTGTGTGTGTCTGTGTGTGTGTGTGTGTGTGTGTGTGTGTGTGTGTGTGTGTGTGTTTGTGTGTGTGTGTGTGTGTGTGTGTGTGTGTGTGTGTGTGTGTGTTTTTAATCGGACAAAGACAGAAAAAAGGAAACCGATAAGAGAGACACTGCTGGAAATATCTCGTGTGGAAATGTGCGTTTGTCTGCAGCAACTTTGACCGATTGGAAACTGGACCGGTTTGTCATTGGCCAGCTGCGTGATGACATCACAGGCAGGAAACGGGAACAATCATTATTGTAGTGTGTGTGTGTGTGTGTGTGTGTGTGTGTGTGTGTGTGTGGGGCAGAGGGTAGCATGGTTGTGTCAGCTCTGAGAGGACTTCAGTACACTGCAGCGAGTGTGACGAGAGAACACGGCTCTTTGTATTGGAAAGAGGGAGAGAGGGATGGAGGGAGAGAGAGCGAAGGATGGAGAGGGAGGAGGGAGAGAGAGAGTGAGGGATGGAGGGAAAGAGCGAAGGATGGAGAGGGAGAGAGAGAGAGGGATGGAGAGGGAGAGGGTGAAAGAGTCCAGACCGGATCGGAGCCCCCCTGCTCCACGGTGTGGTTCAGCCTGGCGGCGGCGGGTTCAGTTCAGGTAACTGAATGACGGAGGTGAGGCGGGTAGTTCCCCTGACGAGAGCCCAACGCCCTGTTGTGCCAGAAGAACCCCACGGGGAGGCCCCGCTGCCCTCAGCTTTCCAGGAAACAACATCTCCTCCTTCATGTGCAGACAGAAAAAAAAAAGAAAGATGTGCTTGTTAAACTTACCTGAATACACCGCTTCTTCAACGTATACTTAATCTTAAACATGTCCGCTATCTAATAAAGCCGTTTCTGATTGTATTTCATCTCTCAGACCTTCTGGGAAAAGAGCTCTCATCACGCTGTGAAACCCAAATACCAAAGAACGGATAAAAAAACACTCAAAAAGGGGAACAACAAGTGTGTTGGTTGTGAAGAAAACGCTGAGTCATCTGAGATTAACCCCACAGAGAGAATCAAACCAACATCACAGAAGAGTTAGAACAAACTCCTTCCTGTCTGCCTTCCTTCCTTCCTGCCTTCCTTCCTCCCTCCCTTCCTTCCTTCCTGCCTTCCTTCCTCCCTCCCTTCCTTCCTGTCTGCCTTCCTTCCTGCCTTCCTAACAGACGTTAAAACAAACTCCACATCAGTGCTCAACATTCACAACCCTAATGAATAATTCACTCTGTGCACAGAACTGACCCTGGTCCAGATCTAAGGCCTTCTTACTTCTCTGCCTTCCTTCCTTCTTTCCTTCCTTCATTTCTTCCTTCCTTCCTCACTTCCTGTCTTCCTTCTTTCCTTCCTTCCTTCCTTCCTTCCTTCCTTCCTTCCTTCCTCACTTCCGGTCTTCCTTCCTTCTTTCCTGCCTTCCTTCCTAACTTCCCTCCTGTCTGCCTTCCTTCCTTCCTTTCTTCCTTCCTTCCTCACTTCCTGCCTTCCTTCCTTCCTTCCTTCCTTCCTCCCTTCCTGTCTTCCTTCCTTCCTTCTTTCCTGCCTTCCTTCCTGTCTTCCCTCCTGTCTGCCTTCCTTCCTCCCTTCTTTCCTGCCTTGCTTCCTTCCTTCCTTTCTTCCTTCCTTCCTCACTTCCTGTCTGCCTTCCTTCCTTCCTTTTTTCCATCTTGTTTAAATGAAGCAAAGACGTTGGTAGGTCATAAAAGTATTTATTGCGACATTAATTTTTTACATGCCCTTAAAGGTACATGTAATCCCTCGTCCTCCTCCTAAAACACACCTAATCTTCTTGTCTCGTCTCATCTTGCAAATCTTTCCAAAAACACGCACTCGCTCAGGGCTCGACATTAACGCTCGAAAAAAAGCCAAATGTCATCTTTTATGCCGGAGCGATATTCAGCACAAATATATCCGATGGGAGATGAAATGACAAATGGTGAGCGTGGGCTGTTCCGCTGAGCTTTTCACCGTCTCTCCAAAGACAATGGGAGCCGGACGACTGAATGGAACGAGCTGCAGAGCTTAGGACAAGGGGGTGTGTGTGTGTGTGTGTGTAGTGTGTGTAGTGTAGTGTAATGTGTAGTGTGTAGTGTGTGTGTGTGTGTGTGTGCATGAGCGAGGATGACACAGTTCCAGAGAAGCCATTGTCCTCGTGGTCATATGCGATTCACCTTTTGACAGTATTTTGACAATTCTGCGAAAACGTGCTGACTCACCGAGGACAGACACCGACACCCGATAATCACCGGAAATATACATCCGTACGAAATACATCCATCAGTAATACATCCATAAGTAATACATCCATCAGTAATACATCCATCAGTAATACATCCATAAGTAATACATCCATAAGTAATACATCCATAAGTAATACCTCCATAAGTAATACCTCCGTACGAAATACATCCGCATCTCTTTCGCATACTGTTTTAGTATAAATGGGTTCCTCTCATGTACGGAGGAGAACTAACTGTGGTTCTGCAGTGTTTCTGTGGAACGTTGTTGTGATTTGGGTCAGAACGGGACGATCGTCACACAAAGACCCATCTGGTCTGCTGTTGCGTCATCGCCTCATCGACGGTGGTACGACGAGCCCCGCTTCAATTAAACGGATATGCAGGACACACACACACACACACACACACACACACACACACACACAGAGCCTGACAATAAACCATTGTCCTCTAAAGGGCTCCCGAAAGAGGATTTAGGTTTCAACATAAAAAACGTAGGCAATCATGAAAACATCCAATCCAACGCTGGGATCATCCCAGGATGAAGATGGGGATTTACAGACACAGAGAGGGGGGGGCTTCGGCTTCAGGACCGGATTAACTTCGGGTTACCCCTCCACTCGCCAGCTCCAAAACAACCGCTCCATCATAATCAATTACACTTCCACTGAAAATACCAGCCTGTGTCCGGGGGCAGCCATGCATGCCTGATCAAGTGTGTGTAGTTGATTGTGATAGGAAGGAAGGAAGGAAGGAAGGAAGGAAGGAAGGAAGGAAGGAGACATCTAGAATGATATTCATTAAATGAAGTGATGCTCAGTCACGTTAAATAAGAATGTTTATATTCAGTTCTGTGGTGATGTTAAACTAATTAAATTGCCTTATTTTCAGTACAAGCAGATTTACTTCATATTGTGTTTCATAAAAGATATGTTTAGTTGAGTATTTTAATAACTTCGGTGTTATAATTTTCCACCATTATTTCAGTATTGTTTAACATATCATTTAATTTCAAATGCAAGCAGCTGTAATCGGTCAAATAAATACTAGCTTGAGGCTGTGTGATTATTATTAGTACTTTAATAACTGCGTACAGCAGGTGACTGAACCTGCTCGCTCTCTCTCTCTGTGTGTGTGTGTGTGTGTGTGTGTGTGTGTGTGTGTGTGTGTGTGTGTGTGTGTGTGTGTGTGTGTGTGTGTGTGTGTTGTGTGTGTGTGTGTGTGTGTGTGTGTGTGTGTGTGTGTGTGTGTGTGTGTGTGTCTGACCTGACAGTGCAGCTGCAGGGATACACTTTGAGCGTGTCGCCGTCCCTCCCCAGGGTGCCGAATGTTCCCGCCTCCCTTGTTCTGCTGCTCTCAATGGGAGCAGTTATTGATGCTGCAGGGAAGCCCGGCCTGCATCATGCCTGTCTGTCTGTGTGTCTGCCTGTCTGTCTGCCTGTCTGTCTCTGAGGTGATCGCTCTTCCGCCAATAAGGTTCCTTCTCGAGGACGACGGCTCGTATGTTTTGTGTCACACGATATGCCACATGTTCTGCTCAGTATGTGTGCAGCTGGCAGTGAGAATGATTATTGATTTGTGAACGCAATGACGTACGTAATCTTATTCTCTCTCTCTCTCTCTCTCTCTCTCTCTCTCTCTCTCTCTCTCTCTCTCTCTCTCTCTCTCTCTCTCTCAGGTGATCCACGACAGTGAGTCCCGCTAGACCGACAGTTGGGCTGATGGTAGGTGGGTTCTTCTTTTTCTTCTTCTTCGTCTTCTTCTTCTCCTCCTCCTCCTTCTTCTCCTCCTTCTTCTTCATCTTCTTCTCCTCCTTCTTCTTCTTCTTCGTCTTCTTCTCCTCCTCCTTCTTCTTCTCCTCCTCCTTCTTCTCCTCCTTCTTCTTCGTCTTCTTCTCCTCCTTCTTCTTCGTCTTCTTCTCCTCCTCCTCCTTCTTCTTCCTCTCCTCCTCCTCCTCCTCCTCCTCCTCCTCCTCCTTCTCTCTCCTCCAGGCTGTTGTTGCTGTGTTTGGCCTGCATGTACCTGCTTACATTCATATTCATTTTTGGGGGGATTTTTGTCAAACGCGTTGTTCAGAGGCTTATTTACTAACGAGGTAAAGTCTAGACACTCTACTGTTTTACAATCCGTACATAGACTCGATACGCAGCGCAGAGTCCGTGGATGCGAGCCAAGGCAATCAACGAGGTTATCAATAACAATGAGGCCACTGACATGGCAACCCAGCGGGGTTGGGAGGGTCACTTTAAAACGCATCACAATATTGATACTTGGAGTAATATCACTTGATTACTTTCCGTTACTTTTGGATTAATACCAAATATGCATATAAAGAGGTTTATTCGTGGGAGTTGGTTGCAAACACAATGTGATTTTAACAGTTTAAATGTACTTCTGTCATGATCACATATTTGAAAAAATATTTAAAAAAACAAGTATAGAAATATATTCCATGACTAATTCAGAGAATCTATTTATGCTATTAAAAAAGAAAGTTATTTATAAATCTCTATGCTTTCTAGTTTATTTTCTGTATTCATTTTGACATGTTTGTGAATCCAAAAAGAAATCTAAATGCTTGCATGCAATTTGCAATTTCTGAAAAAAACTGTAGTCTGAGTCCAATAAAACTACATTTCCCAGTCGTGGGTTAATACTTAGGTATTATAGTCTTTCCCGTTGATGATAAGGAGTCCTAACAGAAATGAAAACTGCTGGACAAAGTGAGCTTTGAAAGACCTGAGTGGTGACATTTGTAAGTGACTTATAGTTTTGCTGTGGAGGCTTTCAGGGGGGGGGGGGGGGGGCGGGGGGGGGGGGCTGCAAGTGTCCCCTCATATTTCACACACTGATTTAGTTCCTTCCATGCAGATGAAGGCCGTCCAGCCTGCAGGACTGTTTAGCATGCATTCACGCATGAAGATGCCAATGAGTTAAAAATGTGTGATTTGTGTTGTCACTGGATCTCGGCATCGTTCCAGCCCTCTCATGTTGCATCTCCTCTCTCTCTGTGATAGACCAGCATGGCTTCTTGTTCCTGAATCAAAGCTGCATGCTCCCTCTCTGGACTCGGACCTCCACTGGGCCGATCCAACCCTCCCATCAGACTCTCCCATCTACTCTCCTCTGCTGTCCTCTGCTCTTTTTCTAGCCTGCTCTCCTTCAGTCCTGGTCCTGGTCCTGGTCTGACCCTCCGGGCATGTCTTACAGATAGTGTAAGCCGACTAGTTTGATTGGATAATTCCTCCCTCGGCAGGGCTCACATGCAGCAGGGGAGAGGACAGTGAAAGGGAGCCAGAGGGGGCGGGCCCCAGTTCAGGTGGCGGAGCTAGACGAGGGTCAGGGGGGTCAGGAGGCCCGGGGTTGAAGAGAGGCCTCGTCCCAGTCTGAGCACCCCTCCTTCAGTAAGATGAGCCAGAACGCCAGGGAGGGCATGGGGGGTTCTTGGCCAGGGACTGAAGCAGCTGTTCCAGCAGCAGCGTAGACGCCTCTCCCTCTCTCGCTCCACCATCCCCTCTTCTTCTTCTCCTTCATCCTCCTCCTCCTCGTCTTCCTCTGTAGTGTCAGCAGGCGGCACCTCCTCCCCCTCCGCCCCCGAGGATGCCTTGGGGCCCCGCCGCCATCGCAAATCTGACCACCTGTCTGCTCCTGTGGTTCCCTCCGCAGCTGGCCGGGGCTCGGGCGCCCACCGCCGCCGCCACCTGCACGATGAGACGCTGGGACCGAGCCTGCAGAGCCGCCGCAGCAAAGGGTCCGGGGTCGGGATCCGGGAGCGGCGACCCGCGACCCTCTCCTGAGAGGCAGCCCCCAGGCCCCGCACCGCCGCCACACCCACGACCCCCAGCAGCACACCAGCCGGCCGCGCTCCTCGTCCACCACGGACGCCACGGCGCCCAGCAGCCCCACGCCCGGGTACACGGGGGGCGATGTGGTGCTGTCGTCGGGGGTACCAGTCCACGGAGGAGACGGACCGGGGTAAGAGACCTGAATCATGTCGTCACTACTACTCTGTTACCCTTTAATGGGGTCAGGCCTCCAATCAAAGGCTCAGATTCACCTTGCTGCTGATGCAACATTCCTGTTTGTGAGCTGAAGGTCTGCAAGACTCGTGCATGCACGTATAAATACACACGGGGTTATACGGGGTTTGAAAAGTGCTTGGATTTAGAATAAAGTGCTTGAAAGTGCTTGAATTGTATGTTCTATGTGATGACATATATGATATAACAGAGATAAGAAGATCTCCATATTTGAGGGACTGAAAACGGGAGAAAAAAAGATTATATTGATACAAATATGTAGTTTACCACAGCTGGAAGGTGCTGGAAAAGCATTGAAATGCACCTTCAAATGCTTGAAAAGTGCTTGTAGGAACCCTGATATTATGCTTGGAGAAACATCTATTTATGTCGTACTTTTGAAGCCTGTTTGAAATGCGTTTCTTTGCCATATAAGTGGTTTGTGAAGCTCAGGTTTTTGTTTTTGTAATGTGTGTTTAATGCCATTCAACGTGTTCTGCCGTTTCCATAATGGGGGAAACAAACAGCAGATTTTTCTGTCAGTATTGGTTTCTCCCAGACTGCATTTCGCCCCTTCCGCCACCAGAGGGTGCTGTCCGATCAGCTAACCCTGCTTGTGAGCAGCCCGGTTCATGTGGAGTTGTGTTTGCTGTGAGCTCATGTTTGTTTGCAGACTAAACCTGTAAGCCGGGACCCGTACCGGTGCAGCACAGACGGGAGCGATGATTGGCTGTAAGTCCACTAGAGGGGGGCGCTGAAGTCTAGACCAGTAGGCGTTCACATCCAATTTAACTTGACAGCTTCAATCTGGGTGCTACATTTAAAATATACTCCTCCTCCCCCCTTTTTTTTCTGCAAAATCGAGTATCCTTCAGTCCTGACCTGGGATCAGAACCAGACCTCTAGTGTGCTCCAGTAGTCCTTCTGCTGTGATAGACCCACCATCAGACCTGTCTGTGGTCTGACGTGATGATGATGATGATGATGATGATGATCCACCTTTACAACACAGTCACAATCACGGCAACGCGGCATTGTCATTGAGGTCATCCGAGCGGTCCGCCGTGGTTACCCTGAAACTTGCTGCTCCCCAGAACTACGCCCTGCTAGGGTTGCCATGGTAACAGCGTTGTTCTGACCTTGGAGGTGTGTGTGTGTGTGTGTGTGAGAGAGACATCCCCTGCTGCCGGCGGAGGGAGAGGGGGTGTGTAGCTCGTCTAAATGTGGACGGTTCCTTTCTTTCCCTCGTCTCTTTTTCTCAGCAATTATTTATTTATTTATTATCTTTTTGTCCCCCCCCCCCCCACCCCCCCCCCCCCTCTGAGCTCCCCTCCTCTTTTTTTTTTTTCTTCCTCTTTCTTTTCCCCTGTCCCCCTCCCTGTGGCCCTGGAGGTAGTTAGTATAGACAGTCAGCTGGTCACTCCTCCTCCTTTACCTCCTCCTCGCTCCCTCCTCTTCGCTCCACCCTTCCTCTCACCGACAGGAAGCAGGAGGCAACCTTGCCTCGTCCTCGATGAGTGAGAGCTGAGCACCGGCTGCATGCTGTGTGAGAGAGAGGGTGTGTGTGTGTGTGTGTGTGTGTGTGTGTGAATGGAAGTAGTAGTGTGTGTTACTAGAAAATCATTTGTGCATCACATGTGGTGTGAGACTGCAGACACTCAGGGGGGGGGGGGGGGGGGGGGTGGGGGGGGATCTCTGTGAACATGAGTAGAGGGAAACACAGCTGAGCTGTCTTCATCTGCTTGCTCGCCCTCCCTTTCTCATCTCTCTCTCTCCCTCTCTCTCTCTCTCCCTCCTCACTCGTGTTTGCGTAGCAGCCGAGAGCGGCGGCGTGGACTAGAGATGCGTGTGTGCTCGTGGCTGTTTGAAGAGGAGGGTAGCGTGTGTGTGCCTTCAGTGTGTGTGTGTGTGTGAATGCAGACTGTACTATGTGAGGCGTTTTTTGGATTTCGGCAGAGAGAGAGAGAGAGAGAGAGAGAGAGAGAGAGGGGGAGCAGAACGGGGGGACTCCGGCTCGGCTGTGAGTTCGTCCGTCGGTCAGGATGGTGCAGCGCTTCAGTCTGCGTAGACAGTACTCCAAGGTAAGCTGTTTAAAAAACCCACACCTGGTTCTCCCCGTCTCCGTTCTGCAGATATGCTTCCATCTCTGAGTTATAGCTGTTTACAGGGTTGGTACGGGTGCTGGAAATCCTTGGAAACACTTGAATGTTAGTGTGGTGTTTTCAAGGTTTGGAAAGTGCTTGGATGTAGAATAAAGGTCTTGAAATGTGTGTTGTATGTGATGACATCTATGATAGAACAGAGAAAAGAAGATCTCCATATTTGAGGGACTGAAAACAGCATTTTGTGACATTTCTTTATGAAAAATGACTTTTGATGATGAACAGATGATGAAAATAGTTGGTGATTATATTTCTGTGGATCTGTTAGTGGAATTAGTTTTCCTTTCATTTGTGGTCCTTCTGTAAAAAGCTGTCTCCAAACATCATGTTGGTTGTTTAGAGGACAATAACATCTCATTTAATGTGATGAACAAGTGACATAATAAGTAGACTGAATACTGACCATTGGATTGGTACAAATATGGAGTTTACCACAGCTGGAAGGGGCTGGAAAAGCATGGAAATGCACCTTGAAAATGCTTGAAAGTGCTTGAATTCGACTTTGGAAAAGGTGTAGAACCCTGTGTTTTGGTATTTTGTGTGTTTTTCGGCTGCTCGATCAGCACTTTTGCCGTCTTTTCATCAGTTGCAGAAACGACGTCCTCTAGTTCATCAGCTCCAGTCGACAGCTGGTGGGAGAGCCGTGTTTGAACAGCTCCTGCATATTAACTTTAGCTGCTTTCGAGTGCACGGACGCTTTTCCTCCCCGAGCCTCCCGTTCACGTTTGAAGCAGATCGATGAGTCTTTGCACTGTATTATCTCGTTGACTCTCGTTAAACAGTAACTCACGTTGCAGCAGCAGCGATCGGGTCGTCATGGGAAGTAATTATCCCATAATATAAATGTTATGCTTGGTTGTTGCTGATTGCGGGAGAGTGTAAGACTCATTTGCAATAAAGGGGAGCGAGTTTAGTGCTCCGCCGCTCTCCGTGAGTTGGATGAATCTCTCCCTCCGCTGGTAAGAGAGGAGTAGTAGAAGAGGAGCTGCATTAAAAGTCAGCATTAGGTCTGTTAAGAGCCAGCTGCTGCTCAAGCCTCTGGGATTATTTACACAATCTAGCTGCTGATTAATTGATCGGCTGAATACATCCCTGTTCATCTTCAGTGCTGCTGCTGGAGGTTCATATGCCCACATGGGGAGAGGAAGGGAGACTCAGACCGGAAGGCTTGAACCCAGACCGGTGCAGATGAGACGGAGACTGATCCAGTCTGAGTAGAAACAGATCGAGGGAGTGCTTCATGTCTAATGGCTGGAGGATAGAAGAAGAGAGGAGGTGGAAGGGAAGGAGTGGAGGGAGAACAGAGCTTTAGGGGTGCTGAGCACCCAAGAATCCCCCTTTTTTTTTTTTTTTTTTTTTTAACAAAAAACTGTACATTTTAACGTTATTTTATCATTCCCACATTTGGGAATGAAGAACATCGGACTTTTAGGGTTCGGGGAAATCACTGTGACTGGAAATCTTACTTTAATAAGCAAAAAATCAACTGAAATTGTATTAAAATGAAAAGATAATGAGGTATAAGGGTGGGAGAGAAAGTGGATCATACCATACCATGACACAGTTGGAGGGGGTCTTTATATTATATATTTAATATTAAACCAAATAATAAAGCTTGTCAAACACGGACTTACATTTAAAAATAACAACAAGCCTGAGTTTAACTAAAGCACCCCTGAAAACGGGCTGGATCCGCCTGTGGGCTCCAGTCTGGAGGGATATGAGCTCTGAGGTTTAGAACAGAAGCCGAGCCTCGAGGCGAGTCTCCTCCTCACACCATCCCATCCTTACGTGAGAAGCTGTGTTTGTCTTTGAGAACAACAACCTCCTCCTCCTCTTCCTCCTCTTCCTCCTCCTCCAGGGCCTGTCTGGACGTGACCTCCACATGTCCACCTGTCTTCCTGCTCATCCTTTTGTCTATCACGAAGAGAATAAGGGGAATCATACGGCGTATGCCGACTAAAACTGTAGATTCTATCAGCAGTCTTTTAGATTAAATGCATATTTTTTTTTATGTATTTTGAGCTCAGTATCTTATGCAGTGCAACACAATTTCACATGTCACTTATTCCTTACCCGTAGCCTGCCTTCATATTAGTTTAACTTCTGAAAATCAACTCGAGTACATTGCTTGACATAGTTTAAAAAACAAACAAAAGAAAAACAGTGAAATAAGAATACGTGCCAGAAACAGGTTTGTTGGTTACATAATGTGTAGAGGAAAAGTACTGAATCACACAAAAAACACATTTAGTTTTTTCTTTCTTTTTTTTTGCTTGACTTGGATTGAACACTTAAAATAATTGTAAGTCAGGTTCATTAATTAATTAAAAGTGTTATTGCTCATTAAATCGAAGATAAATAGAAAGAAAACGCATGCTGGTTTGTTGAAGAAATTAGTAAGTAGATAAAATTAATTAATTAATTGCAGAAACTTTGACTTTGAACGCGTCGCTGAAACGACAAAAATCCAGCAAATGTATATATCCAATTAATACGATGGCGTATCGGGGGGGGGGGGGGGGTCCTTAGGGTGATGATGTTGATGATGTTGATGGTTATTGTTGGTTTTATTCATATGAGAATTGTCATCTTTGGGTTGGGCTAAGATGCTAGTGGTAGCTTTCACTTGTCGTCATAGCAACAGCAAATATCCGGTGTTAGTGGGAACCAAGCAACGGGTTTACTTCCTCTATGAGCTACACCCCTTTCACCTCCGTTTTTTTTCTTTTCTCTCTCTATGGTGGCCCGAATACGCCGTCGTAAATGAATCACTTATTTTATTATTTTTAGAGGGGCTAAAGTCATAAAATATGATGACAGACGTCCGAAGCTTTAATCCAAAAGGAAGCTTTCATGTAAACAAAGCTTTAGCACCGATCACCCTCCGGAGTTTCAATCGACTCTCCGCGGCCGGATGATGAAGCACGTGTTCTCTGGTTTCCCCGGAGGTGATGTCATCCTGCCTGATGTTTGCTAACCCAGCAGCCCGGAGGTGAATGTGTGTGAGCGGCGGTGTGTTCAGGGCACCGTCGTGACTCGCAGTTCACAGCCGTCCACAGTCAGAACGAGAGGAGGAAGAGCTCTGTGGCTTGTGGTTGTACTGACTTTCAGGGAAGCAGCAGAAAAAAACAAAAACAAAGTTTCAGATGTGTTAATCTCACGTAACCGGGTAGTACACACACACACACACACACACACACACACACACCCCTCCCTGTCTTTGCTCATTACTCTTCTACCACAAAACTCCTTTTTTTTATGACAAGTGTAAATATCGCCTCGTCTGCTTTTCATGCTGCTGTGTTTGTGCGGTAGATGTGAATTGTAATTAAGTCTGTGTGTGTGTGTGTGTGTGTGTGTGTGTGTGTGTGTGAGTGTGTGAGTGTGTGTGTGTGTGTGTGAGTGTGTGTGTGTGTGTGTGTGTGTGTGTGTGTGTGTGTGTGTGTGTGTGTGTGTGTGTGTGAGTGTGTGTGTGTGTGTGTGAGTGAGTGAGTGTGTGTGTGTGTGTGTGTGAGTGTGTGTGTGTGTGTGTGTGTGTGTGTGTGTGTGAGTGTGTGTGTGTGTGTGAGTGTGTGTGTGAGTGTGTGTGTGAGTGTGTGTGTGAGTGTGTGTGTGTGTGTGTGTGTGTGTGTGTGTGTGTGTGTGTGTGTGAGTGTGTGTGTGTGTGTGTGTGTGTGTGTGTGTGTGTGTGTGAGTGTGTGTGTGAGTGTGTGTGTGTGTGTGTGTGTGTGTGAGTGTGTGTGTGTGTGTGTGTGTGTGTGTGTGTGTGTGTGTGTGTGTGTGTGTGTGTGTGTGTGTGTGTGTGAGTGTGTGTGTGTGTGTGTGTGTGTGTGTGTGTGTGTGTGTGTGTGTGTGTGTGTGTGAGTGTGTGTGTGTGTGTGTGTGAGTGTGTGTGTGTGTGTGAGTGTGTGTGTGAGTGTGTGTGTGAGTGTGTGTGTGAGTGTGTGTGTGAGTGTGTGTGTGTGTGTCACTGATTCAGAAGAACTAACACCATCATCGACTGAATCAAACACAATGGATCTCCTGTTCTTTACGCTCCTTACTTACATTACTTGTAGGTTGTTTGTATATGTCCCGTATTTTTACCCTTTTTTAAATCTTATTTAGTTTATGTAGCCCCATATGACACATTTGTCTCAAAGGGGGGATTTCTAGTCTGTATAAAAGTATACGACACCTTCCCTCGTTAGAACCTCGATTAGAATGAAGAAATCTCCTCTAAAACCCCCTCAGGCTCTCAATGGTGGAAAACATGGAAGAAACCTCAGGAACAGATACAGAATGTATTTTTCTTCTGTAAAATAGTGAAATTAAAGGAATAACACTCGATTTTACAAGATTACATTTGAACACACCACGGCAACATTCTAATTAACCCCGGCCTTATTACTGAATAGAGCTTGAATGCATCAGTTAATCAATGGCTTAGTTTATTAGCTCTCCTCCCGATTTCATATAAGTGATAATCTGATATGGGATCAGTGCGTAGACCCCCCCATGATGGTTAGACGTTGATGTAACTCTGGTCTGTAACGTTGTTTACTTGCTGCGACCATTTCTTTTCCTCGCTCTCCTCCCTCTCATCCGTGTCCAGCGCTCACAGTGTAGGCCGTCTCCATGGTAACAGGGCGATGTTCAAAGAAGGGTCACGGCACCGGCTTTACTCGGCTGAATGCTCACAGGTTCACTGTCGGCCCGTCCGATGGAATAACAACCTCTATGAGCAGGCAAAAACAAACAAAATGCAGAATTTGTCTTCGTAATTAACCGTTTTTTTTCTTTCTTTTCTGTGTCAAGTATTTCAAATATCAGAAGGCGGGCTCGGATGGCACCCTCATCGCTCAGATCTGGGTGCCAAAGGGGGAAGATTTTTTTTTGTTCCTCTTGCTCTCCTCCTCACACACACATTCAAATGCAGTGAGCGACGCACACAGAGAGTTGTGAGTCGGCGGAGAAACGGACTTCGACGTTCTTCATGCTTTCCACTTCAAAGACAAACATGCAATTCAAACGGTTTGTTGTTGTGCCACGTAAAGATCCGGAGGGCAGCCTCCAATCGAATCTACTGTGTGTGTGTGTGTGTGTGTGTGTGTGTGTGTGTGTTTGAACTCGCCACCCAACTGTTTGTGCTCCCTTTGAAGTGGCGCCCCGGCCAGCTTTAATTAGGCTGCTGAATATTCATATGTGATTATACATATAGGCCGACGCCCTCATCCGGTGCTGGTTAGTATTAGCATCACAACGATGTGTGTGTGTGTGTGTGTGTGTCTGTGTGTGTGTGCGTGTGAGTGTGTGTGTCTGTGTGTGAGTGAGACACCATCAAGGCGGGTGTTACAGAAAGTGCTAAAAGAAGGGCTCAAAAGAGAGAGAGAGGGGTGGAGGAATGTTTGAAAGATAAGTAGGAAGGTGTGTGTGTGTGTGTGTGTGTGTGTGTGTGTGTGTGTGTGTGTGTGTGTGTGTGTGTGTGTGTGTGTGTGTGTGTGTGTGTGTGTGTGTGTGTGTGTGTGTGTGTGTGTGTGTGTGTGTGTTCGTGTGTGTGTGTGTGTGTGTGTGTTCGTGTGTGTTCGTGTGTGTTCGTGTGTGTGTGTGTGTGTGTTGAGGGTGGATGTGCAGAGTCACAGGGAGATAAAGCCGTGAGTTTTGAAGCCTCTCTTCCGTCTGTCAGGTTTTGTAGGTTTTTCTAATCTGGTCTGAGTGAAGGAAGGAGGCTCTGCTGAGGCTCCGCCTGCTTCTCCACTGCTATTAATAGACGGACGTCGGTCAAGTTCACTTGTCAAGGGCATTTTTTAATTAATTCATATAATCGTGGTGAAAGAGGGAAAGATCTGAGGGTTTATTTGCTGCGTAGATGAATATTCTCGCCCCCCTTGAGACGTAGTTTTATTTATTACATGATACTTTAATAGTACTTATAATGCACTTACATCCTGAATGGATATGTCTGTGTGTGTGTGTGTGTGTGTCTGTGTGTCTGTGTGTGTGTGTGTGTGTGCATTTAAGTGTACATGTCAGCAGTGAGTCACTATCGGTCATTCTTTTGTGTATTTATTTTTGGCCTGCAGCTGGTCCTTCCTCTTTGGGGCTGCTGGTGTGTGTGTGTGTGTGTGTGTGTGTGTGTGTGTGTGTGTGTGTGTGTGTGTGTGTGTGTGTGTGTGTGTGTGTGTGTGTGTGTGTGTGTGTGTGTGTGTGTGTGTGTGTGTGTGTGTGTGTGTGTGTGTGTGTGTGTGTGTGGGGACATTAATGCGGGCATGCACGTGCATGGATGCTGTTTTCTCAGCCGTCGCAGGATCGCCACACACTCGGTCCACTGAGGATGTTCGACCTTTGACCCCACCCGTCTGTTCTTCTGCTTCCACCGCTCGCTCACGTCGAGGCAGCTGTCACTCCTCTGAGAAAAGTGACTCCCACGTGCACATTTTTTTTTATGAAAACATTTTCCTTCTCTTCACTCAGAGGTCAGGAGATTTGTTTTCAAAGGGAAATTGCAGCGCAGAGAAAACCGGGGGCGCTGCCACTCCCCGACTCCCTCCCTATCATCGGTGTGATTCTGATGAATTATGGATGAGGCTGTATAGACCGCTGAGCTCAGCTCTGCTCCACTGACCCACTTACAACACACACACACACACACACACACACACACACAATTCAAATCTGATCACAACCTCCAGGGTAATGTCGTCATATTTTGTCCCCTCTAATAACCAGAACCGTTCCTCTCGTCTCGCCGGCAGGAATCCCAGGAATCTTTTAGATTTGTTTCCCATCAGAACGTTTGTTTACATGCGTTTTATTTCATGACTTTTCTCATCATCTCTTCTCAAAAATCTCCTGTCTTGAAATATCAATATCCTCCGTCCATTTCCTCCCCGTCAGCGGTACCCGGCGTGGCCTCGATGCACGTCTGGTCTGGATGATGTCACGCGGCGGGCTGCGTGTCTGTCGGGAATGAAAGAATGCAAATAAAAGATTTAGGGTTTAACCTCGTCAGGAAATGTGCAACTCACCGACAGACGGGAAGGTCACAGATTCAGTCTGTGGACATACAGCCCACTGTAGCATAGTTTGTGCTCTAGCACCCCCTGGTGGATTAAAGGTGTAGATGGTTGTAATTTATTGATTATATTATTATGTTTTTAATTGGTATGATAATCATTCCAGGAATATAAATTCACAGAGCATACGTGTTATAAGTGGATTAGATTGTGTAGATGTGTTTACTGTGTTCAAGTCAATAATTAGAGTTTGAAATGGGAAAGTGGGCGTGGTCATCTTCAACTCCATCCATGTGGATGGATGAAAGCAGATTTTGTTGCATTTGCAATGCGTGTATTCATATTTTCTTTTGCAACAATAATAAGTTAGTGAGGGTGTTTTAGCAGACGTTCGTTGCCAGATCTCACGAGTGTGTCGCCCATTCAGAGAAAGTTAATTTCCTCCTGATTAGTTTGATTTTGTTTGTTTCTGAAAAATACCGTTTCAGTGTCAGATGTGTGACTGTGCAGCACATCAACTGTATCATACAAATAGGAATTGGTTTGGAAGATTTGAAGGAAAAAGATTTCATTCTATTTAAATCCAAAATAGATCAATATCGCGAGGCAGTGCTCGAAATTCACTTTTTTCCTCAGTGTCCCACAACTTGTCCCTGAATTTTACTTTGTATTGTCCCGGATAAAACCGACAGATTCTCATATTTAATGACTTTGCAAATGACACGCCCATTTCGAAAGTTTGTTTTGACATTTTCTTCCAGTCCTGGGACTGGAATTGTCCCAGATATTATATCTCCGTGTCCCAGTAGCTCATGTTTCTGTTCCCCGGGACAACGGGCTTATTTCCAGCCTTGTCGTGAGGTGACTGACGCTTCCCACCACGAGAAGAATAAATGGGTCCATTATTTTTTAATGTGGTGATGATGGAGCGAGAGAATCAGGTTTTAGGGGGCGGGGCAGCAGAGACACAGGAAGCTGACACTGAGAGGGGCGGAGTCTGATCCGGTCTCCGTTCTGATCCTGACTGATGATTGTTGAGAGCTCAGTTGTATCTTCAGAACGCGAGACCGTTAGATAATCTGATTCAGGTTCCATCATTAACAGCTGTCGAGGGATGATGAGAGCTTCCTATTCGCCCAAAACACAAACCTCATTACCCCCCCGTCATTCACACGGCTTCAGTGTTGCTGAGAACTTCCCAATGAGTCTGAAAGTCAGAGTGGGGTCACCGCGGGTTCACAGTGAGGGTCCGACTGGAGGAAACAAGAACAAGCCGAGGAGGAGGCCAGATCAAATAATCTTTCAGGGCCAAAAGAAAAGAAAAGAAGCTGGGACTGTTTGTTCTAGATTCTTCATCTTCCTGCTTGTTGAATAGGCTGGCAGCGTGTTTGGGTTCGGCCCCGTGGAATTCTGGGTATTGTACTGCTGCGAGGACCCTTTTTTCTGTTTCCACGTTGCGTAACCAGAGTACAAACAGAAGCAGCGCCAACAAATACCAATTTGTTTTCAACCACGTACACCCAACTCTGGTTTCCCGTCACGTGCACATGCACGTGCACACGCACGTGCACACGCACGTGCACGCTTTGTCCACACCGTCTCGTACACAGTTCACGCCTCACCTGCACGTTCATGTACGAACGCTGGGAAAAAGGTTTGAATCCGACCGAAACTGGAGTTTTCAGTTTTTCAAGGCAAGTAAATAATAATTACATAACGACGTTTTTAAAAATGTAAATAACTAGTAAGTATGATACCAGTGCATGTGTGTACGGTGTAAACACCACATCCCTGTGTGTGTGTGTGTTTGTGTGTGTGCACGTGATCACATCCCTGGTCATATTGTCCACCTATTTAACTATTCAATTAAATATGCCCCAAAAAATTACAAATAAATGTCTTCATATTTTTATATCAAAATGGAATATTATTTTTCTTCCTGAAAAAAACAAAACAAAAATATGACGCATGCTTACATCAGCCAGTACCGACCAATCAAATCATGACATCCATCCATCCATCAGTCACTTCCATCAGAGAAGCTTGTGAACGATCAAAAGAAATCAGTTGTAAATATGTTTCAGCTCAACGTTGAAGACGTTCATTATAAGGATTCTGTTATTTTACAGTATTTTTTTGTATTTCTTTATTTGTTATTGAGTAAGAAACATCTTCCAAAATGTTCAGCGTGTTTTATTCCAGGCCGAGATCTGTGCCGATAAAGGCCAACCTATTTATTGATCTAGCAATTAAACATATTCTACTCTATTATTGTTATATTTTACTGTACAACCAGCTGTTCCTGCCACGGATCAGCTGGTTGGATCAGAGTAGTTCAAGGACCGTTTACAGGTTTATGTTCTGTGTCCAGGCAAGGAATCATTAGTTTGTGTTGTTTTTCTGCCTCTTGCAGATTGCCAGTATTGGATTTGGCTGCTGAGACATTTTCACGCTCTCTGACCTCGCCAGTCATAATGGTCTCTGTGTATAATGTGCCCAGTTGATTATACTGGAGCTTAGACGAGGAGAGGGGGGTCATGGTTGTCTTCTTCTTCTTCTCTCGGGCTTGAATTCCCTCCGAGTCCGTGCAGACAAAGCTCTCGCTCTTCTGCCCGTTACGTAACATCTCACACCCCCCAGAACCCCAAAACCACGTCAGGGTTTACATCACGTGGACTTCACAACACACAGATAAGCAGAATTAAGTAAGTGAGTTTTCAGAGCCCCGTCCTCCTTTTGTCTTCGGGATTCTTCCCGAATGTTCTGGCTGTGCAGAACCGGGCTCTGACCTCCGCGTGACAATGAGAATTATGGGTTATTTTGTTGTTGGAAAATCCTGCATGTATATCATCATTTCTCGTTATCCCTTGATATGACTACAAACACATCAGAAGGTTTAAAACAACAATATTTGACTCGCAAATCGCCACATATTCTCTAAAATATCTCTCATAAATATATTTATTTCTAAATGTCTGATTTTCAACAGCAGTACCCACATTTGTTCTTTTTTGCATGTAACACATTAGTTTCCATGTGTCATTCTTAACTTTCCATAACGAAGAGGAAGCTGTGCAACTAGTTGTGTCATCGTCATCCACTAAGGTCCTCAATTTGTTTGCATCAGCCGCATGAGAAAATGTTATTGAACGAATTTATGAAGAGAGCGGGGGAGTAAACGTTTACTTTAGTTGTGTGTAGGAAAATGTTTTAAAAAGTTAGTGAGACAATAAACAATTAACAACACATTTAATAAGACAAATTAAATCCGCTAAAAAGACATGAGCATTTTTGCATTATATATATATATATATAGATACTGTATACACACACATTTTTATATTTTTTCATATATATATATATATATATATATTTTCTCATTCTGTGTTCCCATTCATTGCAACAGGGGACCCTATAGATCACATACTGCTGTGGTAGCCTCGGGTCCTGCTGCCGGGTGTGTCGTATAACTAGATAAGTGTTCCAGCGCTGGATTGGCCACATACATCACCAGTTCAGCAGGTCAACATGCGTTAAAAGTGTGTGTGTGTGTGTGTGTGTGTGTGTGTGTGTGTGTGTGTGTGTGTGTGTGTGTGTGTGTGTGTGTGTGTGTGTGTGTGTGTGTG
>NC_139922.1:29133361-29150861 GCF_963514095.1 Eutrigla gurnardus | reverse complement strand
AGCAACGGCAACTTTGTCCTATTGTGCATTGTCCCTGTCTTGAAATAGTCCAGTATTTAATACATCTATGTATGAGAGTGTAAAGCTGAATTCATTGAGGCTACAGTTCAACGATAAGCAGCAGTCGAGGATGGAAATGCGGTTCAAAGTCCACTCGCCCTGACTCCGCTCTGTGGTTATCACATCTCCACGTTTACTGGACCTGGACTCACCTAAATACACAGACCTGGAAACGGGACCAAGAGGAGGTTTAACCCTGGGGGTCTGAACGCCCCAAAAAAGGGTCTTGTATGACCGCATCGGCCCCGTTTCTGCTCTATCATCTAAGTGTCGGGTATTTCAGCCGCCCAGTCCGAGATGACCTCGTGGCGCTCGTCTATCTAATTATGCGTGATGCATATCTAACAACGTTAGCCCGGGTAATGCTTTCTAAATGCCCCGTTTGTGAGACGTATAGGACGTAGGTCTGTTGAGGCTTTTCTCCGGAGGATCGGAGGTAAGTCAGGGTTGCTCTAACTAGCTTTACGTGGATCAGGAGCTGTTGCACAAGCAGGCGGGACCCCAGGTTTAGTTTTTAAGGGGTGGAGTGTGTATGCAAGCAGCCAGAGGGCGGGGGGGGAAGACCCTTTTATCTTCCTCACTGATAACGTCTAATCAGAGATGGATCAGGCAGCTTCCCCAATTACTAAACACTCGCTGAGCTTCCCTTATTAGGCCACATTAGCCTTCAATCCTTCAGCTTCATCTTTTAATTACACGCGTGATTAGTCTGCAGAAAAACTCCACCGTTCCTCATCGATCCGACACTTTGTGGACTGGAACTCCGAGTCAACGAGGGACTCAAACCACCGGACTGAAAAGCTGTGTGTTGTTTTTTTTTTTAGATCGTGTTGATTTGGTGCCAGATCCTTATCGCAGCATCTGAAAGCTCTTTCTGCTGCGTGATGCCGGGTCCTCCGGTCCAAAGGCTTCAGCTGACTCCTCCTTTGCCGTCTTTATCTGTCGCTCCAGTCAGACGGCACACACTTATGATTATTCACATCATTCAGTTAAAGAATCTCCACATTTACCCTCCGTACGGCGGCCCTATAGAGCCCCGTGAAGCTGTTAATACAGTGTTTATAGACCAGCTGGACCGGGTCACCTCCGGTCCAGCTGGCCGTTCTCGTTCTCTGATTCATTCGATCGCCCCGTCAAGAGGATTCGACCGCGATTAAGACTTACTGTACTTAACACACGTGTGTGTGTGTGTGTCAGGTTGAGTCATGGATGTGGGTCATCTTCTATTAAACGCTGCTGAACGTTCAATCAACATAGAACCAAAATAACCTGATTTCATTGCATAATAATGTAGAGGACTTTCCAAAACTCCCCTCGACTCAAAGGAATGTGCCCTTAGCCGTGTGTGTGTGTGTGTGTGTGTGTGTGTGTGTGTGTGTGTGTGTGTGTGTGTGTGTGTGTGTGTGTGTGTGTGTGTGTGTGTGTGTGTGTGTGTGTGTGTGTGTGTGTGTGTGTGTGTGTGTGTGTGTGTGTGTGTGTGAGAGAGAGAGAGAGAGAGAGAGTGTGTGTGTGTGTGTGTGTGTGTGTGTGTGTGTGTGTGTGTGTGAGAGTGAGAGAGAGAGAGAGAAAGATGTCAGACTGGTTTTTCTTCCCCTCCAGAGCTCCTCTATTGGCCGGTGGAGAGAGAGACAGACAGACAGACAGAGAGAGAGACAGGGAGTTACAGTCTCACGTCGGGGCCCAGACTCTCCGTCGGACCTGTAGCCTCTCGTTTAACTCGATTATCGGATTTCACTTCCTCGCCTGGAATCATTTAACGTGTTATTCTCTCCGATGTGTTTGAAACACGCATACCGATGGGAGAGTGTTTGCTGTCTTTCCCGTGAGGTTCATTCATCGGTTTATTGTTAGGAGATGTTACCATGGAAACCACCCTGGAGTGTGATTTGGTGCATTTACGTGTACGTAGCATATTATATTAGATATATTGATGCTTTTTCTTCCTTTCCTTCAATAGTGTAATTCACATTTGTATTTGAAATAGAAGAATTCATTGGTTTAACACTGAAACAGGAAGTTGTGGACACGTTTTAGATGCTAAACTAACAGTTTCTTTAACCAATAACTTGGTGGTTTCCTCTATTCTTACCGGACTGCTGCTTCAGAGGAATCCGTCTCGTTTTCTGCCCCGTTAGTCGACACTCTGGTTCGAACAATTCTGCGATCTTGTCACATAATCTTAAACGTACAGTCTTGAATCTGAAAAAACTAACATTTTCTTCTGAATACTTATGGAGCGGAAGTATATTCTCATTTATAAGGCTGTTCTTTGGACGTCTCCTCCTTCCCTTCAGACCGACACCCTTCACATAAGAAAAAACTTTTACTTCTAACACAGAGAGTTGGTTAGTAATAGTGGTTATTAAGTGTGTTATTATTATTATTATTATTATTATTATTATTATTATTATTATTATTATTATTCTGGGAATAGCCTCGGTGACTCTATTCCAGTCAAACGAAAGACTGACTGCAGAGCTATTTTCTGCTGCCGCTGAGGCAGATAGACGGGCTGTCTGTCTGTCAGAGGATGATGTCATCGCTCAGCTGTGAGGCGGAGGGGGAGGAGGAAGGGGGCGTGGCTTCCGCCCGGTCTACTGAGTCTCAGGTGCGCTTCAACTTTCACAACAAGCGGCGGCGAGTCGGGTCGGACGGATGAAGCGCTGCTGCCGTCAGAATGCACTGGGAACAGTTCCTCCGTTTGACCAATGGGAAGGTGAGACGGCGAATTATTTCAGCTTTTTTGCGCGCGCCCGTGGCGAGGTCGCGTGAGTGACGGAAGAGTTCTGATAATAAAAAAAAGGCGATTTTTTTTTTTAACCTCAGCTTTGTTTAACATTGTTTAAAGAGACCGGAAGTGTGTGTTTTTTCTTCCCGGGGTGCTCTGCGGTTTGTGTTGTGACTGTGCTTGCTGTCATCGATTAGTCACGTGGGCGCGCGTGCAGGTGAGCCTCCCGGTGCTCGCGGGTTTGTCCTGTTATGGCTGTTATAATGGCAGTGAGTGATGGGTGATCGGGGCTGGACTCTGACTCAGATCCTGGTCCCGGTCCCGGTCCCTCTGGGGCTTCTTGTGGTCTCTGTGCATGATCAGCTGTGAGGAGATGTTTTGAGGTCTGAGGAAATGAATCACATCCACATGAAGGTGCAACAAGGTCCATCATCTCCTCAGATAGAGTTGGTTCAGGAAAACACCAACTGAGTTTTGGTTTTTATTTTTATTATTAATATATCCTTTATTATTTGTTATAATAATTATTAGTAAATGTATTTTTTTATTTATCCTTTATCATTTTTATAATTACTTTTTATTATTTATGTATTCTTGATTATTTTTATAATTATTACAAAATATATATTTGTATTATTTATTCATTATTTATATTTAGGTTTTTATTTAGTTTCTGTTGCTGCTTTGTGGCCTACTGACAAAATCAGGAAACAACAAAGGCAAATATGTCTTAATCTGTGAAACTATGACCAAATATCTAATATCCTGTCACTTCTGTGCACGGCACAGCTCGCCGCTCCCTGAACAAACCAAACCAGAGGTTCTAAACCGATGCTCTTCATGCGGTTCTGTGGATTCACTCTGGGAACAATCACGGATTCGTTTTCCTTTCTTTGTAAATGAATATCGCTTCTTCCTCTTCTGGTAAACTGACTGCCAGTAGCCTCTCTAATCGCCTCGTTGTGCCCTCTTTCCTGGTGACCGGCTGCAAATGCAGAAGTCTCTTCTTTTTTTGAAGTGTGTCAGCAAAATTAAGATTTTTCTTCCCCCATCCTCCTCTGACCCTTGACCTACCCCTCCAATCCTTCCTCTCTCAGATCGACCGGCTGGAGGTGAGCGGTCTCGGCCAGACCCCCCTGGCGGTTTCCTGCGGGGCCGACTGCTCGTTCCCGGGAGCTGAGGACGCCACGCCGGACCCTCAGCGCACGAAGCTGGCGATCGCCCAGCTGCAGCAGAAAATCCTCAAGCTCACGGAGCAGATCAAGATCGAGCAGACGGCGAGGGACGACAACGTGGCCGAGTACCTCAAGCTGGCCCACAATGCAGATAAACAGCAGAGCACGCGCATCAAACAGGTAAACATGAAGCTCTTACTGGTTACAGGGTTGGTAATTTTAGTGTGGTGTTTGAAAAGTGCTTGGATTTAGAATAAAGTGCTTGAAAGGTCTTGAAATGTGTGTTGTATGTGATGACATCTATGATAGAACAGAGAAAAGAAGATCTCCATATCTGAGGGACTGAAAACAGCATTTTGTGACATTTCTTTATGAAAAATGACTTTTGATGATGAACAGATGATGAAAATAGTTGGTGATTATATTTCTGTGGATCTGTTAGTGGAATTAGTTTTCCTTTCATTTGTGGTCCTTCTGTAAAAAGCTGTCTCCAAACATCATGTTGGTTGTTTAGAGGACAATAACATCTCATTTAATGTGATGAACAAGTGACAGAATAAGTAGACTGAATACTGACCATTGGATTGATACAAATATGGTGTTTACCACAGCTGGAAGGTGCTGGAAAAGCATGCAAATGCACCTTGAAATGCTTGAAAAGTGCTTGAATTTGACTTTGGAGAACCCTGTATTTACTTCAAGGAGAAATGAAATCCCCGGGTGTAAATGTTGAATATTTTCGGGCTGACTCTGTGTTTGTGCCCTCTCTAATGAAGTCCCGTCTCTGTGGCCGTCAGGTGTTTGAGAAGAAGAACCAGAAGTCGGCTCAGACCATCCAGCAGCTGCAGAGGAAGCTGGAGCACTACCACCGGAAGCTGCGTGAGGTGGAACATAACGGCATCCCGCGGCAGCCCAAGGACGTCCTGCGGGACATGCAGCAGGGCCTGAAGGACGTCGGCGCCAAGGTCACGGGCTTCAGCGAGGGCGTGGTGGACAGCGTGAAGGGCGGCCTCTCCAGCTTCTCCCACGCCACGCACTCCGCCGCCGGCGCCGTCGTCTCCAAGCCGCGGGAGATCGCCTCCCTGATCCGCCACAAGTTCGGCAGCGCCGACAACATCCCGTCGCTCAAAGACTCTCTGGACGAGCCGTCGGGCGAGGAAGGCGTGACGCCGGGAGCCGGCAGCAGCCGCTCGCTGGGCGTCTCGGGGAATCACCTGCAGCCGAGCCCGCGGTACGGCAGCGAGGACGACTGCTCGAGCGCCACGTCCGGCTCGGCGGGAGCCAACAGCACCACGGGAGCCCCCGGCGGTCCCCCCAGCTCCAAGGGCAACACGCTGGAGCGGAGCCACAGCTCCGGTCTGGACATGCTGCTGCAGGAGATGCAGGAGCTGAGGGAGGGCCAGGCCCGGCTGGAGGAGGGCCTGGACGGGCTGAAGAGCCACTACCAGAGGGACTACACGGTGGTGATGCAGGCGCTGCAGGAGGAGCGCTTCAGGTACGAGTCTGAGGCACTTCCTGTCAAGCACCAGAAACGCTGACGGGTCATATCGCCGTGATGCGTCGTCAGCAGCGGCACGCGTTCTTACTGTGAGCGCTTTAATCAGATAAAAAGGAAACATTGACCCGGACCACGTGTCACCCGGGTGAAGGTGCTGCTCTTCTGTTCCACCTCAGGCTTCATTATGCAGATTGATCTTCTAGCATTTAGAGATCTTCATCATGATCTGATACCAAACTTTTCTCCCAAAATTTCAAATATGTCCACATTAATAGGAATATAACAATCTAATAAGCACATATAAATGTGAAATTGTGACGTAGAAAAGCCAATATAGAATTACAATACTACTATAAATACATGAATCTCTATTTTAATGTCTTAGCATCGTATACATCCATTATTATAAAGAACTGTTATGCACTGCACTACACATTATTATTGGTTTAATAAGGAACATTATATGATATGTAATAGGGGGTCTCTCCACCGGGTCTCTATAGGCCTTGGGGGTCCCTCCATCGGGTCTCTATAGGCCTTGGGGCTCCCTCCACCGGGTCTCTATAGGCCTTGGGGGTCCCTCCACCAGGTCTCTATAGGCCTTGGGGGTCTCTATAGGCCTTGGGGGTCCCTCCACCAGGTCTCTATAGGCCTTGGGGGTCCCTCCACCGGGTCTCTATAGGCCTTGGGGGTCCCTCCATCGGGTCTCTATAGGCCTTGGGGGTCCCTCCATCGGGTCTCTATAGGCCTTGGGGGTCCCTCCATCGGGTCTCTATAGGCCTTGGGGGTCCCTCCATCGGGTCTCTATAGGCCTTGGGGGTCCCTCCACCAGGTCTCTATAGGCCTTGGGGGTCCCTCCACCGGGTCTCTATAGGCCTTGGGGGTCCCTCCACCGGGTCTCTATAGGCCTTGGGGGTCCCTCCACCGGGTCTCTATAGGCCTTGGGGGTCCCTCCATCGGGTCTCTATAGGCCTTGGGGGTCTCTATAGGCCTTGGGGGTCCCTCCATCGGGTCTCTATAGGCCTTGGGGGTCCCTCCATCGGGTCTCTATAGGCCTTGGGGGTCCCTCCACCGGGTCTCTATAGGCCTTGGGGGTCCCTCCACCAGGTCTCTATAGGCCTTGGGGGTCTCTATAGGCCTTGGGGGTCCCTCCATCGGGTCTCTATAGGCCTTGGGGGTCCCTCCATCGGGTCTCTATAGGCCTTGGGGGTCCCTCCACCGGGTCTCTATAGGCCTTGGGGGTCCCTCCACCAGGTCTCTATAGGCCTTGGGGTCCTTGGCCTGAAGACCTCTGATTGAGACTGAACCGTATATTAAAATATGAATAGCTCCTTTTATTTATTGGTATTGTTCTGAGACGGCAGCACCAGCAGAACGATCTTAAACGTTCTTCCCGTCCCGGTTCTGCATGTCTTTCTCGTCTCGGCCTCCGTTGTGTTTTTGGTCGAGTTGTTCTGTAACAAAAACCAAAACAGGCTCACATTCCTCCAGAATGTCCCGACAAAGAGGGCAACGGGGATTAAGAGGGCAGGACAATGGGCGGGAGGGGGAGATATGGTGAGCAGCGTACTTAGTTAAGGAAACATTTTTCTCCCTAAAACGTCCTTTAAGACCAAAATAAAAGCGACCAGAACAGAATGACCTCTAAGGAACTCTTTACAGCCGTTTATAAACTAATCATGTTGATAAACGGCTCCTCTGGGACGTCATCCATCTGTTCAACATCCAAGAATAGCCTGAAATGTTTTTTTATTATTATTATTATTATCCAGGGCTGCAAATAACTATTATTTTGCAGTTTTTCTTCTGTGAATATTTGTTGGTTTGAGTATATTTGGGTTTAAATGCATAACCTCGGGCCTCTGGGAGAATGGGATTTTCCCCTTACTCAATTTTTTTATTCTTCAAAGTAATAATGAAGAAATATTCAGTGTTAATCTGATTTAAAGAAACTCAGAAAAACACGATCCATCCGTTCCATAACCAAGAATAGCCTTAGAAGTTGTTTTTATTATTATTATCCAGGAGCTGCATATAACTGTTATTTTCACCAACGTGAATACTTGTTGGTTTTCATACATTTCTTGAATAATAATTTAGTATATTTTGGTTTTAAACGCATCGGGGCTCTGGGAGAATGTGATTTTCAACTTTTATTTTATTTAATTTTAATTTTTTACAAGAAATAATCAGGGCGAATATAAGACGATTGTATTTCAGCACTTTTCAACAACAAGGCAACTCATAGTGCTTTACATAAACTATTAAAAGCATTGGAAGGAGACACATATACAAAATAATTATTATAAAAACATTAAAACAAATAAAATAAATAAAAACAAGAATATAAAATATATAAATAACAGAATAGAAATGACCTAATTTCTAGCCGTCTATTCTTGTTCATCCGATGGGATGCGGCTGCCAAAACCAACAGCAGTATAAAGTATATATAGTGTTGATCCCTCTCCTCCCGCTGGGCTGCCTCCCTATTGGCCGCTTCTCATTCTTGCTGCCACTCTCTCCTGATTGGCCGGTGGGATCAGCAGATGCGTAAGCGTTGGCCCTAATCCCGTCAGGTTGGGGTGCCATGTGGTCAGACGCCTTAAGGTTGTTGTTTCTCCACTAAATCCTCTGTGTGTCTTCGTCTGTGCTCAGGTGTGAGCGTCTGGAGGAGCAGCTCAACGACCTGACGGAGCTGCACCAGAACGAGATCCTCAACCTCAAGCAGGAGCTGGCGAGCATGGAGGAGAAGATCGCCTACCAGTCGTACGAGAGAGCCCGAGACATTCAGGTCCGAGAACCACAACCAGGACCAGTTTCATCTTTAGACTCGCTTCGCAAATCCCTCCGTCGTACAAACGAGCCGCCGTGAGATGATCAGAGTGTTCGGAGGGCAAAGCTGAAAGTTAATTAGCGAGCTGTCGAGTCATTACAAGACGTTTCATAATCCAGCACTTCATCATACTGATATTTACAGAAGCAATAAGCCTCTAAAACATCATTTCATGGGTTTGTTTGTGTTTATTTAGGATAAACCCCCTCTGATGTATCGTATTACACAATCACTACATGATTGTAGAGAAATGACAGCAAAACAAAGTAATAATACATTTAAAAAATGACAGAAAATGTTTTCACATTTCACCCTTTTATCATAAAGAATTGCAATCATTCAAATTAGCCCACTAATTTTTCTTTATTGACGTACTTTCTGTAAATATTCTTATCTGGCGTCCGAGGAGCCTCTTTAACTCACTGTCTTGATTACTTATTAAGCTAATTAGTCTCACTGTGACTAGAGGTCAAGTTTAAGGTCGCGGCGTGTCTCCGGCCGTTATCTCGCCATCTGTTTTGACACCGTAAACAGGAAGTGGAGGCGGAGGATCTGCTGTTTCCTCGTCCCCTTCTTAATTTTTAAAAGTTCCTTCTAAAGTGTATTTTTTTATCATGTTCAAGTCGCCCCTTGGCTGCATTTCTTTGCCCTGCCAGCAGAGGGCGGCAGAGCGCTGTGAAATCTGCTCAGTCATTTACTTTTTCAAATACGTTCAGAGGCGTCGATCAGACTGTTATCGATTTATCGCCTTCATTAAAGTCATATATCGAGATGTGACGCAATTATGTCATCGATGATTAAAAAGAGCTTATTTCACATTAAAGGTCCTCATTATTAATTTAGTTGATGTTCATGATTAACAGACCAGTTGTTTGCTGTAAATAGCCAGATCTTAAAGGCGTCCTAAAATTCTGATTAAAAAACAAAACGGTTGTTAAAAAAATCTTTTTTTGCAGCATATTTACAACCACGAAAGAGCAAAAACATTAAAACACAGTTCAATTGAATGCAGTCTTGTGTTCCTCTAGTCCTCTAAACTTCTACCTGTTTTCTGTGTCGTCTGCAGGAGGCGTTGGAGGCGTGTCAGACCAGGATCTCCAAGATGGAGCTGCAGCAGCAGCAGCAGCAGGTGGTGCAGCTGGAGGGTCTGGAGAACGCCACGGCGCGGACCCTCCTGGGGAAGTTCATCAACGTGCTGCTGGCCCTCATGGCTGTCCTCCTCGTCTTCGTCTCCACGGTGGCCAACTGCGTGGTGCCGCTGATGAAGACGCGCTCGCGCTCCCTCTCCACGCTCCTCCTCCTCCTGCTGCTCGCCTTCCTGTGGAGGAACTGGGACGCCCTCTCCGGGTACACGCACCGCGTCCTGCAGTCCCCCGGGGGCTGAGGACGCGTTGCCACGGCGACACCACCAGGTGATGTAACTTTAAAGAAACTGCCCGTCTCGCAGCGGGGCTGATTTGTCGTGAGAGCGGCCGGCGTCGGACGATCCGGCCCAAACGCCACACGGAGTCACGGAAAAAAGTGGAATAAAAAAAAAAACGAGCGTGAAGTCGTTTTTTTTTTTTTTTTTAGATTGTTTACATTTTTGAGAATGAACTGTCGTGTTGCTGCCGTCTCCTCACAAACGCAGCAATGAACTGTTGTTTTTTTAGAGTTTAATCAATTATAATGTTATTATTCCTAATAATATTATTTTGTATTGTTATTTTATTCAGTACCATGTAGCATTACGCTCCTCACGCTCTACAGGACGGGGGAGCTTCTAGTCAGGAAACTGGACTCTGGGGGTCTGCACCTAAAGGGGGTCCCGGTCCAAATGAGTAGAGACACGATGAATAAAATGATGACTCTCACCGAAGCTGTGAAGATTTGAACCCACGGCTGAAAAAGAACCTTCCTTCCTTCCTCGGAGTTGCTCCTTTTTTTCTTGCTGTGATGAATTCTGGTTCTCACGGAGCGTTTTCAAGGACTCAAACGAGACTTTGTGCTTCCTTTTACCGTTTCTAATCACCTGCTTTGACTTCTTTCTTTCTTTCTTTCTTTTTTTTATAAAGTGTTATAATAAGGGAGAATCGTAACACAAAGACTCGCCATGGAAACGGCACAAAAACACGGTTATTTGTTGAGCATCTGCCATATTTGCATCATGTCAACAATGCTGTGTTTTTCATGATGAGGAATAATACGTAGGAACCAGTTTTGTGCTTCAAAGCAAAGGTAAAACAAATACTAGACTATTGTCTGAGTGAAAATGAATGATCCGGGATGATTGTCTGATGTGATGCGGTCACAGAGAGACTCTGGTGCTTCTCCAGCCCCGTCAGCTGGAACAGGAACGCTGCTGCTCCATATCTACAGTGCAAAAGTCGGATCATCGGACTTTCTCCTCGCGTTTTATTTCCCTTTTTCTTTTTTTTTCTACAAGCACGCCGTCTCACGGCTGGCTGTCACCCGGTGCCAAACCTTAGTCCGCCTGAGCACCCTGAGGTGGGGAGGGAAGAAAGAAAGAAATGGAGGCTGCTTCTATTCAGAAATGTCTCGAATGTCTCACCTGAATGTTAAGGATGAACCTTGATCCAAATAATCTATTGGAGAATTCACAATCTGAGCATGAACTTCAGATCCTCTCTCACACAGACACACATGAGAAAACACAGTCCATTGTGCATTTCCTGCTGAGAAGCTGACTTTCTTTCCCCGACAGAACGTGAGATCATTTGAACTGTACAGCTGCACTTTAGCACACGTCGCTAGATGACACAGAAGTCGGGCTGAAGCTCGAGGAGGGGGGGGGAATACTTTTTTGATAAAGACTTGAAAAAGGTCATCCAGTCATGAGAGAAGAAAAAAAGAGTCGACTCGGGAAATCAGAGGAATTTATTTGATTTGATCACTTGATTCCTCTCGAGCTGAACGTGACCTTTGACCTCAGCTTGACCTTGCAGTAACCCGTCAAGTACATCACGAGGAGGGGGGGGGAGGGGGGGGTGTTGTGTGCTAAACCACTCCAGTGCCTTCTGATGTCCTTTTCTAAGTGTGGAATAAATAAAAGTGCATTCCCGACTAAACCTGTGAGCCATCGCTGTTTCTTTCAAGTGTTTTTAATTAGTGTCTGCTTGTTGTGGGGGGGGGGGGGGGGGGGGTCTAATTCAGGGGGGATTAATTACTCCATGATGGACTGACTACACACATTTTGAGGTCTCAATCCCTTTTTCTTTTTTTCTTTTTTTGAAGCCACCTCTTGCAGGATCCTCGTGTGACCACTAGATGGAGTTATGTTGCCTTGTATGTCCCGAAGATGCTCTTTTCCTCCCATGACTTTGTAGTTTGTGTGTGTGTGTGTGTGTGTGTGTGTGTGTGTGTGTGTGTGTGTGTGTGTGTGTGTGTGTGTGTGTGTGTGTGTGTGTGTGTGTGTGTGTGTGTGTGTGTGTGTGTATTTGTGTGTGCACCTTATCAGGAAGGTAGCAGGTTGGGTGGAAGGTCCCTTAAACCGCAGTCTTACTGCCAAAAAAAAGTGTTGAACCACCAGGAGAATATGCTTTTATTCTGAAGGCCACTTTTATTCTACTATTCTCTCACACACGCACACGCACGCGCGCACACATTAGATTAATCCCGCTGAATGAACGTCGGTGTTTGAGCAGCAGCGGACCGCGGCTCTCAGTCACACCTCCACACACACACACACACACACACACACACACACACACACACACACACACGCCGGATCCCTGCGGGACTCCACGTCCCCCCACATGCACGCGCTTAGTGTGGCGGTCATTAGGCCGTGTAGTTGGATGGAAAGGGGGGGGGGGGGGGGGGGGTCATTAGTTGCACTTTTATCAGCGCTCTTTTCCTGCTTCTCCACACGGACAGATTTGACGCGCATGGATGTGCGCCAAAAGGTAAACAGGCCGGCGGCGCGCACTTACCGAGGCGCGAGAGGACGCAGAGGAGAGAGAGAGAGAGAGAGAGAGAGAGAGAGAGAGAGAGAGAGAGAGAGAGAGAGAGAGAGAGTTTATCCCCGGAGGAGCGTCGCGAGCGATCGCGCACGATTTAGCATCAACTTTAATGGTTGCATGTATTCCGAGGTGACGCTCCTCCGGCTGCAGACTGATTTATGCGGCGTCTCACACACCCGCGCTCATTCACTCCTATTCTGAGATGTGAGCATATTGCACATTTCATCCAGAAAGAAATGCATGTTTGAGTGGAGGGGGGGGGGGGGGGGGGGGGGCATGTGTTGCGCTTGAATATTTATGAGGTCTAAAGCGCACAAGAAAGCTGTTTTGGATGGATGTTGGATGTCAAAAGCCGGAAAGGTGCGCTGATGTGCCCATCTGGTAGCACTTTCACGGTGCTTACCGTGCCGTATGTGCCCCCCCCCACCCCCCCCCCCACAAAAACGGAACCCTCCGGATCTGCAGAACTAATCTGAGAGCCGAGGGACTGTGGAGGAACAGGAGGTGGACTGTGACCCGACATTAACCCCCCAAAGGCGAGCGGAACCACGCATGGACGCGGATTCACCATGAAAGGAGAGAGAAAAAAACAGCCATATGGTCATTTAAAAACTGCTTATGAGCTCATAATATATCTTAATAAAAGAAGATATAGATGTATTTAATAGTAGACCTGCAGGTGGATCAGAACACCATTAGGGTCACGTGTAAAGAAGGACAGGTCTCTAATGATCGATCAGCCTCTCTGATATTCTGATATAGAGGTCACGTGGAGGGCGTGAAGGGTCGACGCCCCTGATCCCAGAAAACTCCACATTTCACCTCAAATCTTAATGAGTTATTAATGAATGTATTCCGGACTAAAACACAACTCCAGATAAGTTGGATCATCTTTACGCACGGCGTCACCTCGCTCCTTAAACGTGCGTCACCGTGATGTGCGCTCTCATTGTTCGATCCTAAATATGTGTGCGAGGTTGTGCGTGAGAGCGCGCCCCGGGGAGAGACGCCGCCGCCGCCGCCGCTGAGAGAGAGAAGGGGGAGAAGGAGGGAGAGGGACAGTAGGGGAGGCAGCGAGAGAGAGAAGAGGAAGCACGACTCGCTTATCGCGTCACTCCGGGTCGAGGCGTTGAGCAGGAAGCAGCCTTTTCCTCTCTGGATTGTCGCAGTGGGAACAAAAAAGAACACAACAATCCCAGTCTTTTGCTCAATGCACCCCTCGGCACAGAACACGCGGAAGCCGGTCAGAAGGAAAAATGCCTCCTCCGGTAGAGCTCGCCGTGCTGCTGCTGCTCGGCGTCCTGGCGCTGGAGACGCGCCTCGGTGCCATCGGCGCGCTCCACGTCCAACAGGCGTTCGCGTGCCCGAACCGCACCAATAACTTCGCGGTGGACCCGGTGTCCCGGCGGGTCTACCTGGCCACCGTCAACACCGTCTACCAGCTGAACGGCACCCTGCAGGCGGAGGTGGAGCAGAGGACCGGCCCCGTGGAGGACAACCTGTTGTGCCACGCGCCCCAGCTGCCCCAGGCGCCGTGCGAGCACCCCAAGTCCCTCACCGACAACCACAACAAGCTGCTGAAGCTGGACCGGCAGCAGGGGGTCGTGGTGGTGTGCGGGTCCGTGTACCAGGGCTTCTGCGAGCTCCGCAAGATGGGGAACATCTCGGAGATCGCGGTGGAGTTCCCGCACCAGGGCGAGAAGACGGTCTTCCCCAGCATGCTCAACATCGCCGCGAACCACCCGAACGCGTCCACGGTGGGGCTCATCTTCCGGAGCCACGGGGGGAACACCCGGCTCCTGGTCGGGGCCACCTACACCGGCGCCGGGACCCAGTTCTTCCCCAGGAACCACAGCAAGGAGGACCTGCGCTTCGAGAACACGCCGGAGATCGCCATCCGCTCCCTGAATATCCAGGACCTGTCGCGGCTCTTCACCTACGACATCAACCCGTCCGAGGACAACGTGTTCAAGATCAAGCAGGACGTGAAGACCAAGAACAAGCTGAACTTCGTGCACGCGTTCGCGCACAAGGCGTACTCCTACATCGCGTTCAACAACGACGCCAAGATGGGCCACAAGGAGAGCCTGCCCAACAGCATCCTGGCGCGGATCTGCCTGGACACGGAGAGCCCGCGGAAGCCCAGCGGGCCGGAGAGCCGCAAGCTCACGGAGTCCTACATCCAGATGCCGCTGCAGTGCGGCTCCAACGGGAACATCTACAACCGGCTGCTGTCCGTCTACCCGGCGGAGATCCGCGCGCACGGCGGGCTGGTCTCCGAGCCGTACCTGTTCGGCGTGTTCGCCAAGGCGGACCGGAAGTCGGCGCTGTGCGCGTTCAAGTTCGGCGACATCGACGAGGGGATCCGGCAGGGCCGCAGGAACTGCTCCAACTCGCCCAGCAGCAGCGACGTGCAGGTGCTGGACAGCGTGATCCAGGGCTCCGGGGCCACCTGCGTCCACAAGGGGAACCTGGTGGTGAGCGCCGCGCCCCCCCTTCCGATCTCTCCGCTCACCAAAGTGTAGAAAACAAACCTGACACCAGATCAGTTTAAGGTCACCATCAAGGGAAAAAACTCTGGAATGGGGCTTTATTAGTATGATTTAATTTCATGTTTTTGATTTTATTATTATCCTTTTCTAGTAACTCTTCTTCTTGACTTAATTACACTTTAATCCCAATTTATTTATGAATGTCCATGACGTCATGAATGTCATAAAGTAGGAATAATAATCTCCTGACAGCTCCCAGTTATCTCAGGTCACTGGAAAGACGCTGGAGAGCCAATAATGCTGGGGTTGTGGGAAAGGGTGAGACCCCCCCCCCCCCAGACCCCCCCATCCCACCCAGCAGCTCCTCCTCTGATGAAATATGAAAAGAGTGAGAGGGGAACTTTGTTTATTTAAGTTTTTCTCCCACTTGAACCTCTGACAGTCTTTCTCCTTCAGATGGAGTCCACAAATAGAATGTTAGTGAATAAAAAGCCTCTTTTGTTATCGAACACACGGTCAGATATTATCTCCCCCCCCCTCCTCTCCGCCAAAACAAGATGTTTGCCCTGAAGGGAATGTTTGTGTGTGTGAGACGATTAAAAAAAAAATGGCCTGAGAGAGTTTCATCAGAATGCGGTGAAATTCTTTTCACTAGTTGTTGTGACAGATCTGAGGTCAGAGGAGCCGGGACCAGTGGTCACCCGTCTGTAGGTCACAGAGTCGGGCCTTAACGCCGGCTCTGTCTTCCCCCCCCCCCTTTACTCCTCCCATGACCGTTTTTATCTCAGTTGGCCCTTGGGGGCCCTTTCTTGAAATAGACGACTAATCAAAGTGGTTGAGACGTGGTCTTGTAGTCGCTCATCATCGAGTTACAGTCGAGACATTGTGAGAGAACGGGCCGATTCCCTCGAAAAAAGGCCCACGAGCAAACATTTCAAACAAACTGTCTGCAAAAACTACTACAGAATGAAGCTTGTCTCTTCTTCTGGAGTCTCACGCTGGCGTTGCCATGGCATGTGAGGGTTTTTTTTTTTTGTAGTCTGCAGTCTGAAGGCCGGCACCGACGGGGGGAAGCTAGACACAATCCACGATAAGAGAGTCAGAGAGACAAGGCCGAGAGCCGGTTTCGGGGCCCGTGGGAAACCACTCTACAAATATCCACTGTGCTTAATTCCTTCTTCTTCTTCTTTCTTTCTTTTTTTTCTTCTCTTTGCCTTCGCGTGCTCTGAAAATATTCCAGAGAATTCCCAACAGATCCCCGGCGCTCATCGAAGCGTGGCACTAATGTTTTATCATCGCCTGCCGAGGATTTGACCAAAGCGGAGTCTTATGAGTGTTGAAGACTCTTGTGGGCCCCTTTCAAGTCTTCTCAGAAGTCTTTAAAATAAGAAATGTGATTCAGGAGAATGAGCAGGGCGGTGTTGTGATGGCCGCCATCGTCTTTCATCATCTTTCTCTCTCTCTCTCTTTCTCTATAATGATGCATCGATCCCGTCCTCAGCTGCAGCCCGAGCAGCTGGACTGCGGCGCCGCCCACCTGCAGCACCCCCTGGCCCTGCGGAGGTCCCTGAAGGCCGCCCCCCTGGTGGAGTACTCGGGCCTCACCTCGGTGTCGGTGGACTACGTGCACGATCACACCGTGGTCTTCCTGGGAACCGGCAACGGGCGGCTTCGTAAGGTGAGAACCCAACACACACACACACACACACACACTGTCAAAAACTACAAGTCTCGAGTCTTTGGACCCTCAAATTGAGACCAAAGTGACTTCCAATAAGTGCCTTCAACCATTGAGGGTACAACCCCAGAAGAGCTAGAGGTGTGTAGACTTCCTGCCTTCCGGGTGTCGATGATGGACTCCTTCCACGGTTTTGGGAGCCGGGACTGCAGACCAGCTGCAATGGTCTAGGACCTGAGATGACTGCAACCTGGACCAGTACCTGTTCTGCCTTCTGGGTTACAAGGGGGATCGTATCGTCCTGATGTTGTGCAACACGTATCTGCATGGATCGGGTTGTTGCAGAAATGTCGGCGGGAAGAGATGGTCAACCCGTTCGACCAATCGTAGTTGTTGGACGATTCTGTTGTCATTTAAAGTAACCTTTTCTCCTGCAAATCGATTGGATTTGAATCGATCGGTGGGCCACTTTTATTTAATATATGTTCACATCTTTGGGCTCGGAGAAGGTGACCTTGAGAAGGGAGTCCTTTTCAAGTCCAAATTAAGTCACGAGTCAAGGTGTTGAAGTCCACGTCTTCTTATGATTGGATCAAAGTCAAAGTCCTTCACTTTGTCTGCCGAGTCCTAACACTCCACACCTCCGTCACCAGAGCTTTCACTCGTGGTTGAGTGAAGGACGGAGGGTCCTAAAAACGAACACAACCCCAGAAGGTCCCCACCGATCGCACTTAATGTCTATTTGTATGATATCAATATATATTAATATATATTAAGAAGGTCAGAAAAGGACTTGAGAAGGAAGTTTCAAGTCCAAGTGAAGCCACAAGTCATTCGGTGTTGAAGTCCACGTCAAGTTCTAACGTCTTTCCATTTCGTCCAAAGTCAAAGTCGCCTGAGTCCAAGTCGCTGAGCTAAAACATCCACACCTCCGTCACCAGAGCTTTTATTAGTGGTGGAGTGAAGAACGGAGCTTTTTATAAAAACACCTCAGCTGCTCCTGATCGGATTTAATATCTTTTAATGTCAGTTAGTTTGCCCTTCAGCCTGGAAACGACTCAAACAGTCACA
>NC_139922.1:29120861-29130861 GCF_963514095.1 Eutrigla gurnardus | reverse complement strand
GTGTGTGTGTGTGTGTGTGTGTGTGTGTGTACGTGACAACGTGTCGCCACGGTTTATCAACCCGAGCTGCAGGAAGGCCGGAGAGCAGATAAATCACCGCCGGGTGAGATTAGAAACACGGCTCCAACAAAGAGAGAAAGAAAAATATCCTTTCTTTAAAATAAAAAATATAAAGGAACCTTTGTGACTGAAGAAAAATACAAAGAACTAAATCTGGCAGCTATCGTTCATTTCAGCTTCATGTGTCTCAGTGAGGTGCGACAACAGTGTTTATCTTTTGAAAAACACCTTAATGCTACGTGTTAGCGGTTTAGTTATCCTCCTCCTCCTTCTTCTTCACCTCCTTCACCTCCTCTTCTTCCTCCTCCTGAAGCAGGAAGTGAATAAAACACCCGACTCTGGATTTGAACTGAGTTGCTTGATCAACAACCCTCCAACCCTCTGCTGTCTCTTCCCCTCACAGCTGACCCTCCTCGCCAACATGACCGTGGCCAATCAGTGGACTCTGAAGCTGCCCGCCAGCGAGGCCGTCCACCACATCATGACCTTCGACCCCAACGACAGCAACTTTCTCTACGTCATGACGTCTCACCACGTAAGGATGTGGCTTTTTTCTCTTTCTATTTCCCACGTCTGTCACTGATTTTAGTCACGTCGCCACGACGACGAATCACAGATATCCACATCCACCTCAACTCGCACATGTGTGGGTTTGGCCCCGCTGAGTGTTTGGTAACAGACGGTGCTGTGAGACAGGATGACAGGATGACAGGATGACAGGATGACAGGATGTGGCCGACGCTGCAAACGCACCTGAGTGTTCAGTTTTAACAGGTTTTCTCACAACCCAACGTGACCTTTTGAAATTTTGCCTAAAAAAAAGACATTGAAGCTGCACATTCTCACATTCTTTGTTAAAGGCATTCATCTGGGTGTTTCAGGTTAAATAGTGTGTGTGTGTGTGTGTGTGTGTGTGTGTGTGTGTGTGTGTGTGTGTGTGTGTGTGTGTGTGTGTGTGTGTAGATGCTGCGGGTGAACGTGGCCGACTGTGACCAGTGGACGAGCTGCGGCGACTGTTTGGGAGCCGGCGACGCCCACTGTGGCTGGTGCACTCTGGAGAACCGGTGAGAAAACACACACTGTCTGTTTGCTCCTCCATCCATCAGTTAAGTCCCCCTCCCCCTCCCCCTCCTCCTCCTCCTCCTCCTCTTCTTCAGATAACATAACACAATCAAAGTATCGTGTTCTTCAAAGTAATCAAGGAAATGTCTCTGATGTCTGAATTCAAGCAGCTGATTTTAAGTTTGTTAAAAACCCGGTCCTCTGGCTGTCCTTTGAGGGCGAGCTTGCGGCGTGGAGTTTGATTGCTGTGTTTTTGGGTAGTTGTGTTGTTGTGTAGTTGTGTAGTTGTGTTGTTGTGTTGTTGTGTTGTTGTGTTGTTGTGTAGTTGTGTTGTTGTGTTGCCGTGTTGCCATGTTGGCGTGCGAGGACGCTCGGTTGCTCGGTGATTAAAGCGAATCAGACCAGCGAGGGAGTTTCGTGACGAGCAGCGCTCCGCGGCGGCTCCGAAGGACTCCTGGCGATGCCGGGGGCCATTTAGAGCTGGAAGAGTGGAACTGATGAGTGTGTGTGTGGTCAGGCTGTCTCGCTGTCATCTCCCTGTCTTGCTGTCATCTCCCTGTCTTGCTGTCATCTCCCTGTCTCGCTGTCATCTCCCTGTCTCCTCTCCTTATTTAACTATCTGTCGTCTCTTTATCCACCGGTCCTTTTCCTTCGCTTCACTGCCTTTTTATTTTAGGTTTCACCCTCGTGGTTCTCTCCCCGTCTTCTCTTATTTCCTCTCTTCTTCCTTCCCTCGTATTTTCCAGTCGAGTTTTTACTTATATTCCATCTCTGCCCCCCCCGCCCCCCCGCCCTGCCCCCCCGGTGGCCTCGTCCGCCTCGCTGTCCTCTCTACAAAGGAGCGTTGATTGTGATGATGGTGGTGGGAGGGAGAGTGCACACTGGCTCTTTTGACAGGGAAATGTCAGAGTGTGTAAGCCCTGTGTGTAAGTGTCAGCCCGAGTGTGTGTGTGTGTGTGTGTGTGTGTGTGTGTGTGTGTGTGTGTGTGTGTGTGTGTTTGACCAGTCATGCCAGCCGCTGAGCTGGCGCTGTGGCCCTGGAGCCCGGAGGGGGGGAACACAGAGGGGTTGATGTGCGGGGGTGGATGGTCTCCTCTGTCACCTTTCTGTCTGACACAAAACCACACACACACACACACACACACACACAGAAAGGCTATCTCACCATCTGTGAAGACACTACTGTCTCTCTCCGCGTGCCGTGTTTGATTTTAATGCGCCGCTTTGACGTCCCTTCGGCACGGCTGCATGTAGAGCATGTCTGTTCTCTCGTTGGAGTCGGCATTGTTGTCTGAAACGGAGAGAGAGAGAGAGAGAGAGAGAGAGACAGAGAGAGACTGTAGATAAAACACTTTTCGGCCCTTGATCACTCTTCATGCCGGAGACGCTTTAATCCGCCGCATGTCTCAAGAAAGCACTTAAATATCTTTATTTGAAATCAAATCATGCATCATGTGCAGTTGCTATTCACAAATTATCATGCTTTGTGTGTGTGTGTGTGTGTGTGTGTGTGTGTGTGTGTGTGTGGAGCTAGTTTAATGGTCTCGCTGGTTTCCCACCTTGTCTGTCGTTGCAGACACTTTAAAAGGTGGTGAGTTTTCTCAGGTCATATTTTTGCTGCATATATTTATTTAAAGGAGCTGTTTGAAAAGTCGGCATGTTGTTGTGAGGCAGTGTGTGTGTGTGTGTGTGTGTGTGTGTGTGTGTGTGTCTATTGTATAGAGAGACGGGCTTTGAATGTATTCCTCCTCACCGCTGCACTTGATCATCAAACAGTTAATGTGTAAATAAGCAGGCCAGCCTTGAATGTATTTAAAGGCAAAAAAAAATAAAAATAAAAAGACACAATAGTGAAAAGCCATCACGCTGATGTGTGTTCTCACATATCACACCGCCGTCTGTTGATGTTCATCTTTTTTTCTTTTGGAGATCATACCGTGAGATGACGTTTCCTGGATGCCTTGCTTCCGTTTATAGCCGAGTGGCGTGCGAGACGTATTCAGCACTTGAAGATAAAAATCTGGAGTTCACTTGATAATCTAAATATAATTCTTCTAGATGGAAAAAACAAGGGCGGTGCACTTGTGTGACCCTTTTTAACCCCCGAGAGGAAGTTTGTTTGGCATGTTTATACATCTCAAAACATGTGACATCATGTATGTTTTAGTTGCACAAAATGTTTGTAACCTCAGTCCTTTTGACAGGGCCGGCCCAAGGCATAAGCCAACTAAGCGGCTGCTTGGGGGCCCCCTGGCCATGTGTGTTTATTTTTTTGTGTGTTTTTTTCAACATATTAAACAGGTGACATAAACATAAAAATATGTATGTAAAAGAAAGATAATTCTTATTTTATAGGGCCCCTTAATCATACAAAATGGTTTATGATGTCTGAATGGAGCCCCTCTGATAAATATCACAGAATATGTGATTTGTGATATAATTAATAATTAATTTATAATGTAACATAATGGTGTGACATAAGGCTTGGGCAGGCCCTGTCTTATGAGGGCTGACTGGAGTGTGTCGAGTAACAAAAAAGAAACAAAAAGTTCGCACTGATAGCTTTCTGACACTTTCTATGAACATAAGAAACATATGAAAGGTTATAAACATATTTCAGAGTATTAATATAACAGCAAACAAGTATTTGAGGTGTGAAGATAAGGTGGAATAAAGTAAGCAAAGTATTAAGTCGTTTGTTTTTGTTTACACAAGAGTGCTCTGCGGAGTCCATGTTACTGTGCTGTGATTGGCTAGTACTGGCTAGTACTACTGTTCTGTGTTTGGCTAGTACTGGCTAGTACTACTGTTCTGTGTTTGGCTAGTACTGGCTAGTACTACTGTTCTGTGTTTGGCTAGTACTGGCTAGTACTACTGTGCTGTGATTGGAAGATTAGCTGACGATTAGAAATGGGGATAAAGTTGTGAAATTTCCCTTGTGTAGCAGCTGACAACGTAGCTCACTGTTTGACTGATTACACATGCTTTCATGCTACGCCAGACACAGAAAATGATCCGAACAAAATCATCAATTACGGCGATGGCAATGTGCTTTACTACGCTGTAAAAAAAGCATCCTGTGTGGATGAATCATTGAGTTGTGACATTTGACGTATTTGATTAGTCAGCTCGCTAGCTCAGAAAGGTTGAGGAGTCAAGCCAATCACAGCACAGTAGTACCAGCCAATCACAGCACAGTAGGGCGGGACATAAAGCCAACCCTAGCCCCCCCCCACCAAATTGTATCTATAGTTAGTTAGTCTCTATTGAATCTATATCTATTTCTGTCAGCACTGTTGCTGTTGCTTTATCTGTTTGTGCTGTTAGCACCGTTAGCTGCTAGCACAGTTAGCTGCTCGCCACCGGCTCAGAGTTTTTTGGAGCCTACGCTCTGATTCCATATTGAGCACCTTTTAAACAAAAAGCACAAGACTAAGTATCCTGCAGCCACATGAGCAGCTAAGCGAGGCTAAATGCTAACACCATCATGCTAACATGCTGTAAGTGCTAATTTGTGCGTAAATGAATGTTCCTCACCACATCAGCTCATATAATCTTTTGATATCATCCTTTGGGAATGACTTGAGTAGTGTTCGGTTTGTTTGTGTCTGGGGGGGATCTTTTTATGTGCGGCTTGCAGAGGCACTCCATTTCTATTTTTAGTTTCAAGCAGCTGACCTGGCGGACGCTCTCGGTCCCCTCAGTGCCAACGGGACTGAGAATCTGGACATTTCAGCTCTCCGGACACAAATACTCACACTCGGTGGCGAGGGGGGGGGTGGCAACAAGGGCGCACGCTTTATTTTAAAACAACTATAGAAGTGTGCGAGGGGAAGCCAAACTCATTATGTGGTCGTGTGAGGGACGTTGGCTAAAATTGGGGCCCAGCTCTGAGGTCACATTGTCCTTCGCCGTCTGCGCCGCGGACGAACCCAGCTCGCTGCCAAACGGCCGGTGGAGTTCATTAGGGAGGCAAGAGAGTCCGAGGCCACCTTGCTTCTTGAATGCCCTCTTACAACCCGTCTGTCCTAGACCTTCATTATACTCACAGATCCGGCTGGGGGGGTAAACAAACACATGGATGCATTCATGGATGCACCGTCGGTCCACGCACATTTAAGAATCAGCAGTATTTCTTTATTCCTAACTGTTGGCAACCGGGCCCTGATCTTTAGTGCCCCTGCGGGGATGCGTTGCCATAGCGATGCGCGTGTGACCTAGAGTCAAGTAGTCTCTTGTGTCGAGAGCCGGACAAAACTGACAGCCGAGGTCTGAATGTGACATTAAGAGACCTCGTAAGTCTGTGGGAAGCAGACCGTGAGACACCCGACGGGAACTCCCGGGATGAAATGAAAACGTTTTAAAAAAAAAAAATCTGTCCTTTCCTCGACAAAAAAGGATAAAAACGTCGACCACCGTGATCTCCGTCTGGTAGTCCAAACAAGGACTGGGGGTGTGGATTACCAGCCCGTAGCGTTGACCAATCAATTTGCGATGTGTGACATGCTGATGGGAAATCCAAACCTCAAAATGACACGCCAACTTTTGCCAAGTTTTTTTGTGTGACGGCCGGGCTGAACAAAGAAATGTGTTAATGTGTGAGGAAATGTGTTGGAGTTCGGTTTCCGTGACGTATTCAGCAGCAAATATCCCCGTATGTGAGACAATATGTTCATGATTTTCTGTTCCAACATCTGTCTGTCTCTTGTGTCCAGATGTACCATCCAGAAGGAGTGTGCTCGGGGGCTGTCGGCACGCTCCTGGATCAGCATGGGTGAAGGCCCCCAGCAGTGCCCATCCATGACCTTGACCCCCCCAGAGATCAGCATCGCCGCAGACATCAAGGTAACGTCTTATCGGCAGTTTCATACCTCAAACACGCCGATACAGCTGTTGCTCGTCAACTCATGTTTGTGATGGCGGCGGGGTGTATTTAAAGCTGATGGAACACCGTGTCTCATGACCGCCTTTATAACCTGACACCTCTCACTATTATTATAACACACTATTATTATGACTCAGCTGATAAAGTCATGCCAACACCGTGTTGCTGCAGCAGCTCCTTCCACCCATCCAAACTCCTCCTGACAGTGTGTGAAGGCGTTTTGGTAAAGTTTGGCTTTAGTCATAATGTTAAAGCTGTTATTAATCATTTTGTCTGGCCATTTATATATATATATATATATATATATATATATATATATATATATATATATATATATATATATACCGGTAGATCCCGGTAGTGCCAAATGTCATCCTCCAACAATGTGTACCGGTTTGCTCTTCCATTTGTTTTGGTTGAATTAAACGCAAGGTACAAAGTCAGAATGCGATGCAGTCCACGACGCACATTTATCATTAGCTCTTTCACAGTCGGTGAAGCTGTAACCAAGACACCGAGAAATGACTTGCAGGTATCACCCGGTCATAAAACGGCGTGCCAGGTGTGTGTGTGTGTGTGTGTCCACCAGAGCTTACCGGTGCCACAGCGTGAGATAACATACCACACACAGCTGTTTGCCTCCCTGTGTGTGTGTGTGTGTGTGTATGAGCAGTGTCTTTAATCATTTACTAACAGCGATTTACTTTGTGTGTTTTTTATATTTACCGGTGCTCTGATTGGCTCAGCAGGATAATTACCCCCCCCCACGAAAATTGGTTGTGATTATGACGGATATTCAGACTCCAGGACACAATGTGCATTGTGTGTACTTAAAAAATATATATAGAGAAATGTGGAGAATGGATTTGTGGGAAATGACCTCAGTCGGTATAGTGACGCAAATCCTTTGTGAATTTATTGTATTAAAAAAAAATATGATGAAAGAATTAAAGATTCTGCTCTGTTAACCGTCTTCTCCCTGAAGGGCAGCGTTCCCAGGGAGCCGGCTGGACTATAATTTACATTTTCTAATGCACAAAATGACTAGACTTAATGAAAAACAGACTTAAAAAATAGATGATTATTGTTAAAAAAAAAGAATTAAAACTGTCTTGTTATGCAATTCAGCCATTGTGTGAATGGTTTATGACACACAGGCTTTAATATAATCCGATTATTATTTTCATTATGAGGAATCTGGAGTTTAGCATTAACATGCTGGATGAGCATGATGTTAGTTTGTGTGTTTACTTGACTTTTTTTTAGCCAAACTGAATTTAAAGTGACTTGTTTACAGTTGAATTACATTCATTGGCTCGATGGGCCGCCATATTGACATCCGCTGCCGTTTCCCCAATCAATTCTACGAAGTCATTCTTACGGCGAGCGTGGAGCGGGAAAAGTGTGTGTGGAAATAAGTCAACTCTGCTTGATTCAGTTTGTGGTTGCTTGGAACTTCCAATATTAACATTATTTTAGCAGCACATTTATCTGATTTACAATTGATTAAGATTTAGATTTCACATTGTTAAAGATTAATCCAGTGGTTTTCGAACTTTTTTTTTTCTACTCAGGGAAATTAAGTGTTTGAAATAGAAAGAGAGATGAAAAAACGCCCACTTCCTGATGACGTAAAGCCTCCATACAATGAGCATGTTTGTACTTTACTGTAATAGTTTTCATTTATTTTATGTACAAACGAAAAAACAATGTCCCACCCAACTTGGATCCCACCCACCTAGATAAAAAAGAGCAATTTTCCACCATGAAATTATTTTTTTTAATATAGATTCGTCAAGAATGCCAATATTAACGTTATTTTAGATATTAAGATTTAGATTTCACATCGTTAAAGATGAATCCAGTGGTTCTTAAACTTAAAAAAAGATTAAATCCAAACATGACAGAATTTACTTGATGCTTTAAAGTGCATTTTGCTGATCTTTTAAAGCAGGACTTATTATTAGTATATATTTGACCCGTGTACATGTGAGATGTATTTCCACCTTCATCCATATCCCCCTTTTCTTTCTTTAAAAAGCCCCAGTTGGCATCATTTCTAGGAAAATGTGACAATAATCTACTGAACTACAAACTGTGATGATGCGGTAAATACTACCGAATGTTTCTGACCTCAGTTTGCAGAAGCAAAACCGATGATTCACATCCACAAAAATCCCTGAAACCCCGTCAGCTACACTTCCTATTGATCGATTGGGTTTTGGGCGCTCCGTAACACCACCTGTCTGAGTTTAATCCAACCTGTCAAATACTCTCCCATGTCAACCGTTCTCAGTCACTCCGACCCGTCAGTATGTATCATTTAACAGAAGCTCAACAACATCACCAGAATTAGCCGAATTCTGACACTTGGAATATATCTGACCTTTAATCACAGCTCATAATTAGACGAGACCGGGGAGATGACGGGTCATTAATTGGTTCGTTAATTGTGGATTTTTTTTTGCTTGTTATGTAGGTCAGTCTGGCGTTTTTTCGACCGTAATAGATCCACCAGCTGCCCCCCTCCCGATCCACAGGCATCCTTCAGAGCCACGGGAAGCGCCACTCAAGGTCCCCCCCCAAACAGGAAGCAGCAGGCAGGAAGTCGGCATCTTAGGCAGGAAATGATCGATTCCACCGAACAATGGAGCAGGATTTTTTAAGACATGTTAGCACATGTCACCGGCCCCCGTATCTGCTGAGACACCGAATATGTCATCTCGCTCTTCCTCTCTGCTTAATGATCTTCGCCTCCTCCTCCTCCTCCTCCTCCTCCTCCTCCTCCTCCCTCCTCCCGCCCTTCATCCCTTCTTCTCACATTGAAATCATTTTTAACTGGAATTCAGTCATGTCAGTGAGGTGTTATGTTTCTCATTATGCGTCTGTCATACTTCATCACGTAGCCACATATTGGATGAATGTAGCGCCGAGCCATCTGTTTCTTCATCGCACTTCCTCTACCTCCCTCCTTACTGAACTCCAGAAGAAACTCCGTGTAACGCTGGCACCGTTTGCCCTCGACCAACCGACAGTTCATGGCTTTGGTTTTGGATGCGTGAGCTTTAATTTGTAATTAATACCTGTTAAAAGAGCAGTTATTAGGTTTTTAATGGGTGCTGGAAATCCTTGAAAACACTTGAATTTTAGTGTGGCGTTTTCAAGGTCTTGAAATGTGTGTTGTATGTGATGACATCTATGATAGAACAGAGAAAAGAAGATCTCCATATCTGAGGGACTGAAAACAGCATTTTCTGACATTTCTTTATGAAAAATGACTTTTGATGATGAACAGATGATGAAAATAGTTGGTGATTATATTTCTGTGGATCTGTTAGTGGAATTAGTTTTCCTTTCATTTGTGGTCCTTCTGTAAAAAGCTGTCTCCAAACATCATGTTGGTTGTTTAGAGGACAATAACATCTCATTTAATGTGATGAACAAGTGACGTAATAAGTAGACTGAATACTGACCATTGGATTGGTACAAATATGGAGTTTACCACAGCTGGAAGGGGCTGGAAAAGCATGGAAATGCACCTTGAAAATGCTTGAAAGGTGCTTGAATTCGACTGTGAAAAAGGTGAAGGAACCCTGCAGTTATTCATATTCATGTTTCTGTCGTTTCAGGACGTCGGCATCCTGATAAACGGCAGCGTTCCCGATCTGGTCGGCTCCCGGGTGGAGTGTGAATACGGACCGGGTGTTTCCACGGCGGCCACGGTCCACCTCGATTCCGGTCCCGCCCAGATCCAGACCTGCCCCCTCCTCCCTCGAGAAAACTACCAACCGATCCTGCCCGGCTCAGGTGAGACCGAGAGGAAGCCCATTTTGCTGCCTCCCACATCTCTCTGCACATGACAGGCAGCCTTTAGACTAATGACATTTATCAATTACACCCTGCAATTACACGTCCACTCACTGTGAAAACGACCTACAATGTGTGTTTTCTTTATAATTACACGATGTTGGGCCCCACTAGAACAAATGTAAT
>NC_139922.1:29110861-29115861 GCF_963514095.1 Eutrigla gurnardus | reverse complement strand
ACCACCTGTTAGAGGTGAGCAATTCTTCCTTTCTCCCCCCCCTCTCTTTCCTTACAATCCATCAAACCAAAACAAAGCACCCATACTATTGAGATCTGCTTGTCAGACATGTGGAACCTAATCCAGACTCGGCCGTTCCAACAGCTCTCAGCGTGCTGTAATGATCCGGGCCCAGACGTGTGAGGCAAGCAGCAATCATGTGGTGTTTCAATACGAGGTTGCAAGTGTCTCAACCGCAGTATGCAGAAATGTTGAAACCCTGCTGGAAAAAAAATCTCAGGAGGCTCTGGTTCTGCAGACTCCTTACAGGGTTACGTCCCGTTTCAGAGCTCCCTTAGTTTGATATCCCAGCATGTCGAAGAGTGATTCATTGTTTCCCTATTATTATTATTATAATTATTATTAAAATGGATTGTTACTAAATGTACAAGAACAAACAAGTACATTAAAACCTACAGTATGTTCCTTTAGTGCTGGAAATCCTTGAAAACACTCAAGGTGTGAAAAGTGCTTGGATTTAGAATAAAGGTCTTGAAATGTGTGTTGTATGTGATGACATCTATGATAGAACAGAGAAAAGCATGAAAATGCAGCTTGAAATGCTTGAATGTGACTTTGTAAAAGGTGGAGGAACCTGAGTTTAGTTTGCTGTCCCAGCATGTCTAAGAGTGAGTCATCGAGTCCCTATTATTAAAGTGAATTGTTCCTAAATGTCAAGAACGAACAGATAAATCTACACCTACATTTTCAGCTTTGCTTGTTCCAATTATTTTGGAGGAGGCGACTGTACAAAGGGATTATGCGGATGCATGTCTGGCGATGTAAAAGGCCACCGCGAGGCTGTTAAGTACTCTGAAAAGCAAACAAATCAAAAACTGCTTGGCTCGGGCGCGTGGAAAGACGAATTAACCCAAACTACAGTAGCCTCATTGAGGGAATTAAAGCTCCCCAGACGCCCGTGTCCTTCGTGTTCCCTGACAACATCAAGATGAAATCAGCCGTATTATTCCTGTCCCCTCTGGCGGTTTTTTCCAGGACCAGAGACGTCCTCCTCCCAGCCAGACCCCTGGTCTACTGGACGTGACTCACAGTCCTCTGGTCAGCTGCTGGTCAAGTGGTCCTGTGTTTTATTGCCGTGTTTGACGTCTGGCTTTATATCACAAGACCCCCCCTGAAGAGAAGAAAGAGCTCCCTTTTGTTAAACAAGCGATGTAATAAAGACATCACTGCCCTTTTTGTCTGAGAAGACACTATAAATCCAGGCGTGCTGGTCCACATCCTGACATAGACAACAACAAACTTATTAAAGCAGAGGTCTTCAACAGGGGGGTCCGGGACCCCTGGGGGACCCGCAGAGTTACTGCAGGAGGATCCGAAATTATTTAATGTAAATATGTCCAAAAATATGTAAATATGTCCAAAAATACACCTTAACATGAATACAACCTATATTAAGCAAATATAAATATTCCTGCTTGCTTTATATTATGTTGAGAAATTAAAATATGAATCTGTCAACAAATTACAGTATATTTTAATGTCTTAGTATTGTATAAATACATCATAACAAAGTACTGTTATACATGGAACTATAGGCTACACTACACATTTTATTGGTTTAATAAGGAACATTATATGATATGTACTAGGGGGTCCCTCCACCAGGTCTCTATAGGCCTTGGGGGTCCCTCCACCGGGTCTCTATAGGCCTTGGGGGTCCTGGAAAACATTGAAGACCTCTGTATTAAAGCACAAGAGGATGGGATTATTTTTAATTTTACATGCTTTTTAAAAAAACACTTGCTGAGGTGTTTGTAATGTGGGCCATGAGACGGCGAGGAGGTGTATTTGTGCGGCTGAGCCCGCCACCGTGTCCGGTGGGTCTGTTTTTCTAATCCCTCCTCATCTCCTCTATTTGAAGCTATTGTTGTTTTCCTCAGTGGGGGACTTCACCCTCTCATTTCCTCCTCCTCCACATAAACAGGACAGGTATTTTTGGGTTGCGGATGTTCTGCATTGTTTTTCTTTAACTCCCTAACATGTCACTTCCTGTCCCCTCCACCTCCACCCCCCCCCCCCCCCCCCCCCCCCCCAGAATGCGGTTTCCTGTCCAAGCCTGGTTGCCTCGGAGGTTCCTCCATCACCCTCAGAAACGGCCCAGGACTTCACCTTAACCCTCAGCAACGTTCAGGAGGTAACGCCAGACACAAACCTTTGGGCCAAACGGAGCTGGACTCGGTCCAACGTGCATGTTGTGAAAGCGATTGGAATAAAACAGAAGCATATGGTGTTTTCTGCTTCAAGCTGAGTTGAAACACAGATGGGTGTGTGTGTGTGTGTGTGTGTGTGTGTGTGCTGTGATGTGGGTCAACGAATGAAGCAAAAAAAAAAAAATGATGGTAGTGGTGTGAGACGGAGGATGAAAATGAAGAACGAGCGAGTATCTTTTCTGCTTATGTTGCTGGCGGCTCAGCTGTGCGGGCGCCGCCGAGCCTCTGGGTGTCTGACTGCGACGAGCTGAGCTGTGCCTTCGTCAGCAACGCTGTTCAATACGCAGCCGGGTCTGAGGCGGCCGCAGCACGCCGCCACACACGCTTTTTTTTTTTCATTTTAAAAACTCCTATTCTCCTCCCTAATCCAGCCTGAGTGAGTCGGGCTCTGCTCCTGCATCACTGATAACAGACACGACTGGGATCTTCTAAAAAAAAAAAATAATTCCAGTGCCGACTAGTTGCCAGGCGTGGTCAGTCACACATCTAACCCCGGCTGGCCTTTTGCGAAGCCCTCCCCTGGTGTGTTGCTATGGTGACAGACATTGAGTCACATACAAATCCACACACACATACTCACATTTCCTCTCAGGGCAGCCTGGATGAGACTAGCTATTCATACTACTCCGTATCATGCTACGTTGTCACACATTTGTGTTTTCAATTCATTTTGTTGGCAAATCAACAAATCAACACATCCGTGACTCAGACCCTTCTGGAATCTGTGGGGAATTTCTTTTTTAATTTGGTTCCCATACTTTTTGTTCTGGATGAGCCGAAAATAAATGATTTGATTCTATTCTAAAACTTCTATTACTTGAAATCCTCGTAACAATGAATAAATGAGATACTCCGACATAAAAACGATGCGTTTAAAGACTGTGGTTTTACATACCTACCCTAAAATAAATTGATTGGATCAGCTTTTCTGAGAAATTTGAGTTAAATTGATGACGTAATTGTGTGTCATGATTAGGGGCGGGTAAAAATATTGATACGGCAATATATCGCGATACTTTGCCGCCCATGCGTTGTGAATGCAGAACTTAATCCATTTTCAATATTTATTCCAGTGAATTTCATGGGAATTAATAAAATGTAGAGGCTGTTTTGAATTAAATAGTTTTGACTGAATTTGTCCTCTGATCAACATCATCTGATGTACATATACAGGTACTTGTGTTTTCATCTTTATTTATATCGCAATATCGTGATATTGTGATACGTATCGTATCGTGACCAAAGTATCGTGATACGTATCATATCGTGAGGTTCTTGCCAATACTCACCCCTAGTAATTATGTCTATATAAGGCCAGGCAACATTTCAACGTGTGGTATGTTTGGAATGTAACTCTGAAATAAAGGACCTACCAGAAAAAAAATCATCTCTGGCTTCACAAAGCACAGAAAAATACCAAAGTCCTGGAGAGGACGATAAATGTAGACCAATTTAAAGCTGGCGGGATTCACAGGCCGATCATTTCTTTCCACTTTTAAGCAAATTACCTCGACTTCTCGTAGCGTGTTAATGGTCTCACCTTCACATATCTCTGCTCAGTTAAACTCACTCAACTCGTGATTTTACGAAGGAATGAATTCATATTCATAGCACTCCGAGCTCCCCCGGTGACTTGCAGAGATGTGGGAGTCCAGATGTTTATGAATATGAATTTTGAATGGATTGCATCTTTTTTCCTGGCAGGGACGATTAGTTGCAGGTTTTTTCTTTTTTGTACATTTTTTACAGGAAACCAATTGTTACCAGGCTCGTTTTGGGGTTTTAAAACGATGTTTTGCGGGGAAAAACGCATGATCTCACAATTTTGCCTGCTTTTTATTGTTGAAATTCTGCATATTGATTAACATGAGTGCTTTTGCATGACAGGGGGAGGACCTGGAGTGTGACTTTGGGACGGAGCAACGATATGAAGCCACATGGCTGAACGGCTCCACCGTCAAGTGCAGCGGCGTGACGGTGAGTAATAATCAGGGTTGGTACGGGTGCTGGAAATCCTTGAAAACACTTGAATTTCAGTGTGGTGTTGTCAAGGTTCGAAAAGTGCTTGGACTTAGAATAAATGTGTGTTGTATGTGATGACATCTATGATAGAACAGAGAAGAGAAGATCTCCATATTTGAGGGACTGAAAACAGCATTTTGTGACATTTCTTTATGAAAAATGACTTTTGATGATGAACAGATGATGAAAATAGTTGGTGATTATATTTCTGTGGATCTGTTAGTGGAATTAGTTTTCCTTTCATTTGTGGTCCTTCTGTAAAAAGCTGTCTCCAAACATCATGTTGGTTGTTTAGAGGACAATAACATCTCATTTAATGTGATGAACAAGTGACATAATAAGTAGACTGAATACTGACCATTGGATTGATACAAATATGGAGTTTACCACAGCTGGAAGGGGCTGGAAAAGCATGGAAACGCACCTTGAAAATGCTTGAAAAGTGCTTGAATTTGACTTTGGAAAAGGTGTAGGAACGCTGAATGATATAATAACAATAATAATAACAATAATAACAAATAATACATTTTATTTTAGGCCGCCTTTCAGGACACCTAAGGTCACCGTACTATGCAGACATAACCACACACTTCTTCCCATGTCTGACTGGAGATCAGTAACTGTGCTGCTTCAGTGCGTTCATTACTGTTACACGTACGCCTTGTTTGTAACTTGTTTTCATCCCAATTATTTTAAACCCTTGTGTGT
>NC_139922.1:28935861-29105861 GCF_963514095.1 Eutrigla gurnardus | reverse complement strand
CCTTATCTCTCTGTGCTCCACCCTCCATGTCAGCATCAGAGATCTCCATTCTCTTAATTCCTCCCAATTATTACCCGTTTTTACGGCTGGTAATCTGCTTACGAGGACTAATATATTGTGCATATTAAAGAGGTTTTTTTTTTCATACTTTGCCCCTGCTGTGTTTTGCCAGATCTCCCCCCTGAGGGGTGCCGTGGATGGGGGCACCCTGCTGACGGTGCAGGGTCGGAACCTGGGCCGGAGGGCTACAGCTGTAAAGGTCTTGATCGGAGACGTGCCGTGCACTCTGCTGCCTGAGCTCTACACCGTCTCTGCAGAGTGAGTACTAGAATAATACATCTACATGTATAAGATCATGTCATTACCCAGACACGTATTTCCATTTGTTCTTATAAGATTACATCTTACATCATATTTGGATTTTCAGGGGAAAAAAACGTCTGGCAGAAGTGGTGCAGGGTTAGGTTGTGGGTTTGAGTCTGTTGCGTTAGGAAGAACAGGTTTCTACACCTGATTCGCGACTAAATGGAATGAAATGATCCTAATCGCAGCTCCTAATGTGGACGGGCATGAAAGAGGAGGAAGAAGACACAAGAGCGTGTCATTTAGAATTAAAACCCTACGGAAATGAGCAGCAGTTATGCCACAATAAGAGACTGAGAGAATGTAAACTACCGGTTGTCATGGTAACCATGCTCTCATTACGAGTGGTCAGGTGGACGGCCCGCAGAGATTAAATGGTTGTCGCAGTTATAGGTAGCCTTAAAGAAATCCTCACATACAGGCGAAGTGAGAGATGTTTACATTTAACGGGTAGAGGAAGCTAGAGATTTTATGAAAAAATAAATTCCCGCCGTGCAATAAACTGTTTGGGAACCACTGCAAAGACTTGTAATACCGCTGTTACAACACGTTTAAAGGGAAACACCACCAATTTTTACACATCAAAGCCTGTTTCCAGGTCTTTCCAGGTATATATATATATATGGAGGTGCAGACTTGAAAGGAGCTCACTAGAGCTGTGGCCTCTGCTTCAAACTAACGGCTCGAGGCTACATTAGCCGCCGCTGTCGCAGGGCAATTAAGCCCCGCCCACAGCAGAGGGGGGGGGGAACCGATTCGTCGCTCTCTGTTGACTTTGTAGTGTGTGAAGTTGCCTCCGTGTCGCTTCCGTCTTCCAGCAAACAACAGAAAGATGCCTTAGAGCTGCTGTGTGCTGGGATGCACCACCGGCAGGGTAAACAACACAGAAATATGTTTTACATCTATATATATTCTTAGAGCTGAGGATGGAGGGAGAATTGGAAACATGTGGGACCCTGACATTTATTATGTCTATTTGTATGCAGCAAGCGTTTTGGCCCAATGTCAATGTATTTCATTTGAACAGGGAACAGAAAAAGGGCAGGGAGCTATCAGCAGCTTTATGATGAAGTTGAACAAATGAACAAACAAATGAATAAAATAGTTCCCTGAAGTTTTATAAAGTAAAATAAAATAAAATAAAGATCAAAGAGTAGTGACTGTGGCTGCATCAGAGCCAAACTAACACGCTTCAAGTAAAAAAAAAAAAAAAATCCTGAATATCGGCACCGATGGCTCAAAACAGAAACTGTAACACATTAGCTCGCTAACGGCTAACTAGTTCTTGCTGAAGAAAAGTGTCTTAAACTTGTGTTTGCCGAGGATCATATTTTCTGCCATAATCCAAATGGAAATGGAGCGATCCAATGAAAGCCGATGGAATAATCCCATTGGGAACCAGTTTGATGCCAAATTGAGTTGGCCTCTAAATTCATCACTCCTGCAGCCCAACATCTCTGTTAGTGGTTGAGTTACGTTTACAGGACTTAGGAAGTCAAATAAGCCACTAAAAGCTGACACTTTTCCGTTTGTAATTGCTTAATTAGAATTAAAAACCACCAGCCTTGGAAATAACAATGGCAACCATCCCTGCTTTGGTTTAGTCTCCATGTATTCATGAGGCTAATTTTCCCAATTATCATTATGCATCGCCATTCCCCTCGGTAGCTCAAGGACCACCACACTGTCGTCATGGCGACACCAGCACGACAGGGCTCATCGGTATCTCAAACAGCGACGGCCCAAACTCCCATTCAGCGTCCGTGAAGTTCCATGAATGGAAGCGGTCTGTACCTGGTCCCGCTCCACTGAAGCCCATCATTGTATTAGGACCAGTCTGAGGGTCTTACCTGTCACTCCAGCTGCCTGACACATCGCCCCCCCCCCCCCCACACACACACACACACACACACCACAAAACCACACATTTCCAAAACAGCGAGTCGTCTTTCACTCCGCCGGGTGTTCTTGACGTGAGTCGGCATTCCTCATTGGCTCCCGGGAGCTCGGTTGTTATGACAGCGGAGCGTTTCCTCGTTGCTGGAAGTGGCAACCGACAAATCACAACACGTCAAGACGATGTCGGCACGTTTGACCCGCGCGCACCAGCGTTAATCTTTACATTTCCATCCTTGTAGGGAGACATCATCCCCCTTCACTCCAAGCCTTTACATTCAGATTTAATATTTAATCTCCACTTATTTTAAAGCTTATCCAGAAAGAAAACTATTAATGCCACATCCTTAAAGTCACTTTAAAATGCAGGGTTGAAAACATTTGAATTTTAGTGTGGTGTTTTCAAGGTTTGAAAAGTGCTTGGAAGTGCTTGAAATGTATGTTCTATTTGATGACATATATTCACAAAAATATCCTCAGTCAGGAGATTCAACCACACACACACACACACACACACTCTCTCTCGGGCACACGTGACCTCATTGACCAGGGCTGTTGAGACAGGTGTCTGCTCGTGTGCAGAGAGGTCAAAGGTCACAGCTGGTGTGCCACGAGGAGAATGTGCAGCACTCGAGAAAGAGCGTGCTCTCCACTTCGCTCGGTGTCAACGATTTCATTGACGTTTTCACAGCATCCACCGGAGAACTCCTCCAGGTCTTTGGCTCAGGCCCTCCACGCTCGCCCTATAAGCCCCTCCCCCTCTATGAGCCCCCCCTTAGCCATGTCTATGTAGCTCCCATCCAAACAAGACATGACTGTTGATGCTCCTCATCATCCACTCGAGGGAAATGATGATAGACATCTTCAAAACGAGTCCTCCGAAAACCCAGAATATCTCCCGCGTGGGGCGGTGCTGGAATGTGAGGGTCAGGCTCACACACACACACACACACACTCACACACACACACACACACACACACACACACACACACTAGGTCATCTGCAAACGTATTTTAAAAGCATGGAATTCCGTTTTCTCTGAAAAAAAAAACCGTCCTCAGAAGGTATTAAGTCTTTAAATGTAATTTCCGTGTATTTGTATTGTGTATTGTATCTGGTAGCCGACTGCTAGGAGACTAACTAATGAAACTAAACTACACTTAAAGAGGGATTATTACATTACAGTGGATTGTGCACACAAGAGAGTGGACAATCCTTTTCTTTGTGTGGAGTAGCGTCACCACTCAAAACTGCAAGAACTTCATAGTTTCATCAACTCATCTGTCTGAGATTCACACCGTCACTGAAGTTAATTTAATCCACTTTTCTGGGTCCATGGCGTGTTCATTTCAGTTATTCATTTTAATAATCAGAAATGATTGTTATATTCTGCGGGTTGAGCTGCAACAATTCTATTTTTATATGAAAATACATCTATTTTGTGGTTCTTGCTTCTCCAATATGAGTATTTTCTGCATTTTCTGTGGTTGTAAAATGAATATCTTTTGGTTTTGGTCAAACAAAAAGAAGTGAGGATGCCGTCTTGGGTTCTGGAAAGATGTGACAGACTTTTCTCTGTACTTTTGGAGATTTTCATGGATCAAAATGTTGAATTGATCATGGAAATAACCCCATCCGCAGGGAAGTACTTAAAATATGAAAAATCTGAATACAAAGATAAATAACTAAGATCGTATCTCTGCTGAGTTTCCATCTCTCATATTTCAAAGTATTGTGAAACAGCAAATATGTCTGAAAAGCTCTCAAATTCAACCCTGCAGAACCCCCGACACACCCGGCATATTAATTCATCCCACCTCCCTATCTGTTCATAGTACTCTCCAACATATACTGCTTTTATATTTGTCTTTTCTCCACGGAATATTCCCCAACATTATAGTTCAGTGGCGGATATTATATCATATTATACGATGTGATGTGCTTTCATGATAAGAGTTGGATGCACAGCCTGAATCCTTTTAGGCCTGCAGGCTTCAATTCCTCTCATTTCCCTCAGACTTGAACCTGTGACTCGTCAACGTTTACATTTTATTTTTTATCCTTTCTTTTTCCTTTATTTATTCTTTAAAACTGAAGCTTTTCTCCTGAAACAGGTGCTCCTCCCCGGCTCCTACCTGACAGCAGTGTAATCTGAGTGTAATGATATTCTTAACCCGATGCTGCTGTAATTAATGAGCACAAATGGAGACATCGCGATCAACAGATGGCTGGTCCCGGCTTATTTTGCCATATTTCTTTTTTTTTAAACAGCTATTCAGGCTTATGAAGACAAACCTGTGTTTTAATTGAGCTGCGGTGGTTAAAACAGATCATTTCAGCTTCAGCCTGTTATTAAAAAAAACAACACACACACTCGGCAGCCGTCCGAGTCTCCTCCCTGGTCTCAGACCAGATAGTCTGACCCCCGAGCCGAGCCCCGATCTGAGCCGGTCCCACCCTATACATCCTGCCAGGTCCTCCTACATAAAACCGCTCATGTAAATCCCCCCCCCCCCAACTCCTCCTGTCAATCATCCAATCACCCGCTGAGGATTTACAACCACTGTTTATAACCAGCAGGCACCTGACTAAATAAACCGACAGGGTGTCGAGCTGCGGGGGGATCATGCAAGGTGATAAAGGTTGTGTGCCCCCCCCCCCCACCGGTACATTAATCCTAGTGAGGCCCTAGAACAGTAGATCCCTGTGCCGTGTCGTTAATATGAGACGTCCCTGTAGAGCGTTGCACCGATGACACCCGGGCTTAATCACAGCCAGAAGGCGAGAGAGCGAGCCTCAGCCCCCCCCCTTCTTAATCTCCATGCTGGTTAGACGCATCTGGTCCGAGGAGCCCTGAACCCGGCGTCTCCTAATATCTGATATCTCCGGGCTTTATTGGATTCCATATGTAAATACGCTCAGATGAATTGCTTCATAACCAAGATTAATTAGAAGTCTTTGTTTCGCCGTTATGATCCGGATCTCTTTGTATTGCCCCCCCCCCCTCTCTCACTTGCAATTTGAGTCTTTTTTAGTTTATTTGTCTCATCCGTTATCTTGTTTTTCTTTTTCATGAGCTGATGTCTGATTATAATGTTTTGACAGCCCAACAAGGAGGTAACGCTGTTTAAATCCCCAGGTTGGTGTGTGTCACTGGGCGGGTGGTGCAGGAGAGGATGGATATCGTCCAAGTGGATGTGGATCAGAGCGGGATGGGGACGTCGAAGGAGAGCTTCTCATACTTAGTGAGTATCAGAAGATATATATATATATATATATAAAAAATGATTTATACATAAATAATATTATATCCTCCGGCTGATCTTTGCCTCCTGTCATGTCCTTCTCTCCCTCCACATTCTTCTTCTGCTACGCTCTCCTCTTCCCCACTGGGAAACTCTCCCCGAGTGTGTCGGTTGAGTGTAAACAGACGCGTTTTATGATTCGGAGGAATGCCGATGAGTGTGTGGGAATCTTCAAACGGCTCATCGGAGCTGCGACTGAGAGCCGTTGTCCCTCCGCTGCCAGCAAAAACAAATATGGCGATTGTTTGGAATGTCCCTTTTGCTGGTCGAGGCGGTCCAGCATTGTGTCGACTGACCTCGACCCACGCAGGTCTCCCATTGGACTTAAGGGTATTCCAGTACGCTGGAACATGGAAGCCCTTTTGTTTCTTTCTTTTTTTGTTTCGGGACAAAGACTTTCTTCATAATTCAGTGCCGGAGAGCGCTCCATCATTTTCTAAGAGAAGCTCTGTCTGCGATTAATCCCAGGGAGAAATGACCCCCCCGATCCCGAAGCCCGAGGATGAAGAGAATCTAACAACAAGCATTACACCGTGCTGTTGTGGGAACTCCTCTCGGGTTTTGTTATCCACCACCGAGATGTTCACTGAGACAGGGATTCTTTTTTTTTTTTTTTAAGATGTGGGAGAAAAAGGGAAAACAAGTTTTTTGGAGACAGGATACGTGCCTCCGCTGCATCTCCTTCCTCGAACCTTTTCAGACGGAAACATCTGCCTCCTTGACGCCCACTCCGATACACAAACACACAATGGGTTCTCCTCCGTCCGCCGCTCGCTGAGGAAGTGAATCCTGTCAGTGAGGATAAGAGGTTTCCCCGGAGGCGAGGTTCACGGCGGGGATAGAGTTCGTGAAGAGCAGTGGGGGGGAATGCTGATTGCTGCAGAGCTTGGACAAGGACCCCCCAGGATCCTTTTGCGTGCATTCGTCTTTGCGTGTGCATTATATGACATGCGGGTTCTCTTGTATGCATGAACGCTGTTTCCTCTCCAGTATAGCCGTCCTGCAAGCGTGAGCCGGAAGGCCTTATGCTTTATCATACTGCAGCGTGAGCTGTCTCCATCGTTCTCTCCACTAATTTACTGCTGCAGTCAGCAGCTTGTCTCGGCCGATCTCCGCAGACGAGATGCTTGAAGGGGAAGCATCGTAGAGCGTTGGAGTCTTCTCCCAGTGATGGAAGCTGTCAGACGTCTGTTTAAGTCATGTGTTGTGGTCTGTTGTTGTTCAGGTCCCAAAGCTGCTGTCCATGGAGCCGACGAGGGGCCCGCGGGCCGGAGGAACCGTCGTCGTCATCGGCGGGGAACACCTGGACATCGGCTCTCAGGTCAGAGTCAAGGTCAACAACACGCTGGAGTGTAACGTCACAAAGTGAGTAGCGCTGATTTCCAAATCGCTCGTAGACCCCCAGACGGGGGGCCGGGACTGTCCAGTCCATCCTCATGAACGTCTGTTTAATTTGCCACAAATGTCCACCTGGACTCATAAAATGAACTGATTAAGTTTTTTGGGAGGGTGGAGGTCAAAGGTCACTGTGACCTCACGTCCATTCTTGTGTGTTTGAGGAATGTCTTTCAAATTTGGGCACAAACGTCTACTTGTACTAAAAGAACCCCCGATTTGAATATCGGAGGTCAAAGGTCACTGTGACCTCATGTCACTCCCAGTGAATGCAACATCTCAGGGTCGTCTTTAAAGGAGTCATCACCCGGAAATCGCAATTTCTCTTGTTAAAACATGCATATCTGTGTTTGACCTCAGTTGAAACTTGCCTGAAAGGCTGGAGTTTGAAAGTGGCGCCGTTTTTTCGCTTCTGCTCTTTTTCCGAACAGGAATAGCACACAAGGGTGTGCATTCCTAAAGCACGAGATTTTGATTCTGCGCCTTCGGTGACGTCACCGTGGCGGCTACTTGCATAAGCCCACCCCTCTTTCACCACCCAACCCCGCCCCGTCCGCTACCTGAAATCGCCGAAGCGCCGCCATTATGTTTTGGAGTCTGCATGCAGGCAAGCCCCCCCGGCTCTGTCCTTCCTGCGGCGAATCAACGCGCGCCTCATTACATATTATACAATGCACATCCGGACCAGTCAAAACCTCGCGCGTAATCTCGCGTGATAAAATCGCGGTACGAAAAAGGGTCAGAATAAGCTCAATGTTTGATTAAAATTTTTTTTTTTTTTTCTAATAAGTTTTACGAATTGATCCAAAGCGATCCAAGGGGGGCTGGATACGTATAAAACCAGGTGATGACTCCTTTAAGCAAATTCCTTCAAATTTGGAACAAAACTTCAACTTGGACTCGAGGTTAACTTGAGATCTGATATGCTACTTATGACAAATTCACACACATGTCCAACAAGATGAAGTCATGAAGTGCATCAACGATCACTTTTTTTTTTTCAAATCTAAAATAAGTAACAGCCGAGTCCGAGTGTCATGTTTAAAGTCAGCAGCTCTGCTTGTAGCTACAATAATAACAAGAATAGGAGGATAAACGGCCAAACTGTAATGAAAGCAGCTTTGATTCTAAGTGGAAACACTTCTTGGGGGTTTTGTGCGGTCATGAGGTTTACCCTCATTTTTCTTTTTAAAATGTTTTATTTAGGAAAACAGACAAGACCATTGAGTGCACCATGCCTCCGGCCTTGCAGGCACACACAGACTCGGTGGCGGTGTGTGTGGAGTTCGAAAGCCTTCCCTGTCAGAGCCCGGAGCTCAGCGCCGCCTACACCTACGAGAAGAACCCCGTCATCAGCTTCATCCACCCCAAGAAGAGCTACCTCAGGTAGGTCCACTCGGGGTTGGTACAGGGGCTGGAAATCCTTGAAAACACTTGTTTTTAATGTGTGTTCTATGTGATGACATCTATGACAGAACAGAGGAAAGAAGATCTCCATATTTGAGGGACTGAAAACAGCATTTTCTGGCATTTCTTTATGAAAAATGACTTTTGATGATGAACAGATGATGAAAATAGTTGGTGATTATATTTCTGTGGATCTGTTAGTGGAATTAGTTTTCCTTTCATTTGTGGTCCTTCTGTAAAAAGCTGTCTCCAAACATCATGTTGGTTGTTTAGAGGACAATAACATCTCATTTAATGTGATGAACAAGTGACATAATAAGTAGACTGAATACTGACCATTGGATTGATACAAATATGGAGTTTACCACAGCTGGAAGGGGCTGGAAAAGCATGGAAATGCTTGAAAAGTGCTTGAATTTGACTTAAAAAGGTGTAGGAACCCTGTACACAGCTGCACACGTCACAGATTTAAACAAACCAAGACGTCTTAAGCATCTCAAGCTGAAGGACTCTGCGGTTCCCCTCCCGGAGACACTGACCTAAGCCATTACAGTAATAGAGTCCCGATGTGAAGCATTTTCTCCCATTGTGTTCTAAATTGCTCAGCATGTTCGTAGCAGTGTGTCTTTGATGACATTTGACTCCCCTGTATTTGTCCCGAGAGTATTTGCATACCAGACAAAATGTCTTTGTTGTGACTAAGTGAGTCTGTGTGTGTGTGTGTGTGTGTGTGTGTGTGTGTGTGTGTGTGTGTGTGTGTGTGTGTGTGTGTGTCACAGTGGTGGTAGGACCATCACGGTGACAGGCCAAGGCTTTGATCTGGTGCAGACCGTCACTATGGAGGTGCTGGAAATCGGAGAAAATGTGAGTAATCAGCTGAATTGCTTCCTTTTCTTTCATTTGATAATTATATTATTAGTATTATAAAGAAAAATAAATGATGTATATATGTTGTGCTGTATAATGTACTCCAATTTCGAATGAAAAAAAACGAAACATAATTTTAGAGGTCAAGAATGTCTCATTTGGTAATATAACTGTTGAAGTATGGCACTGTTAATAATTTTAAACCCAACAGTCGTATAAGTGATGTATCTCTCCGTACCTGCGATGTTTGTGTGCTTTTTATCGCACAGGATCGCAGGTAAGATAACATTTGTAGCATAAAAGCACGAAACGATATGACAAACTGAGAGTTTTTTACGTGTTAAATTTTCTTTTTAAATTGAAAAACATCACGTCTCATTAAAGTGCCATTCAAACGGGATGAAAAACATATTTGTCCCTACATATTTCTTTCCAAAATAAGGTCCCATGAGGAACGCTGGAAGTGGGTGGGGCTTAGCCTCTCTATCCCCCACATATAACCCCCCTTACAGGCCGATCATGTCATTAACCACCTGATTCGCCGTCTCCGTCCTGCAGCGCTGCACCGTGCTCTCCCCCTTCACCATCACCTGTCCCTCGCCGGCCTCCAGCCAATCCCAGCAGACCTCAGTACAGTTCATTCTGAACGACCTGCTCTACACGGGAGACACCCCCTCCGCCTTCGATGGCGAGGCCGAGGAGGACGAAGACGAGGAGCCACAGAAGAGTCACTTCCTGTTGGAGTACGTGGAGGATCCTCAGTTCTTCACCGCCAGCAAGGAGAAGCTGATCAAACACCACCCAGGGGAGCCGCTGACGCTCATCATCAACGTGAGTTCACCTACCTACCTACCTATCTACACACATACCTAACTATCTACCTATGTACCTATGTACCTATCTACCTACCTACGTACCTACCTACCTACCTACCTACCTACCTACCTACCTATCTACCTACCTATCTACACACATACCTAACTATCTACCTATGTCCCTATGTACCTATCTACCTACCTACGTACCTACCTACCTACCTACCTACCTACCTACCTACCTACCTACCTACCTACCTACCTACCTACCTACCTATCTACCTACCTATCTACACACATACCTAACTATCTACCTATGTACCTATCTACCTACCTACGTACCTACCTACCTACCTACATACCTACCTACCTACGTACCTACCTACCTACCTACCTACCTACATACCTATCTACATACATACCTATCTACCTACCTACATACGTACCTATCTACCTACCTACTAACCTACCTACCTACGTACGTACCTATCTACCTACCAACCTACTTACCTACATACCTACCTACCTACCATCTACCTACCTACCTACCTACCTACCTATCTACCTACCTATCTACACACATACCTAACTATCTACCTATGTACCTATCTACCTACCTACGTACCTACCTACCTACCTACATACCTACCTACCTACCATCTACCTACCTACCTACCTACCTACCTATCTACACACATACCTAACTATCTACCTATGTACCTACCTACCTACCTACCTACCTACATACCTATCTACATACATGCCTATCTACCTACCTACATACGTACCTATCTACCTACGTACTTACCTACCTACCTACCTACCTACCTACCTACCTACCAACCTACTTACCTACATACCTACCTACCTACCATCTACCTAACTATCTATCCTCAATATTTCACTTTACATCACCATGACGATGCCTATGGGTAATGTTTATCATGTCCACCATCCTAGCTGGGCATATTAGCATGCTAACACTTGCTAACTTGCACTGAACACAAAGAACAGTTGAAGGTCATGTGAATGTCATTAGTTCTGCAGGTGTTTTGAACACAATACAAAGTATTTAGGACACATTTATCTCGAGGGGAGCATGAATATTTGCACCAAATGTCATGCTAATCATGCGCTACATCCTCTGGAGACCGTGAGTGCCTGCACGATGTCTGCTATCCAACAGTTGTTGAGATATTTCAGGCGTATGACATACGGCTAGAAATCTGACAAGCCTTTTACTCAATACTATCATAGGAAAACACTGGCTATATTGGCTTCTAAAAAAAAAAAAAGCATGTTCAAATTCCACACAGAAGAAGAATTCTCTAAAGGTTTCTTGGCTGCTATAAAGCGTCTGCTCCCACTGTGAACAGCAGACAAGGCTGAGCGTTCCTTTATTCATATTCACATAAACCAGAGGCATAAAGCACATCAAAGGCCCCGTCCGCCGAGACGTGTTGGTTTCAGCTGGGGGTTTAAAGGAGGATGGGGGGGGGCAGCTTAGTGGGAGGTTGCATGTTCCTGTAGTCTGGCTGAGCACCTGTCTGCGAGGATTCATCACCCTGAAGGGAATGCTGGCTGTGACTCCGCACGACAATCACATGCACAGAGTCTGAACACGAGCTGCCTCAGCCCGTCTACTCGCCTGTTGTCTCCCTGTTTCCTTTGAGAAGGTGGACTCCACTAGTGCTGGACCTGAAGGAGGAGGGGGGGGGGGGTTGTTTAATCGGAGGCTTCTTAGTCAGCGAGATCCTATATTAGGGACCTGAGCTGGAATGTGGGTGGATTCTGTTTGCTTTCATCCTGTTTTGGCCTCAAGATCCATTGTTTTGGGTTCGGGGAGCGAGTGTGAAAGTGTGTGTGTGTGTGTGTGTGTGTGTGTGTGTGTGTGTGTGTGTGTGTGTGTGTGTGTGTGTGTGTGTGTGTGTGTGTGTGTATTGTATACAGTATGTTTTACAATATGTTCAAACAATTTGTGTGATTGCTTGTGGTATTTGTATCTTTATGTGTGTCATATGAATATGTATGCATGTGTGTGTTTGGTCTCGGTTAGGAAGTATTTGTTGACAGAGACTGTGGGGGGGGTGGGACAGGGCCTTGAGGGTGTAATCAAAGCAAGGAAGCACTCTGGGGATAAACACACACACTTCCTCACTCATCATTCCTGTATTGAAGGGAAATTGCAGTTTCTTACAAACTGGGTTTTTTATTTTTTTGGTGCATAATTTCTATTAATTAATAATAATACCACGGTACGTAACAAGTCGAGTGCAGAGTTCTGGGATTACTTATCATTTGTGGCGGTATTTTTCCTAACAAGGCTATTTAAGGACATTTTAAGTAAGATAGTATGTCACACGTTGACTGAGGATGATGTGACATCCCTAAAAAAAGAAAAAAGAAGTAGCATATAGACAGCTTCTTAGCTTAGCATTAGCCAGCTTGGTAGCGTCGAGCTAACACCACACAGGCATCTCAGCTCCACCTCTTTGCCCATATTTTCATTAGCTGATAGATGGACGACCCAATTTGGCCTCTTCAGAGTCTTGTTTTATGTTTTAAAGTGAAGAGAGTGTCCCTTTAATTACACCAGCAGTGAGCGGTAGGGCTCGGATTAAAAACCGGACAGACTTGGATTGATAAAAAAAATAAAATAAATAAATAAAAAAAAGCTTATTCCAACAGGCTCCATTTAAAGACCCTGAGAATGTTATTTTGGGCAGAGGCAGGGATGACTGTCAGCGGGTTTGTTTGGAGAAACTTCCCGGCCCATGTGAGAGAGGCAGGGCGAATGTTTGCTGCTTTAAGCTGAACTCCAGCCCAAAATTGGATGATTTTTCTTTGCTGGCTTCCTCCGTGTGACAGCTGCAATGACAGGCCCAAACGCTGCCGCAGCCCATGTGCATACACACACACACACACACACACACACACATATATATATATATATATATATATATATATATATATATATATATATATGTGTGTGCAGGTTAAAGAATATGAATGTTATCTGTGCCTTGTTTAAACCTCTGCTCTCAGCTGACGACTGTTTTTTTGGGGGGTTTCTGGCGCAGAAAGGGCCGAGCGATCTGGAGCTGGTGCCGGAGGAATACTCGGTGATGATTGGCTCCTATCCCTGTAACATCAGCTTCTACAACGACCAGCTGTTCCACTGCACCATCACCGGGCTGCTGAGCTCCAGCGAGAGTGAGCTGCCCGTCACCGTGAGTATTCAGAGATGTGAAAACACACATAAGCTCTTGTTGAAAGATTTCTTTTTTGCCGGATAGATTCTGATATTTGAGGATATTACCCATCTGTCACACATTCAGTCAGAATCCAGACCATCTGGGATTGTTCATTGAAACAGATTTGATCCGGGTACAGGTTTGTGTGTGTGTCTCTCTTCAGACATGAATGGCTTATAATCTCAGCACACCACCATGACTCAGCGGTAAGTGGAGGTGGTGAGCCGTCACTCCGCCGCCACAGCAGAACCGTGAACTGTTTCCCACTTCAGCCTAATCCCTTATCTGCCCGTCTATCATCACCCGTCACCCACAGACGGCATCTCCTCTGTCTTCTGACTCAGCGATGATCTCGCTCTGGGTTTTTTTTGTTTTTTTTTGTCTCCTGAATTCCCTCCCATCGCAATTAAATGTCTTAATCAGGACGTGGTCGAGCGCTGCAGAGTTCCTGATGAAACCAGACACGTCTACCCACGTTTCCCATCTGTTGTAGTCCACGCTGATAGAGCTTTATTAAGGTGGAGGGTGGGGGGGGGGGGGGGGGGGGGGGCATTCATCTATATTTAAATACCAGCCAGGCTGTGAGTGGTTTTGCTGAAATAGCTCAGAAACATATGTTACTCCGTCTCTAACTCTCAGCTGAGTTGTACCATTTCCCCACTTTGACCGAAATAGCAGGAATGCTCTTTTATTCCCCATCCCCCTGCTCCTCCTCCTCCTCCTCCTCCTCTTCCTCCCCTTCCTCCTATTCCTCCCCTCTCGTACCTGTGGCTCTCTCTCGTCCCCCGGCCCGACCCTCGTCTGCTCCTCAGGATGCCTGAGAATAAACACAATTAGCAACGACATGAAGAAGAGGGCAAGGGTCAAACGAGATGTCATAACACAGACGGGTGGGCTCGTCGTGCACGTGAGCGGCGAGGGTGATTAGCGCGCACACCTCACGGGGCAACTAAACACATTTGAATAAACGCACACACATCGGGAGGATGCATAGCTGCCGGCCATTTCCTCACTTCACTTTACCTATGTTTCAGTGTCTATTTTTACACGCCCGTGTTGTGCTTGGCTCTGAAGAGGAGCTGAGCTGCAGAAGTGGATGGTGGGAGAAGGAGTGTGTGTTTTTGTAGCCCGGGTGAAACAGGAACATGGAACAATGGCATGTTCCCCTCCGTTGCACAAGGTCTGGCTGCTGCTGCAAGTCTCTGGAAGAAGGCCTCCTCCGGCCCGGTCTGGGTAAATAAATGCCTGAAAGAGAAAGATGGAATGGGAAAAGCAGGAAGGAGTCCAATGAGGCAGCTCCCCCTCCCTCCCTCCCTCCCTCCCTCCTGCATCAGAGGAGGAGCAGCATGTGTGGGATTTGGTCTCTTTCTTAAGGAGGTATTGGGGGGGGAGGAGAGGGAGGAATGTGAGGACCACAGAGACCCTGCTGACTAATCAGAAGGCAGAAGTGAAAGTGCTATTCTTGTCACATCTGGGTTGCTCTGAACTGGGTGACTCCTGTACACAGCTCGCTGGCAGCGAGAGGCCATTTCTCAACAACAACAAAAAAAAGAAAAACATCCCAGGGTGTAATTTATTTCAGCATGGTGCACCTGTGTCCGTGCACAAAAGTGATGCGTCTGTGCATTTGTGCACGTGTGTGTGTGTGTGTGTGTGCAGGTGCATGTTGTCCCTCATTACAATGGAAATACTTAATGCTCTGTCTGTGTTCGTCTTTGTCTCATGGAAAATCAAATTTGCTTTGTATTAGCGGATAATTATGAAGTGGAGTATCTCCACAGCAGATGTGCACGCTTTAACCTGCCGGATTTATTAAGAATACAATACAACAAAGGATTTGGATTTCTACTTCTACGACGGAGTATCAGAGCCACTGTAGGGAGAGAAAATCGAGCCGAGAATATGACAATATTCAGAGAAAAAAGTTGCACATTTTCAAGTTTATAAAGAATGTGTGAGTTAATTTTTCTCTGACTATTATCCCCCTCTCTCGGCTCTGTTTTTATATATATTTTTTTTCCTACAGTGAGATATAAAACACACAAACAAAGGAGGTCAGGTCCAGTTTCATTTCTTGTTTCTCTTCTTCTTTTCCAGGTCCAAGTGGGGAACTTTCGCCACACCATCGCCAAAGTGCAGCTCGGCGGCAGCGAGCTGGCCATCGTGGTGTCCATCGTGGTGTGCTGCGTGCTGCTGCTGCTGTGCACTGTGGGTAAGTCGTGGCTCACACACACACCCACGGCAAAGATGACGGATGTGTGCCGGCTGCAGCCACGGACGCTCCATGTGGAACAGATAAAGGGGATTTGCGGGTCATAGTTTTTTTCCCGCACACACTCACCTCATCCCTCCTCAATACCCGGAGCACAAAGAGCCAACTGTTCCCCTTGATGTGTGTGTGTGTGTGTGTGTGTGTGTGTACTGTATTCTTTGCATGAGTGTGTGTTAAGGGCAGGTGCATGGGTGAAAATTGGTGCTATGGTGGATTTTCACCGTTTCCTGCTTCCTATTTGCAGAGTTCATACGGGTGCTGGAAATTCTTGAAAACACTTGAATTTGAGTGTTTGAAAAGTGCTTGGATGTAGAATAAAGGTCTTGAAATGTGTGTTGTATGTGATGACATCTATGATAGAACAGAGAAAAGAAGATCTCCATATTTGAGGGACTGAAAACAGCATTTTGTGACATTTCTTTATGAAAAATGACTTTTGATGATGAACAGATGATGAAAATAGTTGGTGATTATATTTCTGTGGATCTGTTAGTGGAATTAGTTTTCCTTTCATTTGTGGTCCTTCTGTAAAAAGCTGTCTCCAAACATCATGTTGGTTGTTTAGAGGACAATAACATCTCATTTAATGTGATGAACAAGTGACATCATAAGTAGACTGAATACTGACCATTGGATTGGTACAAAGATGGAGTTTACCACAGCTGGAAGGTGCTGGAAAAGCATGGAAATGCTCCTTGTAATGTGCTTGAATTTGACTTTGGTAAGGTGTAGGAACCCTGAATTTGTTCTTCGATGTTCACAGACCCATAATTACTTGTTAGACTTTCTTCTATGACACAACTGTTGAAATGATACATGCACAAACCTCATTTCCTACCGTTTTTTGACAGATTGCTCTCTGGTTGACTGGAAGCTTTTAACGTGTGATTAAAGTCTTTGCAGCGTATTCAGACGGCATGTTTGTGTTTTCCAGCTCTCGTGGTGTACTGCACAAAGAGCCGAAGGGCGGAGCGCTACTGGCAGAAAACTCTACTCCAAATGGAGGAGATGGAGTCCCAGATCAGAGAGGAGATCCGTAAAGGTGCGTTTAACCACACACACACACACACACACACACACACGCACACACACACACACACACATACACACACACACACTATACAATTGCACAAGCTCGGCTATCAGAGTTGTTTAGACCTCAAATGATGCTTTGTGTAAAATGACACAACAAGCTTGCGGGGAAGACAGAAATAATGACCAAATATATATATATGTATGTGTGTGTGTATGTGTGTGTGTATGTGTGTATGTGTGTGTGTGTGTGTGTGTGTGTGTGTGTGTGTGTGTGTGTGTGTGTATTCTGTGTTTGACTCTTTCTAGTCTGAAGTGGGAGGGGAGATACAGCGGTTGACAGATTTGTGCCAAGTAAGCGTGACTCATAAAAGCACAAAGTCTGACAAATGATCAGTCACCGAGCGGCCGCATCGCCTCTCTCTCCGCTGTAGGACAAGTGTGTGTGTGTGTGTGTGTGTGTGTGTGTGTGTGTGTGTGTGTGTGTGTGTGTGTGTGTTTCTAGGGGCATTAGAGTAAAAACCGTGTGAAGGCCACGCCGCGTCTGAGCAACGGGATTTATTGCCCAGAGATGGGGTGACGGATAGAGAAAAAGAGAAATGAAGCGGCAGGAAACGGGAGTCAGGGCCGCGATGTCCGAGGAGAAGCAGAAGTGTGGGAGAGGAGGAGGAGGAGGAGGAGAGGGGAGGAGGAGGGGAGGTTGTTTAGTCAGAGGACACAGATGGATGAGTGGCCGGGTTTGAGAAAAAGCGAGGGATACTACTTAAGATGTAAGATGTGCTAAAAGCAGAAGAAGTGGGAGTGGAGGATGATGGGACATATTCCAGGTTACGGGAGAGGGGGCGTCTTGGTATTTGCCTGCAAATTGTAGCAAATGGGGTTTTTTTTGGGGGGGGGGGGGCCTGCTGCGTCTAATCAGGAGTCGATGGTGTGAACTGACGGAGGTTTTAGAGGATACATTTCCTGGAGGAGTAAATGAAAATATGTTTTTTTTTTAAACCCCTCCGGTCTAGTCCAATCCTCCTCTCTGCACAAACACAGTCTGAGGAAACTGGAATTGTAACCCAAATCCGTCTCTCATCCTGTGACAGGAAGCTGCTTTTTCCCCCATAAAAGGGATCTCCAGCGACTCATTAGAAGAACATTATCCTCCCCAGAACATGATTTCCAATAACGCGGCTACTATATTAGCGCGCTAGGATTTGAAGCCGGCGTCTGGACATGCTGATACTGTGTTCTGCAGCGTGTAAACCCCCCGGCCCACACACGTGTTTTGGATTGAGGGACTTGAATTTTGGCTGCTCTGGTTTATCATGTGGCAAATATTTCCCTGCCTGCCTGCTCGGCTGGCAGAGGCAAGAGGCTTCAGGGTGGAAGAGGATCAGAGGATCCCTTGTTTTGTATTCAACTAGAACATGACACTTGATTCGGGGGAAATTAAATGACGCATTCCAGCGTGTCATCGAGAATCTCTCGCACCAAAAAAAAATCAGGTTTCTTTTCCAGATCCCACGGTTGTTACGGCAGTCTGCGAAGTGATTTGTGACTCATTTTTAGAAGCCAGAAACAGGATGTGGTTTAAAAAGCAAAACAAAGCAAAACAATCCCAGGATTCAAGGACCTTTTGGGGACTTTTATTCTTTCCTCCTTTCGTTTCAGGCTTTGCAGAGCTGCAGACGGACATGACAGACCTGACCAAGGAGCTGAATCGCAGCCAGGGCATCCCCTTCTTGGAGTACAAACAGTTTGTCACACGCACCTTCTTCCCCAAGGTGAGAAAGACTATTGTCCCCCCCCCCCCCCCCCCCCCCACTATCTGATTTCATCTGGCAGACTGACAATACCATTTCTCTCAATAGGAGTTTTAATATTTGTTTTCTCCCCTACAAGTTTTAAATTCACCTTGAAACTTTGGAACATACAGTCTCAGTTTGGCTCCCTGCAGGACACTTCATGTGTCCTCTCTGGCAATGATCTTCAACAGTGGGGGGGTCCGGACCCCTAGGGGGTCCGCAGATTTACTGCAGGCGGTTCCCGTATTCAAAAATACACCTTAACATGAAAACAACTTATATTAAGCAAATATAAATCTTCCTGTTGTTGAAAGTTGTACTGTAGTGGCCTCTCTGGCGGTAGATGGAACTGCAGGCGAACCTCTGGGACCTCATTTCCCAGAATTCCTTTGGAAACCCAACAGTGTCGACTGTATGACATCAGTTGCGATGCTGGTTTCCTCTCGTTGGCGGTCACTTTGCTTCTTGATGACTTTCCTTCTTCACTTCCATTAGTTTGTTGTTTCTTCTTCTTGGACTGGAAGTTGAGTGGTCTTCTTTCTCTGTTGGTCCTCCATGGTGAGTCAGCACTAATGAAATGTACCTGGTCAAACACTTTAGACTAGAGGGAGCCTGACTCAGCAGTTGGAAGTTACTGATTTCCCATTACCAGTAAACGCAGCATACGTCCGTGAGTAGCTCCACCTGCAGACCAACCGCTGCTAACCGACGGAAAAAGCATCACTAGTTTTTAATTTCCATGTGGCCACAAACACGGAGATCCTATTTCTGGGCAAAGCAGCAACAAGCACTTTCATTAGTGGGTCACATGATCAACCACCGTCGTTTTAACTCACTCTTTGATAGATAGGAACTTAAAAGACAATTACGCACACGTATGTTACGGACTACAACTTTAATACGGAACACAATCAGACACAATCACACATCAGCGATCCTTGAAAACCTTGAAGACCTCTTCTCTATAGGTGTAAGGGTTTTTCGGATACCCCCATCCTGAAGGTAGACTGCATCAGTAGGTGTGAGTGTTTTCCCACCGATACGGATAGACACAACTCGGCGGGGGCTTCCAACCACAGGAATGGACTTTCAGGGAGACAGAACAATGGCGGGCACTGAGAAAAGCAAACTCCCCCCTCTGATTTCTCCAAACACACTCCTCACTCAGCTCACACACCCACACAACTATACAAGCCTCTTGCACAACAGCAGCCATGCTGGTTTTGTTGCAGCAGACGCTGAGTTCTGTCGCGGAGGAAGCGAGATGGAAAAGCTGCATAGAGCGAAACATTAAGTGTTTCTGCTTCAGTTTCGTTTCTCTACAAACCGCAAACACTCACAACTCACATCCCTTTGTGTTTCCCCCACTAGAGCTCCTGGTTGTCGTAGATTACGCGTACATGAAACGGGGTTAGACACAGACTCGGTGAGAATACAAGCATTGCTGTCCCGAGATGACGGACACAATCGGGAGGTTGGCTCTGGGTCAGTTTAGCCTCCGAGGCTCGTGACGTTTGGTGTCACGCCGTTATGTTTCCCTTTTCACGGTCAGTCGACGGCCTATTCATACCGCCCAAAGTCTCAAGGCTAGCTCTTTGTCATCCCCCCCCTCCCTTCTGTAAAAAGCTGTCTCCAAACATCATGTTGGTTGTTTAGAGGACAATAACATGTCATTTAATGTGACGAACAAGTGCAATAAGAAGTAGACTGAATACTGAGGATTGGATTGATACAAATATGTAGTTTACCACAGCTTGAAGATGCTGGAAAAGCATGAAAATGCACCTTGAAAAGTGCTTGAATTTGACTTTGGTAAGGTGTAGGAACCCTGAATTTGTTCTTCGATGTTCACAGACCCATCATTACTTGTTAGATTTTCTTCTATGACACAACTGTTGAATACTAGGGGTGGGTAAACATATATCGATACGGCAATATATCGCGATACTTTGCCGCCCAATACAATATCGTTTTTTCCACTCCAAAGATTGCGTCTTTTTCATTTTAATTTTCAATATTTATTCCAGTGAATTTCATGGGAATTAATAAAATGGAGAGGCTGTTTTAAATTAAATAGTTTTGACTCAATTTGTCCTCTGATCAATATCATCTGATGTACATATACAGGTACTTGTGTTTTCATCTTTATTTATATCGCAATATCGTGATACGTATCATATCGTGACCAAAGTAACGTAATACGTATCATATCGTGACCAAAGTATCGTGATATGTATCGTATTGTGACCAAAGTATCATGATACGTATCATATCGTGATCAAAGTAACGTAATACGTATCATATCGTGACCAAAGTAACGTAATACGTATCATATCGTGACCAAAGTATCGTGATACGTATCATATCGTGACCAAAGTATCGTGATACGTATCATATCGTGACCAAAGTATCGTGATACGTATCATATCGTGACCAAAGTATCGTGATACGTATCATATCGTGACCAAAGTATCGTGATACGTATCATACCGTGACCAAAGTATCGTGATACGTATCATATCGTGACCAAAGTATCGTAATACGTATCATATCGTGACCAAAGTAACGTAATACGTATCATATCGTGACCAAAGTAACGTAATACGTATCATATCGTGACCAAAGTATCGTGATATGTATCGTATTGTGACCAAAGTATCATGATACGTATCATATCGTGATCAAAGTAACGTAATACGTATCATATCGTGACCAAAGTAACGTAATACGTATCATATCGTGACCAAAGTATCGTGATACGTATCATATCGTGACCAAAGTATCGTGATACGTATCATATCGTGACCAAAGTATCGTGATACGTATCATATCGTGACCAAAGTATCGTGATACGTATCGTATTGTGACCAAAGTATCGTGATACGTATCATATCGTGACCAAAGTAACGTAATACGTATCATATCGTGACCAAATTAACGTAATACGTATCATATCGTGACCAAAGTATCGTGATACATATCATATCGTGACCAAAGTATCGTGATACGTATCGTATCGTGAGTTTCTTGCCAATACTCACCCCTACTGAATCCTGAGAATTGTGTTGGATACAAATAGTTTACCACAGCTGGAAGGTGCTGGATAAGCATGGAAGTGCACCTTGAAATGCTTGAAAAGTGCTTGAGTTTGAGTTTGGAGAAGGTGTGGGAACCCTGTAAATGTGTGTTTCAGATGTGCTCCGACTACGAGAAGAGTCTGGTGCAGCCCGCCTACGAGAACGACGGCCTGGGCCCTCGGGCGCTGCCGGAGACCCACCCGCTGCTGCAGGACTGGAAGGTGAGGGGTTAAGCCATTAGGGGTGTCAGCTTTTCTTCTTCTGCCACGCTGCGTTCGCTCCTTCCTCACGCTGCTGCTTCCCAACTGGGTCACACGGAGGCTTATTACGCTTTCACGGGCGACGCTGGTTGATGAGGAGTGAAGAAAAGTGTAATGTGCCTTTTCTTTGCCTTTTTATAAAGTGTGTGTGTGTGTGTGTGTGTGTGTGTGTGTGTGTGTGTGTGTGTGTGTGTGTGTGTGAGACGAGAAACATTTCAACTTGTCAAACAAAACACTGCCCACCAAGTTGATGTCAGGTTGTTGACACACTTCCCACTGACTCTCAGACAACCAAACTGCTTATTTGTGTGTGTTAGTGTGTGTGTGTGTGTGTGTGTGTGTGTGTGTGTGTGTGTGATGGAGGGTAGGGCGTTTAAAGAGAGCGTAGGAGAGGGACCATTAACTTATTTCACAAAACTGTGCGAATGGGAAGTGAAAAGTGAAAAAGCACGTACACGTGTGTGTCCGTGCACGTTAGGAGGCGAGCGAGCGAGCGAGAGAGAGAGAGAGAGAGAGTAACGATCGCGGCGGCGCTGGTTTCGGGTCGCCAGCCGGCAGGAGGAGGGCTGTCTGGCGGTGATGAAGTGCCTTGGATCCACATCGTCTTCCCAGGAAGTGTTTTCCAGGTCACAGCAAATAAATCTCACAGGCGGGCATTCATCTTAATGGACAGCGTGTTCTCCTTCTGTCAGGCTGCGGTCCAGAGGGAAGACTTCATCGCCGCGTAGCCGCTCCCCGTAGATGGGCCACGCTCATTAAGCCGACGCGGCACATTTAGACACAATCACACAATCTAGGCGGGGGGGGGGCAGAAGGTGTGATGGAAGCGTGGAGGGGTCGCTCGTTCAGTTCATAGATCAGTGAGAGGAGCAGCAGGTGTGTAACGTTTCCTCCTCCTGCTCCTCCCTTCTGTCCTCAGGCCACCAACACCACCAGGCCCAACGTGGAGGAGGGCATCACGCTGTTCTCCACCCTCCTCAACAACAAGCACTTCCTGGTCACGTTCGTCCACGCCTTGGAGCAGCAGAAGGACTTCGCTGTGCGAGACAGGTGAATGCATCAGCTGGAGCACAGAGAGGATCGGCTTCAGGCCGTTCAGTCAGTAGAACTCAGATATATATAGTTATAATGGTGTCTTTAAAACTTCAATAATCAACTTATCTGCCGGAGATGAAAACAGTAAAGTGGGCAAAACAATTAACAAATCAGTGAAAGTTAATATTTTTTAAACTTTAAAAAAAAAAATTACCTCAATATTTGAAGCAACAATACAGCAGCTGCACCAACAACAAGTCATAGTCTTATAAAACATGTTTGTCGCATTATATAAAAAGTCATAAAAATGTCACAGTATTTCATAAAAATGTCATAAAAAGAGAAATATAATGGAAAATCATAATATAGTATGTCAAAGAAATTTATGAAAAATGTAGTATAGTATTTCATCAAATTAAATTAAAATGTTGGTATTTAATAAAAAAAAAGTGTAGTATGTCATAAAGAGAAATATAATAGAAAATCCTAATATAGTAAGCCATAAAAAGTCAATATGTCAAAGAAATTTATGAAAAATACACAGTAGTATTTCATGAAAATGTAATAAAAATGTCATAGTATTTCATAAAAAATGTCATACAAAATGTTGAAGTATAGTATGTCATAAGAGAAGTATAATAATAAAAATCATAATATAGTAAGTCAAAGAAATGTATAATAAATGCCATAGTATTGGCTGTCACAAACATGTGGTAGTACATGTTATAGAAGGTCACGGTGTAGTATTTGTTATTGTACTGCATCGTGTCATCGTGGCTCAAACACATGCTCACTGTTTAGACATGCGGTTCTTTAAACCTCGTAAATACTTCCAACATGGATCAGTGTTGCTGTGTTTCGGGTCCCGACGTCCTGAAAAACCCGCCGGTCATCGTGGAGAATCCGAGAAAAACCTCCAGATCCGAGACCACATCGCTGTCCTCAGCACGCTGTGACTGATGTGGCCCCTTCCTTCTGGATTAAAGGGGCTTTGTTAGGGAAATCCCCTGCACCTCTGGACTTCCTCACCCAGACACTCCCTGCATTAGATCACTCCTCTATGCTGGTTATTTTTAAAATCCCCCACTGACCACACAGAGCAGGGATTTTTGTTGCGAAAGCATGTTTTTGCTCATCCCCGCCTCTCCTCGGCTGATCTTTGCTTCCTCACCCCCCCCCCCCCCCTTTCCAGATGCAGCCTGGCGTCTCTGCTCACCATCGCCCTCCATGGCAAGCTGGAGTACTACACCAGCATCATGAAGGATCTGCTGGTGGACCTGATCGACGCCTCGGCTTCCAAGAACCCCAAGCTGATGCTGCGCCGCACCGAGTCCGTGGTGGAGAAGATGTTGACCAACTGGATGTCCATATGCATGTACAGCTACCTCAAGGTGAGGCCTCGGCCAAGGTATGCGTCAATTTTAAAAAAAGGACGACCATATCGCTGATTTAAAAAAAAATGTTCTTGATCTTCAGGAAACGGTGGGCGAGCCTTTCTTCCTGCTGCTGTGTGCCATCAAGCAGCAGATCAACAAGGGCTCCATCGACGCCATCACGGGGAAGGCCCGCTACACGCTCAACGAGGAGTGGCTGCTCCGCGAGAACATCGAGGCCAAGCCGCAGGTCTGATACTCACAGCTCCATGTCATTATACCAGGGCTCGTTGGTACGGGTGCTGGAAACCCTTGAAAACACTTGAATTTTAGTGTGGTGTTTTCAAGGTGTGAAAAGTGCTTGGATTTAGACTAAAGGTCTTGAAATGTCTGTTCTATGTGATGACAGAGAAAAGAAGAAAAATGACTTTTGATGATGAACAGATGATGAAAATAGTTGGTGATTATATTTCTGTGGATCTGTTAGTGGAATTAGTTTTCCTTTCATTTGTGGTCCTTCTGTAAAAAGCTGTCTCCAAACATCATGTTGGTTGTTTAGAGGACAATAACATCTCATTTAATGTGATGAACAAGTGACAGAATAAGTAGACTGAATACTGACCATTGGATTGATACACATATGGAGTTTACCACAGCTGGAAGGTGCTGGAAAAGCATGGAAATGCACCTTGAAATGCTTGAAAAGTGCTTGAATTTGGCTTTGTAAGGTGTAGGAACCCTGTTAGACTTCACCCTTACTTTTCCCGGCAGTTGACTCAATTGAACGTGTTTATTTTTTTTGCAGAACATCAACGTGTCCTTCCAGGGCTGCGGCATGGACTCGCTGCCCGTCAGGGTCATGAACACCGACACAATCTGCCAGGTGAAGGAGAAAATCCTGGAAGCCTTTTATAAAAACCTGCCGTTCTCCCAGTGGCCCAGAGCCGAGGACGTAGACCTGGGTAAGAGCACATTTCCTCTGATTATCTCCCCTCTCTCCCCCCTCTCTCCCCCCTGTCCCCTGAGATATAGTAATCTCCTTCGCAAAAAGGTCAATTCCTCTCGCCAAAGCTCAACTAACCCGAGGCGGCAATATAATAAATGACAGAATGCATGGCGGTAGAGTGTACGGTCATAATCACAAAGAGTTATTGCTTCACAAAAAGCCGTGGAGCCCCGCAGAGCCGACTTGATTAACGGCGCTCAGGTCGTGACACAGAGAGTTAGATCCCTCTCCGTCTTGCATATTCCTTTTAAAAAAGAAACATTTTAGGATGAAAATTGTCTAATATATCGTTCTGCTCCCTTCCTGTCCAGAGTGGTTCGACTCCGGCAGCAACAGTAAGCTTCTCCAGGACCTCGATAACTCCTCGCTGATGGAGGACGGCAGGAAGAAGCTCAACACTGTCTTCCATTACCAGGTAGGTGTCTGTCTGTCTGTCTGACTGTCTGCCTGATTGACTGTCTGTCTGGTGTTGTCATCGTGTAGCTGCACATCCCATATATTGTAACAGCAACAGCAGGGGTGATAAGTAGTGTCACTGAGGGTGGGAGGTGAGAGACTCTTCTGTGTCTCTTCATTTATATATATATATATATATATATATATATATATAAAGACATTTACTGCAGCATAGTAACAGAGCTGCTGCTGCTTTTACACCGTCGTCATGCAGATTCTGCATTTAGACAATCACTAAACAAGTTAATTGGGTACATTTTTCCAATGTTGGCTACTCCGACAGATACGTTTTAAAAAAAATAGGCTAATACTTCATGTCTAGTATGTTTTTTTCCACAAAAAAGATGTTGCAACTCGTTAAACATTACATATTAAATTAGTACTACTATTTCTACTTACTTAATAATAATATGCATACTTACACATTCATTATTACATATACATTCAGTAACAAGTACCTCATTTAATTTACTCCTAATTACACAAAAATGAAATTATTTTATTAGTCATATTTATTTTCAAATTTGTATTGATTATTATAACTATAAGTAGTAGTATGGAAAATTATGATTAATTAATTTATATATTATTTAGTTGAAATGTGCACAACAATATTTGTTAAATAAATAACCTCGATGTCATGTTAAGTATCCCATTAAGAACGTCTTGGTGTATGTTTGCTCATGTCTACGTTCATTTGTGCAAAGTGTAAACAAGTCACACCCGGTGACCCCCTCGACCTTTGACCCTTTACCTGTTGCTTGTTAAGTACTCTGTTTGGTTTTTGGCTGAGCCGCTGGGACGGAGCTGTGAAAGCGATGAGCTGCAGCGTGTCCTGACAGTCTGGGGTCACTGGCGAGGCTGTTCAATCCATTTCACCACAGGTTGACTTTAATGAGCCCAGCCAGGCTCCTGCAAGACCAGCCACCACTCGAGATGCACACACACACACACACACACACACACACACACACACACACACACCTTTCAACACTGCACTCCCCCTCGAGGGCATGCTTAATGATGCTGTTCTGGTGCACCCTAGCTCACCCCTGACCTTCTGCCCTTTGTCCTCTCTCCTCTTACTTCCCCTCCCTCTCGCTCTCTCTCTTCTTCTTCTTCTTCTTCTTCTCTCCCTCCTCAGATCCCAGAGGGGGCGTCGCTGGCCATGAGCATGAAAGACAAGAGAGATAACACCCTGGGGAGAGGTACGTCACCTTCAAACGCCACCGCTCCCTGTCGCTTTGTCACACACACACACACACACACACACACACACACTTGCACTCACTCCATCACAGGAAACTGCACACGCTCAGTTGGTCACGAGAATACGATACACTCATGTAAACACGCATGAAACCACACACCCTCCCCCGACACACAGCGGACATCTAAACACACCTAATAAATCACCACACCCCGGTTGTGCCACCACTTCATGTAAAAAAAATATTTATATTATAGTAAGTCAGATGAATTTAATAAAAAATCTAGTATTGTAAGTCAGAATCATTTTAAAAGAATTCTAGTGTAGTAAGTCAGAATAATTGAAAAATAATTCTAGTTTAAAAAAAAAAAGAAGAAAAATGCAGTATAGTAAGTCAGAAAAATGTAAAAAAAAATTAGTATAGTAAGTCAGAAACATTTTTAAAAAACAAGAAAAATGTAGTATAGTTAGTCAGAAAAATGTAAAAAAAAAAAAAAAAAAAAAAAGAAGAAGAAGAAAAATGTAGTATAGTAAGTCAGAAAAATGTAAAAAAAAAAATTAGTATAGTAAGTCAAAAATATAAAAGAAAATGTAGTATAGTAAGTCAGAAAAATGTAAAAGTAATCATAGTATTTCTGCACTATAGATGTTTTCCATTAGCGGATGAAAAAAAGACAAAGTGACGTGGAGTCGAGTGGACCTCATTGTCCGTCCTCGGCCCAGAATATAATGACCGCTCCGCCTGTTGACAGATGAGTTTACATTCAGCTTTTAATGGGCTTGTTCGTCTAGGGGGTCTACCTTACATAATCAGCAACAGACCAGGACTCGGTTTCGGCTCAGGCTCCGTCCATCAAAAAGCCTCACGTCCTCTCATTCATACCGGGCCAAAAATAGGCTCATGTGGACCAAACCTGGCTCCGGCTTCAAAGCGTCAGGGGGGGAGGGGGGGCTTGTTATGAGCCTGTAGTGCTCCCTGGCTAATATAAAACACTGTCCTGGCTAGCCTGTGATCAGTGTTGAGGGTCTGGATGGAGGCCCGCTGGGCCGGAGCATCTCTGGCAGAGACAGCCTCTAATGAGGACTCGCTCACAATGCTGTGTTGTGTGTGTCTTTGTTCGGTTCTCCTGGCATGTGAACAATAATTTTACTATATTTATCTGTTTCCAGCTTGTGTTTGGACATGGATTCATGTGTGTTTTTATATATATATATTATATATATATATATATATTAGGGGTGGGTAAAAATATCGATACCTTAAATATAGATTTTTCCACTCCAAAGATCGATTTTTAAAAAAAGAGCAGTACTTTATCCTTTTCCATTTTATTTTCAATATTTATTCCAGTGAATTTCATGGGAATTAATAAAATGGAGAGGCTGTTTTGAATGAAATAGTTTTGACTCAATTTGTCCTCCGATCAACATCATCTGATGTACATATACAGGTTCTTGTGTTTTTTTAATCATTATTTATATCGTGATACGTATCGTATCGTGACCAGGTGAGTATGTATTGGCAAGAACCTCACGATACGATACGTATCACGATATCATAATATTGCGATATAAATAAAGATGAAAACATATATATATATTAGATATATATTTGTCATTTGTATTTGGATCTATATATAAACCAACACGCTTTTTAATGTTGTTTCCCAAAATGCTGGCAAACACATTACCATCTCATTACACCGGCTCCAGAACCAATCACAGACTCCCGTGCGTCTGTCTCCCCCCTTTTCTCTCTCTCTCTCTCTCTCTCGCTCTCTCTCTCTCTGTCTGTCTCTCTCTCTCTCTCTCTCTCTCCCTCTCTCTCTACTTTCACTCGTAATCTTTCTCTTTCATTCTGTCCGACAGCTCCCCTCCCCTCCGCCGGCCTCCACAGTCCACCTTAATCACTTTCTCCTCTCGCATGTACTCTATCTCCCTCGCTCTCCTGTCAATCTCCCCCTTGTGTTTTCTCTCTCTCCCCCTCTCCTGTCTGTCACTCCTCCCTCCTCCTGTCTCTCTCATTCTCTCAGGTCTCCACCCTGCTGATTACACATTGTTTCATGCATGTTTTTTTTCTCTCTCTTTTCTCCTTAGTTAAAGATCTGGATACGGAGAAGTATGTACACTTGGTGAGTATCTCATCCATGTGTAATCAAAATGTTTCTGGAAGAGTTTATTACCAGAGCTTTTTCCTGTTAGGCATGACGGGGGAGAGAAAATGGGGGAGGGTGATGGGGGTGAAAAGGAAAGCTGCTGAGAGGACATGACAGCACTAATGCTGCTTAAGCTCTTTTATAAACGTCAGCGAAGATATGGCTCCTTTGACTTTAGAATAATGAGTTCCTCAGAACACAATTTGCCGGGTGAATAGTTAGTTTAACAGGACGGTTCTGTGGCCCTTTTTTTTAGTTGGATTTTGACAGCTTCTTTCTTACCCCCCCACACCCCTATTTAGACCTGTATGAGCCAGTCAGAAACACGATCCTGCACACAGCAAAGCATGACAATTTCACAACTCCTGTCACTTACTCAATTTTCTGTAAATGAGCTAGCGTTTCAAAATACCCTGATGTGTTTGGATCGTGTGTCTAACAGCAGCAGAGACAGTGGGGCATTCATTCAGCTTCAAACCAGGGTGGTTTATTACTTGAAGTTGTTTGCAGTATGTTGACCTTTTGCCCTCTGGTTTTCCAGGTCCTACCTCATGATGATCTAATGGAGAACAAGAGGTCACACAGGCAGAACCACCGCAAGAAAGTGCTGCCTGAAATCTACCTGACACGCCTGCTGTCCACCAAGGTGAGCACAAGATCCAGCTTCGTATATCTAAGTCTCAGGAGTCGCCTCAAAAGGATCACATGCCATGAAACCATATCTGTGCGTGTGCATGACCCCGTCCTGTTTTTATTCCCCTCCACAGGGAACTCTTCAGAAGTTCTTGGATGACCTCTTCCAAGCCATCCTCAGCATCCCTCCGGAGCGCCCCCCTTTTGCTGTCAAATACTTCTTTGACTTCCTGGAGGAGCAGGCCGACAAACGGGGCATCACCGACCCCGACACCCTGCACATCTGGAAAACCAACAGGTAGATGAAAAGTGATTAAAAGTCGCCGCGGTCACCTCGCTGTCTATGTACGAGGGCTTTAAAAAAGCTTATCTTTTCTCCGTCTGCAGTTTACCGCTGCGTTTCTGGGTGAACATCCTGAAGAATCCCCAGTTTGTGTTCGACATTGAAAAGACGGATCACATGGACGCCTGTCTGTCCGTCATCGCCCAGGCCTTCATAGACGCCTGCTCCGTTTCTGACCTGCAGCTGGGAAAGGTGAAGTTATCCATCTGTGGAAAATTAACACTATTAAAAATATGGAAAATTAGCTATTAGCAGTCCATGTCTGCAAAGTACCCTATATGTAGAGACAGCCATCCCTGGAAAGAAACTTAAAAACACATCATGGTTCTCGGGTAAGTTCTTGAATTATAAGGAGCATCTTGTTTCTATGATTTCTAAGCAGATATACTATTATTTTTGTTGACATTGGTGATGATAATCACACTACGAGGTGGAAGTCAGACTGACTCAAAATTAGAATTCCAGCTTCATAGTAGTATGCATGAATGAATGATGTCCAAGTATAGAATATCGGGGGGAAATCCCCAGAAAGTCATAGTATAGTATATCATTAATGATGTCGTAATATATAATATGCCATGAAAAGCCCTTAAAATATCATAGTATCGTATCTCAGAAAAGAAATCACAAAAAAGTCATAGAAAATCAGAAAAATTTTATGGTGTAGTTGGTCAGAAAAAATATAAATAAAACAAAATCTAGAATGGTAAGTCAAAAAAAGATCTCCTATGTAAGTCAGAAAATGTAAAAAAAAGAAATCTACTCTGTAAGTCAAAAAATATTTAAAAAAAATCTAGAATGCAAGTCAGAAAGTGTAAAAAGAAATCTAGTATCTAAGTAAGAAAATGTAAAAAAAAAAAAAAATTGTCATAGTATACCAGAAAAAGATGAGAAAACACATCACACATAGTGTGCCAATAATGATGTCATAGTATAGAATGTCAGAAAAAAAGTAATGACATCGGTTTTCATGAAAAGGCCTAGAAATGTCATCGTAGTATGTCGGGGAAGAAAAAAGTGTAGAATGTGAGAAGAAATGAAGAAAGCATCGCCTTCCATTAAAAATGTCATCGTGTAGCGCGTCACACAAAACCCCGTCAAACATCAGTCATGCTTTAGAGCAGGCATACAACTTTGACACATCTTTGCCTCACATCTCCCTGCCAGTTTGATCACACACACACACACACACACACACACACACACACACACACCCTGAACCCTCCTCCCCTCACACTGTCATCTCCTCTACCTCTCCTCATGTTATTTCAGTCGAGTCGGCTCATCCAAGGTCGTGAGCACCAGGGATCTCTTTTTGTGCTGTGTGTGTGTGTGTGTGTGTGTGTGTGTGTGTGTGTGTGTGGTGTGTGTGTCAATGTCCTCACCGCTCACAAATCCGTCTCATCCCTCCGCCACCGTGACCCTGAGCAACGCTCTGCTTCCTGTCTCTCTGACTGGCTTCCTCCCCGGAGGGAGCCAAGGACTCATCAAATGATGCTCCTCTTTCATCGAGGAACCGTCTCGTGCGTTCACTTCGGCTCGCCGCGCTGGCAGCCGGAATAACATTCACACGTTCATCACGGGGGGGGGGGGGGGGGGGGGGGTGCAGCGGCGTCCTCGTTTCCCACGTCGCCTCTGTCTGTCCTGCAGGTCAAGGAGAGCGGCGTGACATTTTTCCTCGGGTGTTTACTCAACATTTGTGTGTGTGGCGAGAGAGAGGGGTAGGAAGCTGAGCAACGCTTGCTGTTTCCACGGAAACCTCTTTTATCTGGCAAGATGCAGCGGCCGTGGAGGGCCATAGGGTCACGGGGGGGTTACCAGGCAGATGGGGCGAGCAGCAGGAAGTGACCTTGTGGACAGGAAGACAGACGGATACACAATCAGAACTACAGCCACCGGGCCCGAAACACCTTTTAATGCACACACACGTGATGCAAACCACACACACACACACACACACACACACACACACACACACACACATCAGGTGACACAAATAGCTCATGACACGCAGAAATATTAAGGTGCTGCTGTAAGCACATTCACCGATGCTGAAAGCTCAGTTTCTCTGTCCCACTTTCTTTCTGTCGCTTCCTCTCCTGCACACAAAGACCTCTCTCTCTCTCTCTCTCTCTCTCTGTCTCTCTCTCTCTCTCTCACTAAAACCGAAGTGTGCCCACAACCTCTTAGCCCCGCTACTTCCCTCCTTGCTTGACTAAGCAGCGGGGCCTGCAGTGAGGGAGAGGAGGAGAGGGAGTGAAGAAGAAGAAGGAGACTGGAATGTTTCCTCCTCTGGCTCCTCAGACTTTACGAGGCGTCCAGCTGTGCAGAAAGGAAACTGTTCCCTCCCTCCATTGTCTGGCTTGAGATCGGACCGTGGACTAATAACACCCTGAACAGGAACAGTTTAGTAGCACCTGATTGCACGCTGCACTAAAACCCCTCTTCATCCAACGCTGACTTGTCTAAATTATTGATTAAGCCCTCAGAGGGCACGTTGCTTTTAGCCTCCTCCAGCTGTAGCATTCACTCGTACATGATTATTGAACATCTTTAACACGTGTTCACTTAATGCTCAGTGCGCTAAAATGCTACGACGGCGTATGAAGGCCACTGTAGTAAAAAAAAAGAGAAAGAAAACGGAGCCGAGAGAGAGAGAGAGAGGGGCAATATTTGCCACTTTATATAAACATATATAGCTGATATATATACTGTAAATTATACGTGATAATGTAATTAAGGGACGAGTTAAGCTTTGCTTCCTCTCGTCCCTCCTCGAACTCAAAAGATTTTATTGATTTATTTTTATTGTCTTTTTCCATATTTGTATGATGTATTTCATGTCATGTAAATTGTATACTTTATATTCGAAGATCAAATAAAATATAAACAAGTTGCTTGGTTCCCACTAACGCCGGATGTTTGCCGTTGCTATGACAACAAGTGAACGCTACTACCACTAGCATCTTAGACCAACCGTCCTGATCAATAAATACCCATAAGATTACAATTTGGCCTCATATGAATAAAACCAACAATAAGCATCAACATCATCACCTTAAGGACCTTAACGAGGCGTTGTCACATGTTATGGATTCATTAGAACAATAAATGAACGTACATTGCTTGTTGTTAGCATCAGAATCAACTCGCAATTTTTTCTCTTTATGAACTCAAATTTTTTCACTTTATGAACTTGTAATATTTTTCACTTAATAAACTCGCAATTTCTTTCACTTTATAAACTTGCGATTTTTTTCACTTTATGAACTCACAATTAGTTTCACTGAAAAAACTTTTTTTTCACTTAACATAACATAATAATAAATGCATACATTCATGCGAGAAAAAAACTTGCAAATTTGCGATATTTTTTCTCTGAATATTGCCCCCCTCTCTCAGCTCCTTTTTTAAATTGTATTTATTTATTTTCCTACAGTGGCCCTGATACGCCATCTTAAAACTGCAGCTGAAACTTTTTTTTTTTTTTTTTCTTTATTCCAGGACTCTCCAACCAACAAGCTGCTGTACGCCAAGGAGATCCCCGAGTACAAGAAGAGGGTGCAGTGCTACTACCAGCAGATCCAGGAGATGGCTCCTCTGAGCGAGCAGGAGATGAACGCACATCTGGCCGAGGAGTCACGGGTGAGTTAAAGAAGTTAGCCATCAAGACTCCGCAACACAAAAACACAACATACACGTTACTTTTGGGGGAAAAAAACTGAAATAAGTGTGTCGTTTCCATCCTGTAGAAATACAGGAATGAGTTCAACACCAACCTGGCCTTGACGGAAATCTACAAATACGCCAAGAAATACAGAAGCCAGGTGAGAGAAGAGATTCCTTTTGTTACTTAATCTCAGATTGAGATTAGATACTCGTGTTCAAACGGGCCCTTTTTCCCACAACGTCTCCTCCAAAGCCTCAGTCGACCTGTGATCATGTGTTTATAGGACAATAACATCTCATTGAATGTGATGAACAAGTGACATAATAAGTAGACTGAATACTGACGATTGGATTGATACAAATATGGAGTTTACCACAGCTGGAAGGTGCTGGAAAAGCATGGAAATGCTTGAAAAGTGCTTGAATTTGACTTTGGAAAAGGTGTAGGAACCCGGTCCTCTTTGAACCAGGTCTCTCCGAGGTCCCCCCCCCCCCCCCATGTTCCCTGTGACTATTCCCAGGAGAGGTTTAGTAACTGCTTTAATGGAGAACCCTCGTGATAAAACCATTTAGCTGGAGTTTTCTCCCTCTGTCGTGCTACTGTGCTGACGTGGGCTGAAGGGAGGGGGCGGGACTTAAAGTCTGAATCATGGCGCTCTATGAATGGCCCCCTGATTGCCTATTCTCTCATAGCACACTGTCGCTAAGAGTCCCATAAATCCCTCCGACGCCGTGACAACGATCGGCATGAAGCAACAGAGCAGATGTGGTTTCTGTAAATATGTGAAGGACGAAGAAACACTCCACTTGTTCCTCTGCTGCTGTCTGTGTCCAGCAGGGGGCTGATCCCCCTCCCTTAGTGGGCTACAGAAACCTTAGTGGGCTACAGAAACCCTTAGTGGGCTACAGAAACCTTAGTGGCCTACAGAAACCCTTAGTGGGCTACAGAAACCTTAGTGGGCTACAGAAACCCTTAGTGGTCTATAGAAACTCTTAGTAGGCTACAGAAACCCTTAGTGGTCTATAGAAATCCTTAGAGGCTACAGAAACCCGTAGTGGCCTACAGAAACCCTTAGTAGGCTACAGAAACCCTAAGTGGTCTATAGAAACCCTTAGTGGGCTACAGAAACCCTTAGTGGTCTATAGAAACCCTTAGTGGGCTACAGAAACCCTTAGTGGGCTACAGAAACCCTTAGTGGCCTACAGAAGGGTGCTGAGGGTTTCTATAGACCAGTGAGGGTCACTGGTCTATAGAAACCCTTAGCAGGCTACAGAAACCTCAGTGGACTACAGAAACCCTTAGTGGTCTATAGAAACCCTTAGTGGGCTACAGAAACCCTTAGTGGGCTACAGAAACCCTTAGTAGTCTATAGAAACCCTTAGTGGTCTATAGAAACCCTTAGCAGGCTACAGAAACCTCAGTGGACTACAGAAACCCTTAGTGGTCTATAGAAACCCTTAGTGGACTACAGAAACCCTTAGTGGGCTACAGAAACCCTTAGTAGTCTATAGAAACCCTTAGTGGGCTATAGAAACCCTTAGTGGACTACAGAAACCCTTAGTGGACTACAGAAACCCTTAGTGGACTACAGAAACCCTTAGTAGGCTACAGAAACCCTTAGTGGACTACAGAAACCCTTAGTGGACTACAGAAACCCTTAGTAGGCTACAGAAACCTCAGTGGACTACAGAAACCTCAGTGGACTACAGAAACCTCAGTGGACTAACGTTTTCTCCTCGTCAGGTGGTGAGCGCTCTGGAGAACAACCCCACGGCGCGTCGCACTCAGCTGCACCACAAGTTCGAGCAGGTCATCGCCCTCGTGGAGGACAACATCTACGAGTGCTGCAGCGAAGCCTGAACCCGCCGCTGCCGGTGTCGTCTTCCTGCTCGCCGTCTCTCTCTCCTGCTGACAGCTGCCTTTCTGCTGCCTTCGTCGTCGGGAAGGTCGGCCACTGAGGAGCTCGCCTCCACACGTGTCATTATTATTCCCACGGACTATTAAAAAAAAAAAAAGCGTGGAAAGTGGCAAAACCTGCCCTCTGAAGCAAAGCGTTCCTCCTCCTGATTCGGGGAACGCCGAGCAATTTTTTTCCCAAAAAGATCTTTTGTCCGTGACTCGGACAGAACTCTCAGCTTTACATGGAAGGTGAAGTTTGGAGATGGAGCTTTTTTTTTTCTGGATGTCTTTAGTTACCGGGACCGTACCGTAAAAAGCCCCGGTGGCGATGTTAAAGCACTGAACCCTTCTTCTTTTAAGGGAACGAGCCAATGATGCACTGTATTGTATTATAATGTCCATAGCAATATTTATAGATGTGTTATAATGCTTTCAAGTGGTGCCTGTTCAGCAGGGAAATGCGTAAAGAAGGAACTCCTCCTCCCGTCTCCTAAAAGCCTGCGACGTTCTCAGGTTGTGACGCCCACCGGTGCTTTTTGAACAATACGTCCCAATGTGCTTTGCAGGGATGATGATGATGATGAAGATGATGATGATGATGGGTTGAGGAGGAGCGGAGAGGAATATATAAAATGACAATGAACTTTATGAAATCAGATGTTATGTAGTTCACTGGGAAGAGCTGCATCACGTATTAAAGTGTGCTCGTAAATGAATGAATTTCTTGTTGAATATAAAAAGAGGGAAATGTACCTTTTTATGAGAGAGAAAAAAAAGTGAGCTCAATATAAACGAGAGACTGTATTTGTGATGCCAAATGACTTATCAGAGTTTGTGAAATAAATTACAGTATTTAGGATTTTAATGCGTCTAATGATGATGATGTGTATTTTTTTTAATAAATCGCTTGAAAGTGCTTCGACATGAGTTACAGCGTAGCAAATGTTAACATAAAAAAGGCGTTGAAATCCAGCTCTGCCACCCAAAACAGCCCCAAAAAAACGGCATCTGGAAGTTCTCAGCGAGCCTCGTTAAACGTGTCATGAAACAGCGAGTTAAGGTTGGAAAAGAAGTCGTGCAGACATTTAGCTTTGTTTTTATTGCAGGACACAGAACAAATTCCACAAGATCCTAACCTTCACGTAATGACCAAAATAAAACCTCTATATCTCTTTAGTATACATGCTGGCATCCTGACATCAGTTCACATAAACGCACACACACGGACACACATGCACTCTGTTTGCAGGAGGCGCCGTCTCCCTGCAGCGGCTCTTTTCAGGTCCATCTGTTAACACTCATGTTTCAGTCCATGCCAAGAGCAAACTCACTCAGACCCCCGTACCTCGTCCCCGTAAAGACAAGAGGGGGGGCGGGAGATCAGATCGTAGCCCCACCTGATGCCTTTAAACTCATCTGACACGTCTAAATAAATTACTTATTTCACAGAAGAAGTTTTTAAAGCGCATTTTCTGGGAGGTGCAACAATAAACGTAGGTGCAACAATAAACTTGAACGTGGTTTTTGACCTCTTATGTTTTTTGGAAAGGAGCTTGGAATGCGTTCAGTTGGAGCGCCACATGTACGACGCCCCCTCGACGCCGGGTTCAACCCTGTGACGCCAGCTGAACACGTTCCACGAGGAAACGGATTGCTGTGCTCTTCGAGTGCGTCGGCCCCACCGAAGGTGTGGCTGCGCTGGTGTAACCAATACACATGGGAGAGGTAAGTCAAGAGGATTGGCCAATAGAACATAGTGCTGCTTGGCAGTGGTGGTGGGTCCCTTTGGTGGGCTGGGGCGTTGGAGGGGGGTCCCGGGTCACGCGGGGACCACCTGGCTGGATGAGACGGACGAAGTCTGAGTTTTGGAGGTGGCGGCGGCGGCGCCTTCGTCGTCTCCAAACGGGTTTTTTCCACAGCAGACGGTGGTGATCATGCAGTTTCTGAACTGGAGGCAAACCAGAAAAGAACAACACCTTCAATCAGGAGGTCATAGAAGTATATTAAGAGAAAAAAAATTGTGGTAGAGATGAAAAAAAGTAAAAATATTGTTAGTCGAAAAAAGTCATAAAAAAGTCATATAGCACGTCGAAAAAAGTAAAAAAAAAGTAAAAATATAGCATTTAGGAAAAAAATCATAAAAAAAAGTCATAGTAAAGAACGATAAAAAAAAAAAGTAAAAAAAAAAACTCATGGTATATATAGCATGTCGGTATATAGCATGTCCATAAAAGTCATAAAGAAGTGATGAAAAATGATGAAAAAGTCCAAATATAGCATTTAGAAAAAAATCATAAAAAAGTCAGTCATAAAAAAACGTCAAAAAAAGTAAAAAAAACAAAACAAAAAAAAAGTCATGGCATAGATGTCATAAAAAAGTGATGAAAAATGATGGAAAAGTCCAAAAATAGCATTTTGAAAAAATCGTGAAAAAGTCATAGTATAGTTGTTAAAAAGTCATAGAAGTCAAAATATAGCATGTTGAAAAAAAATTCATAAAAAAGTCAGTATCGTATGTCGAAAAAAGTCATAAAAAAGTAATAGCATGTCCAAAAAAAAGTGTTGAAAAAGTCATAGTAAAGAACGATAAAAAAAAAAAGTAAAAAAAAAAAACTCATGGTATATAGCATGTCCATAAAAGTCATAAAAAAGTGATGAAAAATGATGAAAAAGACAAAATATAGCATTTAGAAAAAATTCATAAAAAAGTCAGTCATAAAAAAACGTAAAAAAAAAAAAAAAATCATGGTATAGATGTCATAAAAAAGTGATGAAAAATGATGGAAAAGTCAAAAAATAGCATTTTGAAAAAATCGTGAAAAAGTCATAGTATAGTTGTTAAAAAGTCATAGAAGTCAAAATATAGCACGTTGAAAAAAATCATAAAAAAGTCAGTATTGTATGTCGAAAAAAGTCATAAAAAGTAATAGCATGTCCAAAAAAAAGTGTTGAAAAAGTCATAGTACAGCATGTCCAAAAAAGTAAAAAAAACGTCCAAATATAGCATTACAGAAAAATTCATTAAAATGTCAAAGTAAAGAACGTCAAAAAAGTCATGGTATAGCATGTAGAAAAAAGTAAAAAAAAAAAAAATCATAATATAGAATGTAGAAAAAGGTAACTTACAAAAGTCATAATATCATTAAAAGTCATACAGGATGTCTTTAAAATGTAATAAAAACGTCAAAACATAACATGTCACAGAAGGTAATAACAAAGTCCTCGTCACATACCTGTCTGTTTAGCAGGATGTAGATGACCGGGTTGTACAGAGCGGCGCTCTTGGCGAAGAACGCCGGCGCCGTCATGAACACGGGTCCGAACTGAGTCCCCTGATTGGCGAAGATGTACCAGGCCACGGTGGCGTAGGGCACCCAGCACACCAGGAAGGAGATCACCATGACGACCACCATACGCGTCACCTCTCTCTCCGCTCTCTGGGTGCTTTCAGACTCCTTCTGCTGAGCCGCCGCCTGCAGACAGACACGCATGATGACAGACAGACAGACATTATATACAAATTTGAATTGAGAAGAATAGAACATCTGGCACTTTAACATCTTTAAACCCGGTAACAAAAAATGTTTCTGACCCGTCTGTATGTGGATGTAAACGGCTCAATCTAAGACCTTTTTAAAAAAATTTTTTTTTTTTTTTCCTATGCTATGTTTTTTCATCACAAACTCGGATGCCGTTTTAGGTCACAGGAAACGGAGCCTTGGTTAAAGAAAAAAAAAAAACAGCCAGGGTGAAGATGTCATAGTGTTTTTGAGAGTTTGTGGCTTGACGTGACCAAATAAGCTGCAAACGGCAATATTTACACGTTTATCAACGTTCAGATGACTCATCTTGTTTTTTACATTTTACAGGATTCCTTTTGAAAAAAAAAACTGCATTTCCAAAATATAAAGTAAGGAAAACACGCCTAATGATTCTTACGTTCAGGTGATTTATACTCCAAAGAAGACATACTTATTAATATCACATCCATTTCTACCTATATAACCCTGTGAATGCTGCACACTGTACCTTTAATTGCCCCTCCATAAAAAAAGTCTTGTCTGCCCTGAAACACATTTACAAAGTTGGTTCTCAACATACTTCGATGCGGGACGGTTTATCTAATGACCAAATTTGAATATGTATGTGCAGATAGATATCACACAAGAGCTGAAAAAGTGAGATTTATCATCATATGTCCACTTTCACATTGTTTTCACCTTGATTCCTAACTATATAAATGTAAAATAAAGCTGCTTTAATACATTCTTTTTCAAAGCATTCCCGACTGCTGATACATTATCGATGTGTTGTGTTATTAATGAGGGCGTCGGTGCGACACCGTGAGCCGGCAGACTGCCCTTCAGCGGGAGGACCCCGGGTATAAGCCGCCATGTTGGCAATGAGCTGCCCCCCCGGAGTGTCCTTGAGCCACTAAATCCCTCACATCTCCAGAGACGCCGCTCTGATGCTGCTCACCCTCTCCACGGAGAAAAGGTGCAAAAAAAAGAGGAATTTTCTTTTCAAGGATGAAACAAGGTATCACATACTTATTAATAACGGCTTGTCAGGGGTGGTCTGTGTTCTTACCGCTCGCACGGTGCAGAGGAGGCGACTGTAGCAGAAGAAGATGATGAAGAGGGGGATGCAGAAGTGGAGGACGAACATATAGATGACGAACGAGTTGTTGTGGAGCTCCGGCTTCGGGGTGTAGTAGTCAATCCCACAGGAGCACTGCATTCCCTCGGGGATGTACCTGCAGACACACACATGCAGGGTTCCTACACCTGCTCCAAAGTCACAGTCAAGCATTTCAAGGTGCATTTCCATGCTTTTCCAGCACCTTCCAGCTGTGGTAAACTCCATATTTGTACCAATCCAATGGTCAGTATTCAGTCTACTTATGATGTCACTTGTTCATCACATTAAATGAGATGTTATTGTCCTCTAAACAACCAACATGATGTTTGGAGACAGCTTTTTACAGAAGGACCACAAATGAAAGGAAAACTAATTCCACTAACAGATCCACAGAAATATAATCACCAACTATTTTCATCATCTGTTCATCATCAAAAGACATTTTTCATAAAGAAATGTCAGAAAATGCTGTTTTCAGTCCCTCAGATATGGAGATCTTCTTTTCTCTGTTCTATCATAGATGTCATCACATACAACACACATTTCAAGACCTTTATTCTAAATCCAAGCACTTTTCAAACCTTGAAAACACCACACTAAAATTCAGCATGTTTTCAAGGATTTCCAGCACCCGTACCAACCCTGTCCACCGTGCTTTAGTGCTGCAAATGATGACTATTTAGACACGTAAACACAGTACCGGGACCAGCCGAGCAGAGGGGGGGCGGCACAAGTCAAGGCCATGATCCAGGTGAAGGCCAGGCCCACCACGGCGTGTTTCTCCCCGAAGCGGAAGTTGGTCATTGGCTTGCAGACCACGACGTAGCGCTCGACAGCCAAAACCACCAGGGACCAGAGAGCGATCTCCCCTGAGACGTGAAATAAAAACATAAAAGCAGATTTAAATTCAGCACACGGCATTCACATTCAACAAAATATAGGTTTTTTAGAATATTATTAAAGCTTTTAACACAGAGGTCCCCAAGGCTTTTACATATCATATAATGTCCCTTAATAAAGCAGGACAATAATAATGTGTGTACTTTGTAATGATGGATGTATACTATGCTAAGACATGAAAATAATAATTGTTAATTCATATTTTGATTCTACTTTGGCATTTCTCAACATAATATTAAACAGGAAGATTAATATTTGCTTTATATAGAGTGTATTCATGTTAAGGTGGATTTTTGGACATATTTAAATGTTCCCTCCTCTCATTTCACACACATTCACAACCCCTCACCCTCTCACCTCCTAAAGTGGCGAAAAACCCCTCGATGTTGCAGCCGGTGACCCCCAAGACGAAGTACCCGTGCAGCGCCGTGTAGAGGGTCACCGTGAAGCCCCCCACCACCATGAAGAGGTCGGCCACGGCCAGGTTGAGCAGCACGTAGTTCAGAGGCGTGCGCAGCTTCTTGTTCTGGATGGTGACGTAGAGGGTGAGGAAGTTGACGGGGAAGGCGGTGCTGATGAGGAACAGCATGTAGGCGGCCAGCAGCGAGTACTTCCAGGGCTCCGCCAGGTAGTACTGCGGGTACTGGAAGGGGCTGCGGACCACGCCGGTCCTGTTGGACATGGGGACGTAGAAGTCCGGGCCCTCCGTGCCGTTCATGGCTGCAAACGCTGGGCGTCGTCTCAGAATCAAAGACGGCGGAGGGAGTGTTTGGAAGGGAAGATGAGCTCTGGAGCCCCCTGAAGTGATGCAGCACCTTTTAACCGGCCGGTCGGATTAGGGGAGTGTTAGCAGAGATGGAATTAAGACACTCAATCTGAGCCACACACACACACACACACACACACACACACACACACACACACACACACACACACACACACACACACACACACACACACACACACACACACACACACACACACACACACACACACACACACACACACACACACACACACACACACACACACACACACACACACACACAGAGCATTACAGGAGGAAAAGTCCACAAATAGCTAAGCATTTTCTTTTCAAGGTGAGAGGCTTTGTTTCTCCAAACACACTGCCATGACTCATCATCTCATCACAATGAGATGCCAGAGAGGGAACCGACCTATTTTCTGGGGATTTATACCATTCAGATTCGACGCACTAACAAATTACATTTCTTCAGCAAATCCCAATTTATTTGCATTTGTGAAAAAATAAAAACAAATCCCTAACCGCTGCATAACGCCGTGAATCAGAGTCAGTGGGGCAAAGATTAAGAAAAAGCCGTCATAAAAAGTACCAAAATATTTTTATTGAAAAAGTTTTTTTCCTCCTTTGTAACAATATTAAAAAAAACACTTAATCCCGACTAAACAACAGATGACAGCTTCGTTCTAGTCAGTGGAATGCATTTGTCTTCTTTACAGCTAATAGATTACTTCTATTCTTTTTGTTCTTAAATACACATTTTACACTTTACATGTTCCCCTTTAAAGTAATCAGTGACAGATCAAGATAATCGGATCCTAATAATCTGAAGGGGCACTTTTCTTACTCTCCGTAATGACGGACACACAAACACTCCAGGTGTTATTCAGTCGGTGCTCCTCTAACGGGGAGTTTAGGGAACAACACGTTCACATTCACTGGAAAGGAAACAGATGGATATTACAGAGACGAATATATTACAACAAAGAAAAGCTGCAGTAAAATGTTTTGAAATAGCTGCGGTAGTTTGGATCAGTTGGGCTCGTCGATGGGTCTGCGACAGTACGGACAGCAGTTGTGTTGAAGCATCAGCAGCTCGTAATCCTCACTGTGGAACATCTACACAAACACATGAGAGCATGACAGAATCAATGACGGCATCTTTCTAATCTTTTCCCCGACATTTTTCTCATCTTTCACATTTAAAAAAATATATATTTTCTTGTGTATGTATGACTATATTGTTTGTATTACTGGATGGATGGATGGATGGATGGATGGATGGATGGATGGATGGATGGATGGATGGATGGATGGATGGATGGATGGAGGGATAGATGGATGGATGGATGGATGGATGGATGGATGGATGGATGGATGGATGGATGGATGGATGGATGGATGGATGGATGGATGGATGGATAGATAGATAGATAGATAGATAGATAGATAGATAGATAGATAGATAGATAGATAGATAGATAGATAGATAGATAGATAGATAGATAGATAGATAGATAGATAGATAGATGGATAGATAGATAGATAGATAGATAGATAGATAGATAGATAGATAGATAGATAGATAGATAGATAGATAGATAGATAGATGGATAGATAGATAGATAGATAGATAGATAGATAGATAGATGGATGGATAGATAGATAGATAGATAGATAGATAGATAGATAGATAGATAGATAGATAGATAGATAGATAGATAGATAGATAGATAGATAGATAGATAGATAGATAGATAGATAGATAGATAGATAGATAGATGGATAGATAGATAGATAGATAGATAGATAGATAGATAGATACTTTATCAGCAATGATAAATAAATAGGTGCAAATACTTTTGTTTTGTCACTGATAAATGAATAATAAAATAAATAAATACATCTACGAGGAAAGACAACAGCTGATGAGAAATGAAACTAGGGAGGGAAGAGCGAGGGCGGCGTTACCTTGAAGCAGGCGGGGCACATGGTGATGCTGACGTCGGGCAGCAGCGAGCGGAAGTACTCCCATTTGAGCGGCCGCGGCCAGCGTTTGATCAGGACGTCCCTCCGGCTCATGGAGCGCAGCGCCGAGCGGCTCACCTTGACGGGGACGAAGGTCGAGCCCCCCTGCTGTTTCAGACACACACATGACCAACATTAGGGACCCCACCCGTCCGTTCACCCCCTCGCCCAGCTGCTTGGCCCAGCTGGTAGGATATGAATTAATCATCTCCCTCCCTCCACGTTTCTTACTTCAAAGCTCATTTTGGCCGTAAACGGGTCTTCCTCCGCGTCGTCCAGACCGTCGTCCAACCGCAGGGCCTGCAGCTCTGATTGGGTGTTGAATTAAGAACGGATAGATGAAACAAACATTTATCTGCGTTTTTCTGCAATTCAGGGTTCCTCCACCTCTAAAGTCAAATTCAAGCACTTTTCAAGCATTTCAAGGTGCATTTCCATGCTTTTCCAGCCCCTTCCAGCTGTAGTAAACTCCATCTTTGTATCAATCCAATGGTCAGTATTCAGTCTACTTATTATGTCACTTGTTCATCACATTAAATGAGATGTTATTGTCCTCTAAACAACCAACATGATGTTTGGAGACAGCTTTTTACAGAAGGACCACAAATGAAAGGAAAACTAATTCCACTAACATCCATCCATCCATCCATTTTCTACCGCTTATCCTGTATTCAGGGTCACGGGGGGGCTGGAGCCGATCCCAGCTGTCATTGGGCGAAGGCAGGGTACACCCTGGACAGGACGCCAGTCTATCACAGGGCCGACATGTAGAGACAAACAACCATTCACGCTCACATTCACACCTACGGGCAATTTAGAGTCACCAATCATCCTATCCCCATCCTGCATGTCTTTGGACTGTGGGAGGAAGCCGGAGAACCCGGAGAGAACCCACGCTTACACGGGGAGAACATGCAAACTCCACACAGAAGGAACCCGGGCCGACCCGGGAACCGAACCCAGGACCCTCTCGCTGTGAGGCGAGAGTGCTACCCACTACACCACCGTGCAGCCCTAATTCCACTAACAGATCCACAGAAATATAATCACCAACTATTTTCATCATCTGTTCATCATCAAAAGTCATTTTTCATAAATAAATGTCACAAAATGCTGTTTTCAGTCCCTCAGATATGGAGATCTTCTTTTTCTCTGTTCTATCATAGATGTCATCACAAAGAACACACATTTCAAGTGTTTTCAAGGATTTCCAGCACCCGTACGGTAATTATACGGTTTCAAGACGGGGAGAAAAAACCTTTGTGAAATGATCCCTGGGAGACTAATCTAAAAAAAACCTGTGTTCGTCAGTCACAATGTGGCTGTGGAAGAACACAGCAGACCTCGGTGCCCTTGAGTGTCTGCCGGCTAATGCAGGTTAATCCCGGCACTAGGGCTGCGGCTCTCGGAGGGTTAGTGTCATTAAGATGAGACCGGAGAGCCTCCGCTAACCCTATTAGCTCAAGAGCTAAGATGACTTAGCTCTGACAGCTTGCCCACCAGCGCAGAATCGAGGCCAACGCAGACTAAACAGCTTCTTAGACCTGTCACAAGGCAGCAGGAGGGGAGGGAGGGGTCACGTGCTTGGCTTGGAAAAGGATGTGCGGTGTGTAAGGGCCCCCGGGGTGAAGTCCCCCGGCAGAGTGAGGGAATTAATCATTCATACAAAAGGCCTGCGACTCATCTGTTGTGCGTTTGCGTATGCATTTATACGGCGGCGACGGAGACGATCAAAGGATACCTCCGTTGTCCGTATCCTGCCAGCGAGCGTCCCTCTGATCGGCGTGCGGCACTTCCAAGTCGATCAGAGACACCGCCTCCTCGTCGCTGATGCCCTCCTCCAGGTAGAACTGCACCAGAGGGAGCACCTCTGCACACAAGGGGGCACGAATAAGAGTGTGATACCACACACACACACACACACACACACACACACACACCGCCATGTGTTGGTGTGTCACTGACCATAAGACGAAGCCGAGTAGATGAAAGGCTGCCGGCAGTTGATGCACACGCTGCCCTGGTTGTTGAGCAGCGGGTTGTTGGTGGAGCAGCGGTAGCACATCATGCCCTCGATCAGGTCCTGGGGTAAACACACACACACACACACACACACACACAGACACACACACACACACAGACACATCCACACATCCACACACACACACACACACAGACACACACACACAGACACACACACGGTGTTTACGACCTTTATTAGGAACACTGTAGGAATAAACAAAACGGAGCCGAGAGTTGGGCAATATTCCGAGAAATAAAGTCACAAATTTGCCGATATAAACAAGTTGCTTGGTTCCACTAACTCCTGATGTTTATCGTTGCTATGACAACAAAGTGAAAGCTACCGCTAGCATCTGAGCCCAACAATCAATAAACACCCATAAGATGACATATTTGGCCTCATATGAATAAAACCAACAATAACCATAAACATCATCACCCTAAGGACCTTAACGAGGCGTCACACGTTGGGATGATTTATTAGAAACATAAATAAATGTACATGCATGAGAGAAAAAAACTTGCAAAACTGGCAAATTTGCAAGTTTTTGTCTCGGGATATTGCTCCCCTCTCTCGGCTCAGCGGTTTTTGTTTTTTTTTCCCCGACAGTGGCCCTAATTTGCCGTCGTATATTCACGTTGAGGTGTATTTTTGGGACATATTTAATCCTCTCCTCTTACCTCGCTGTCGTGGAAGGGCTTGGAGCGGATGGTGAGGCTGCCCAGCTCGATGGACTCCTGGAAGCGGGAGGGGATGTGCAGCTCCTGGAGCTTCTCGTAGGAATGCCTGGCCAGTTTATACGCACCCAGTCTCTGACTCTGCTTGGCCAACGCATACAAGGTGTTACTAATAACAACAATAATGGTAATAAAGTTGAGGAAAAGCTGGAGCGGGGATGTTTGATAGGGATGTCTTATTCAACAGGTGTGAACAATTACACTTTTCTGCATTTATAAATAGACGCAACTGGTTATTCTCTCGCCTGCAACATTGGCGTGTGTGTGTGTGTGTGTGTGTGTGTGTCTGTGTGTGGTTATACACTCCTGATCGCCTGGTTCTGTGTTTGAGTTTGAGGAAATCGTTGCATATTTGTATGTTTATGGAGACGGATCGCTAAGAGAGCGGCTCTGAGAGCGGCAACGACGGGTCAACGAGTTGCAGCTGCAACCAGGCAACCCGTCCATCACCTCCCGACTCACCAGCACTCCTCTCCACTCAGCTGCTCTCCAGCTCCGCCCACACACCCAGTTCTGCTCCACTGGTGATAAATGCACGTCCTCTTACTGGGAGAAACTTGTTTAGCGCAGCTTTTTTTGTCCTCCAACATTGTGTTGAATTGGAGCCTAAACGTTCCCGGTTTAGTCTCTGAATCTAAAACACCTCTGTTTTGGCTGCTCGGCCTGATTTCCTCCCTCGCAGGGCCGGGCTTCCCTTCCTCATACTTTGTGTTTGTGGCTGTGGGTGGCTTCGTCTGTGTATGTTTTTCCCTTCAAATTAAAGCAAATTGTTTAGCGTGTTTATGTGCGTACGCATAATCAAAGCATTTGTTTGGATAAGGGAGAGAATGTGCCTCTCGCTGGCATCTTCTCCTCCTTCCCATCATCACCCCCGTTTTCCTTCTCTCAGCAGCAGCAGCACCGTTTCCTCAGTGGCGCCGACTCTTCCCTTTCCTCCCCCACTTTATCATCACCGTCTCTGCCGGTCCTGATTTCACATTTGGCAAGTCTGTTCTTGAGAGGAAATGACCCACACTACTTTCTCCTAGAAATACTTTGCCCGCTATGTCGCGAATGGAAGGATACACTTTGGAGATGCCTGGCGGTATGTCCTTGGTGAGGTTGTTCAGCAGGAACCTGCAGATGTTGAAGAGCGTCTCCGGCATGTGGGAACTGAAGGGCTCATCCTGGAGATAAAGAAAAGGGTTTGAACAATAGTTTCTACTCAAATTTGTGTGGTTTATATATATTTTTTAAAGCTACACCTCTCCCACTCCCCTGCTTATTTGTTTCAAGTGTCTATTTGCACCCGGGTGAGAAAAGTCACACGGCAGACAAGTTGCATTGCATTACTACTTAACTTAGCAACAGTAGCTAAGTAGTCAGAAAGCGCTTTCTGGCAGGAACATGAAGTGACAGTAACAGTAATAATAATAATAATTATAGTAGGTGCTTGTGGTAGGATGAAGGGGTCAAACTCAGGACATTCACCCAGGAGTCTGGGGTTAGAGTCCTGTGAAAAGTACATTTTTACACATTTTCTAACTTTGGTGAAGGAATAAATAGCCACAGCCTTCAGTCGGCTACATATACACAGTATCTAACGTGTGTCTGGTTCTCCTGCAAACAGCATGGTTGGCTAAGGACACCTGGGTGCTTGTCGCTGCCATGCTATAGATGCAAATAGTGCCGTTGCCTTGGTAACGGCATCTGCCTTCATTATCTTCTAGCCATGGTCTAAAACGCTGTACGGTGCCTCACACGACTCAGTTCATTTGAGTGACGGGATGAATTTGCTAACGTAACCACTAACAGCACTTCATCCCAAGAGTTGATCATTCAAATCATTAGAAGCTGCTCAGGAGGGTTAAGGTGAGATATAGCGGTTTGCTGCTCTGGTCTGGATCACAGCGGTGCCTTTCTGTTGGGGGGGGGAGGGAGGGGGCGAGGAGGGCAGAATAGCTGAAACAACAAACTGAGGATGCTTGACGAAGGCCAGGTCACCCACTGAGTGCTCATAACCAGACGCCGCTTTGTTTGTAAGTAGGTTAGGGCTGCAGGGCTCGGAGAAGAGGACCACTGATGAAATCGTCATCATGATCAATCAAGCAGCTGGTTGCCACGGCGACGGGGATCGGAGCGCGTTTCTTGCAGGAAGTGGACCCCTTTTCCGACCCGAGGCACGCTTCAACCCCGCCGTGGCCCGTCTGTGTCATCTTTCTATCAGTCTACACATCGTCTGTAATTAGTGCTTATTATATATTTAATTAAACGTTTTAATAAATGCTTGTTTCCTGAGAAGTTCAACATGATTAATTTCTCCTTCTGTTGTCTCCACCTCAACTCCCCTTTTGTTCACGTTACCCAACAACCTCTGTGAACATTTTTAATTTGTCCTTTACCCCCCGAGTCATTTTTTATTTTATTTTTTTTTTTGGACTGACATAATCTTGCCGAGCCAGACCTCCTACTTGTCAAATCCACGCCGGTCTCAAGACATCCAAGTACAAAAGTTGATTAAAAGCCTGTCTCTGGGAGTATTCTCCCAGAATAAAAAAGAGAAAAATACCATATTTGGAACATGAATGTGTTTGTAGCCAAAACAAAAACCCAAACCCATGAAGCAGCTCCTGTTTCCACGGCTTTCAATCTGACAGCCAATCACACGGACGCCTCCTGATTTCTAAGGCCTCCCCGTCCCCACTTTTTGTCTGGTCCTGGTTTTGAAAGATTAGGAGGTTGGATGAAGTGTGGCGTTCTCACCGTGTAGCGCTGAATGGAGCGATAGACGTGGTAGAGCTCGGCGAGATGCTGGAAACGCTCAAACTTCTTCAGCATTTCATCCCTCTGGGCTTCACTTTCTGATTCAGACACGCAGACGTGGAGAAACAATGAGCGGGAGGCGAGAAATGCGAAGCCGCACAGTAACGTGAAGGCGGGTCTCACCTCTAGCGATGTCCAGACACTGCATGGACAGCATCCAGTAATAGTAGCCTGCATCGTTGAACCTGTTCTCCACCACTGCATTGTGGGTAAGCTGCTCCAGGACCTTCACGGCTTCGTTCTGTCGCCCCGCCTTGTGAAACGCTGCGGAGAGAAAAAAGAAATAAATAAAGTGGTGATTGATGGATTGTTATGACGCGGCCCTCGAGGCGACGCTGGATCTCAGGTGCCAATCGAAGACATCCATCTTTATTGATGGATTTTTTTTCTGGGGCCGACATCTTTGGTGCAAATTTGTCATGGCTGTTGGGTTTTTTGCATCTGTAGCTCCAGATGTTATTTCACAACCAAACGCTATGCAACAGTTTTTTTGGGGGGCTTTGCAAAAGATTAAAAGCAAAAGGCCACCAGACAGGGTTGGAAACAACACAGCTTTCATTAATCAACTTTGGGTTGAATCTCTATTATATCACATTCTTACAAATTTATTTGGATTTTGATTTATTTAGCACATTAAAAAAATGCAAAACAGAAACAGAAGAGACAACACAGTGAAACAGTGATAGCCTCACCTATTATATAATCAATAACAAAATAGGGCATAGAAATAAAAGAATAAAATCATTTTATATAAAATATATATGAAACACTGTGTGTGTATAAAAAAGGTACAACGGCAATCCTGTGTGTTTGAAAGCAATATGTCACATCTGGAAAGAATCAACAATCAGATTATTATACTACAGAACCCTACAGAACATGTGTACTAATACACACACTACCTATTTATACTTCAAGGATACAAGCCAACATTTCCCTGAAAGTCCTTTTCAAACATCGTTATTGCTCCTGGATATCAAAACGCCGGAGCACTTTGACGTTAAAGCCCTTAATGAACACGAGCACATTTCTTCATGTTCTCATCAGACGGTTATTAGAAGCAGCTTGAGGGAGTCGACCCCACCGATGACCCTGCAAACCCCACAGCCGGGGTCGCGACATATTCGTAGCAAATATTTATCAGTCTACCTTAACTGGATAAAAACCACACTCAGCTGCTGTTGGTTAATGTGAGGAAGTAACACCCCCCCCCCCCCCACACACACACACACACACACACATATATATATAACGCAAGCCGACAAAAATGCACTGCAGGAGCTCAAACACCAACATGAAGTCTTCTATGTGCAGCCCAGAACAGAGAACCATGTTTACAGCATGTTTCTTCATTTACAGTGGTGAACTTTTCCTTGTTTTCCATCAGGAGGCTGCAGAGATCTAATATCAGGGTTCCTCCACCTTCTCTAAAGTCAGATTCAAGCACCTTTCAAGCATTTCAAGGTGCATTTCCATGCTTTTCCAGCACCTTCCAGCTGTGGTAAACTCCATATTTGTATCAATCCAATGGTCAGTATTCAGTCTACTTATTATTGTTCATCACATTAAATGAGATGTTATTGTGGAGGGAAGATGGAATTATTCTGGATGGTTCCAGGATTACAAATCCAAGAAAGATCGCTTTTTTTTGGCATTTATTATACAATTGATTGACAATCCCTATAAATCATGTAACTAATCAATAAAGTGCAGGTTTGACTCCAATAAGACTTTCTCCAGGGTTCCTACACCTTTTCCAAAGTCAAATTCAAGCACTTTTGAAAGCATTTCCAGGTGCGTTTCCATGCTTTTCCAGCCCCTTCCAGCTGTGGTAAACTCCATATTTGTATCAATCCAATGGTCAGTATTCAGTCTACTTATTCTGTCACTTGTTCATCACATTAAATGAGATGTTATTGTCCTCTAAACAACCAACATGATGTTTGGAGACAGCTTTTTACAGAAGGACCACAAATGAAAGGAAAACTAATTCCACTAACAGATCCACAGAAATATAATCACCAACTATTTTCATCATCTGTTCATCATCAAAAGTCATTTTTCATAAAGAAATGTCAGAAAATGCTGTTTTCAGTCCCTCAGATATGGAGATCTTCTTTTCTCTGTTCAATCATAGATGTCATCACATACAACACACATTTCAAGACCTTGATTCTAAATCCAAGCACTTTTCAAACCTTGAAAACGTGAAAACACGAAATGCAATAATGTGAATGAATGAGAAATATGAAGAGATATCTTCAAACTAAAGACATGATGAGAAAACAGTCGATGCCTTCAGGTGATGATAAAAAAAGCCCAATAAAACCACATTTTAGCTTCACTTGCAGGCCCTAAAGTATGTACACAACCACTTCAGCCTAGTGTCAACTATTTGCAGGATGTACCAGTGGACGGGAGACAGGCTGGAACCCCGAAGACTCAATTACAATCACTAGTAACACAATACTGTCGTCACCGCCTGACTAAAATACACACAATCAGCAAAATGCGTGACCGCGGGCGAGCGAGCTCCGATACAACGAGGCCCGTTCAGTCACGAGGAGGAGGAGGAGGATTATGTCGAAGAGGAAATATGCCCGCTGCGATGGTAATTATAAATCTATGAGCTGATTATAACTATGGTTACAGTTAGTAATCATCATCAGAGCCGCTTGTAGTGCTGGTGATTAGAGGCATGCATGTCATTCAGTTAACAGGCCCCGCTCGGCGAAGAGGATCATGTTTTACAGTGAACACAGAGAGAGGGGGAGAACATGTCTGCATCCAGAGTTGGACAGACTTCATCACTTCCATATGGAAAACACGCCGGCTGTGAGTGGAGAGCACCGATTTAAAGAAGGGGACGTGGGTGTCTACCCTGGAGCATCACAAACGGGCTGATTGAAAAGTGGAAGTCATGCAAACTCACCTTTCTGCGCCTCCTCAAAGTGGTCGTGCTCCGCCAGCCACTGGGCGTACGGCACGTAGACGTCGTTCCTGAACTGGGGGTGCTTCTCCACCAGTGAGAAGGCCTGAGAGACAGACAGGTGAGGGCAGAGAAGAGCCTTTAAATGCAGCGTATGTGACGGTAATACAGAGAGAACGGCGTCAGACTGCCGTACGGGTTATTCACATTCAGAGAAACATGCTTTACTTCCAGCAGAATCATTGTAATAGAGCAGAGGTCTAAAACCTTTTTCAGGCCGAGGACCCCCAAGGCCTTTAGAGACCCAGTGGAGGGACCCCCAAGGCCTATAGAGACCCGGTGGAGGGACCCCTATTACATATCATATAATGTTCCTTATTAAACCAATAATAATGTGTAGTACAGCATATAGTTCCATGTATAACAGTACTTTGTAATGATGGACGTATACAATGCTATATATATATATATATATATATATATATATATATATATATATATATATATATTAATATAGGTTGTATTCACTTTAAGGTGTATTTTTGGACATATTTACATTTTTGTAAGAAAAAAAGTTTGGGATCATATAATTCTGCCGTAACGCTGCGGACCCTCTAGGGGTCCCGGACCCTCTGTTGAAGATCTCTGCCATAGAGCATTATTAATGAGCTGAGAACAAAGTAAAAGTCCACGAGTTGAGTTGATTTCACACTCAATTAGAACTACGACTGGAGCTCTTCATGCCGTTTGAATGACGGAGCATGAAGAGCTGTTGAAGTCACGGCGACGGATTCATCTAAATGAGCCAAGAAACACACCGGTTCACCGTACAGTGAAGGGAAGTGTGTGTGTGTGTGTGTGTGTGTGTGTGTGTGTGTGTCTCAGGACTGTGAGCTTGAAAGTAATTTAAAGTAACACTTTGTTGGAGAGAAGAGTTCGGGCAGTGAATAGCATCCACATGGCCGTCCCGGTGTCCAACCCCCCAGACACACACACACACACACACACACACACACACACACACACACACACACACACACACACACACACACACACACACACACACACACACACACACACACACACACACACACACACACACACACACACACACACACACACAGCCCTCCCCTCAGACACTCCAGCAGAACGACGCGATCACGACTCCATGTTTCTGTTTTCGGGGCATGCGAAATCACCAAATGTGCATCTTCTGTGACGCCTCTAACTCGATTAAACACTGCGGATGGATTAAGGAAGGGCCGTATATTCCTTCTTGTCTGAGCGGCGTGATCTTGTCCTGATGGGGAGATATTTGATTGGAAGCAGAATGGAGCTTTAAGCTGATACTCCAAGAGTGCTTTGTGCCTCTGATGTGTGGGCATGGATGCAGAGAAACCCAAAGCTGAATGATTAGCTCTGCAGAATGTGTGTGTGTGTGTGTGTGTGTGTGGTTTGTCAGTAGGATACCAGAGGAGATGTATTGTCTTATTGCTTTCAGCTGTGGTTACTTTAACAAACGCGATATACTTTATTCTTTTTAGTGGTTTATGATATGGGTTTATATAGCACAGCCCTGTGTGGTTCACATTATATTTATGCGATTGTCACAGGAAACTCTCTATATATATATAAATATATACACAGTATAACTCATGACGAGCGGAGCAGGTGTGTCTGCTGTGTGCATTAAGTGTGTCGGACCTCTTCCCAGTGCCGGGTCTGCACATGCAGCTGCACCAGAGCCTGCAGGTCTCCCATCTTGGAATAAGTCTCCGAGGCGTAGCCGTGGTGCTTCATCCTCTGGAAGTAGAACGCACACTTGGACAGCGGCTCACGCTCGGCCTTGTCCAGTTTACGAGCGATGTCGATCAGCCTGGGTGGGAGGAGAGAGAGAGACGGATACATCGGGGGGTTACATCATATCACATTATCATCATGACCCCCCAAAAAAATAAGAACCAGTCCGGGTCACGAGCTAAATCAGATTCAGGTTAAAGAGCTGCGGCGTTTATAGCGATGACCCGCTGGTAGCATCACGGCATGCAGACTCCAGGTCAGAAGGAGTCAGTGGGGAGTTCTGATAGGACCCCCGGACCACTGATTTATCTGTTTGCCTGATAAATCAGACTCACACACTCCCACTTTGCACGCATGAGAGAAAGCTAACAGAAAGATTGCATTTCCCCGCGTGCTTTCTTCGCTCTCGCAGCTTCAACTCAGCGTATCAAATATACTTTTTACTGATCCTCAGAGACGGAGGGAGACATAAAGGCTCTGGATATTTACTGTTGCTGTTTTAGTGCTACTGGGATGCAACACAAGAGTTAGGAGCGGCCGGGTAAACAAAGCCGGGAGAAGCTCGGATCACAACACACACAGAGGGAGGGCGACTTCATTCTCTCCTCAGGTCGACATTACACCTCTATATCTTTACACAGCATGGTTGTTTGCTGCTAAATTAACTGCACCTTCAACACAACAAATCAGGCGTCAGGAACGATTGAAAGATCTTGTTGGCTTATTGGCTCCAAGTGTTCATCCGTATCAGATTCAACCTTGAAGTTTAAGGTTTGAGCCTCTGGGTTTAAATGCAGCCCTTTGTATTCTGCCCCGAGCTATCTTAATTCCCAATTCTTCCAGGAGCGTTAGTCTACTCAATTGATGTCTCGACACCTCTGACATTTTAGAAATAGTGCAGAATGTGAACCTTTCTGCCTTTTGTTCAGTTATAGAGTAGAAAATGTGCCAATTTACGAAATCCAAAGAGGAATTTTGGATGACATTTATAGATTAGGGGAAAATCCTGCACGCAACTTTAATTTACTAAAAGGTGAAGCAGGAATAACAGCGTATCTTATGGTGGAGGAATGTTTCCTACAGTGACTGACAACCTACATGTCTTCCCAGCCGTGTTCCCCTATAATGTCGATGGCTTTGAGATGTTCTCCTGCTGACAGGTACATCTCCGCTGCCGCCCGGGGCTCCTTGCTGCTCTTAGCCCAGTCTGCCTGCTTGGTCATCAGGATCCGGGAGCTCTTCGGGTCCGTCGCTCCGACGAAATCCTGCGAGACAGACCAACACTTTTCACACGGATAACAATTTCTAACAAACCAGTGGATGACAGTGAAACTGACTGTCAGCGAGTCATGTAAGGAGAGCATGTAAGTCCAGCTCAGACAGCCAGAACCTCGTGGGGTCAAGGCCCGAGACCGGAGGAAAGAAGAGTCACACAAACAGCAGGCGGCTAGCCCTCCGGTGTCCATCCTACCTCAAACAAACAGCCTGTGGGACCAGATGGCCGACGCAGCCGCATAAATATACAACAGCCACATCAAACACACATACAATCTGATACATACGCACACGCAAATATACAGGGGACGAGTCATAGCGGTGTCATCTGCTCTGGCAACGTGAAAGTGATGCTGACGATCAAAGTACCCCCTACCACCACCACCACCACATGTAAACATAATAAAGCAGTGAATCTATCTAAACTCCAACTGACCTCCTCATCAAACATATGCAAAAAAAAAAAAAACGGACGTTCGGCCCTTATTTCTCTCCGTTTGTGCTCCATTTCCAACTCTAACTGTGTGTGTAAGTTACCCTCGTGTTGTGCACGGATGAGTCTGTAAAAGCACGATGTGTGTGTGTGTGTGTGTGTGTGTGAGCTGATCGGATGATATATGCGGAGATTCCAGTGATGTATGAGGAGATGAAAGACAGACGGTAAAAAGGGGGGAGGGGAGGCTGTTTCAACACAGTTCAGGGCCCCAACTTGGCATAAACTGCACACGATGAGGAAAAACATATGTTCTACACCCCTAAAACATGCAGCGCTTTTCCAGGTCGCTCTGTCCATAGCGATGCAGAAGTATGTTGCACATGCCGCGTAGGTGTGTTTCCCCCCCCCTCCGTCGATGGTTTAATCACCTTGGCGTACTCGAACATGCGCAGGTCGGTGTACATGCTCAGGGCTCTGGATTCGTGGCCGCTCCGCTTGTAAAGCCTGGCCGCCTCGTGGAATTTCCCCTGGTAGGCATAGACGTCGGCCAGGAACAGCTCATTGTCGCTCTCGCCCCGCTTCTTCCTCTCCTGCAAAATCAAGTCAACACAAACACATGTGTGCAGAGATAAACACCCAATTACATGTGGACACACACACACACACACACACACACACACACACACACACACACACACACACACACACACACACACACACAATGGGTCAAGAAACACAGAATGCACTAAAAAAAAAAGTACTGGGCTGCTGGATAAAATCAGCCTCACGTCTGAATCCACAGGATGGTGAAAGAGCTAAAGTCTTACACCATCGCTCATGGTGGAATTAGAGAACAATCAGAACACAATGCGGTACAACAGGAGGCTGTTTCCCCTTATCAGAACGGAGAACAGAAACTTTTTCCTGGCATGAACCAAGCTGAAAAAGAATTTCCTCTGCTCTGCATGCATATTGTCAAGGAATGTGTGTGTGTGTGTGTGTGTGTGTCTCATGATACAGGTTCCTCCCTTGTTCAATCTGTTTTTTTAAGTGTAGCTCGGGGGCAAAGCCGTGCAATTAAATGCATGATGACCATTAATAATTGTGATTGACTGAGTTTCCCCCCGAGCCTTGTATAAATGAAATGATGTAAAGTCTGGTTGGAGCTGTAATCAGCAAAAAAAAAAAAAACACACACACACACACACACACACACACACACAAAATGTCTGCTTGGCTTTACACAATATTGAGTGAAGGGTTTTAACCCCCCACCTCTTAAGAGAGCTTCTTACCTCGATGCTGTTGATGAGCTCCAGGTAGCGCAGGTCTCGGATTCTAATGAAGGCCTGAAATTGGAGAAGACAAGAAATTATTATATTATTACGACGGCATATTAGAACCACTGTAGGAAGAAAAAAAAAAACGAGCCGAGAGAAGGGGGCAATATTCAGAGGAAAAAAAAGTGGCAAGTTTATGACTTATTGTCATAGCAACGGCAAACATCTGGTGTTAGGGGCTATGAAAACAAGTGAAAGCTACCGTTAGCATCTTAGCCCAACAAACAATTAACACCCATAAGATGACAATTTGGCCTCATTTGAATAAAACCAACAACATCATCACCCTAACGACCTTAACGAGGCGTTGTCACACGTTGGGATGGATTCATTAGAAACATAAATATACATTCATGGGAAGTTAGCTAGCATAGATGCTGGTTGTTAATATCGTGATAAACATCTTTTTTTCTCTGAATATTAACCCCCTCCTCTCTTGGATCCATATTTTTTTCTACAGTGGCCCTAATACGCCGTCGTACGTTGGAGAGTGTTTTGTCAGAGTGAACAAGTAAAAGCAAGGTTGCTGCTATTTTTTTTTATGATTCTGTGATCTTGATCAGAACAATGTGTGTGTGTCTCACTGGCCTTCTTGGCGGTGTCAAAGTCGAGTCCCTCCAGGGCTTCTGTGGCTAAATCCCTCCAGTCGCTGTCCGTCACGCCTAGACAGGCGATCTGATAGGCCTCCTGGAACATCTTCCTCTCCAGGTACTGGTACATCGGCGCTGACTGAGCAGAGCAACAACACCACCAATCAACACGACACACTTTACATGAGATAACAGCTGCAAACTCATCTATATTTAAAAGAAGAGCGTTTGCAAATACTGTATATGTCACATCATTGTCTTTGTAGTACAAACGAATCCCCTGCTTTATAGGATATAGACATGATGATGGAACAAAGCCTCCAGACGAGGAAGGGCTGACGACATGCTTCACACCTGAGGAACTTCCACAGCCGACATGGAGTAGACGTGCAGACAGAAGATCTTCGAGCCGTTGTAGCCGACCATGAAGCCTTGCATCTTCTGCTGGTGCACGGGAAAGTTGCTCGCCTTGATGTTCAGGTAACCGTTGCCAGAGAAGCACAGCATGTCCTCACAATGGGTGTTCCAGGCGACGCTGTTAGCATTAGGCTCCTGCAGAGAGAGAGGGAGGGAGGGGGGGAGGGAGTGAGAGTGAGGAAATAATAATAAATGTAAGATGTAGAGGTGACCGTGGAAGACAGACAGAAGCATGTGAGTATATGAACCTAACACAAATAATTACACGTGCGTGTTTCTGTGTTGAGGGTTCATCCACTCAACCCTCTCCCTCTCGGCGCTCACCTGAAAAAGCAGGTCCTTGCTGTTGATGTCGTAGACCATGAGAGTGTTGTGCTCGTCCACCACAGCCAGCTTGTTGCGGGAGGCGCTCATGTCCAGGCAGCGCACCGAGGTGGACAGCTTCAGCAGCGTGATGGGAAACAGGTTGTCCACAAATATCTTCAGGATCTACCATGACGAGCGAAATCAGAAAACAGCGTCAGAATTTTAAAAAGTAGTGCCGATACCAAAGCCAGAATTGGAGATGCCTCCGACGCAGCTGGATCTGCGAGTATACGCAAATCCGATATCACGTTATATAATTTATCGACTCATATATACGATGCACAAAAACACATTTACATTTAGCAGATACAATAAGTACATTTGTTGGAAGAAAGAACGTTAACTCACAGCTGGTATAGAGATAAGTACTACGTTTATTTAATTTTATTTATGTTTTGGGAGGGGGAGGGGCGGTGGCACTCGCTACACCATCCGTACTGCACATCTGCAAACTAGTACTACACATCTGTAACACACTTGTGCACCATATTTTTTTTACTGCTACATTATGAACAACAAATCCACGTTGAAAGCAAAGAGCAAAAAAGCTGTTAATGAGTAATATTATGATGCATTCAAGCTCAATCCAATAAAAAAAAGTTGGTTTGAGGTAGATTATGACATTACCACGATGTGTTCAAATGTAACCCTGTTAAATTGTGTTTCTCGGCAAGACACTTAAATCAATACAGTTGTTTAAAGGAGTTGTTTTTTCTCAGCAATATAAAACAGATGTTAGAGAGATATTCATATCGGTGTTGGCAAAGATGAACGTTCAGGTATGGGAACATCTCTAATAAACTGTTACGTTCATTCCTGGAACAGCGGCATGTGAGCCTTTAGAAATCTAAGGTTAATATGGGGAAAAAACCACTCACGGCTCCATTCTTTAACCCGACCAGAAGGCCCTCTCTGCCCGGCGGACCACCAATCACTTTGATGTAGCGAATTAGAGACTCCATCACCCATTCCTTTTCCCTGACACTGGTGAAGGACAGACACTGGAGCCTCTTCTCCTGCACGAGAGCAGAGCGGGGGGGGGAAGGTGACACCACAATCACATTCACCACATGAAAACACCAGCAAATTATTCGGTTTTTATTTCACTGTGTCTGTTCATCAAACCCTGAACCCTAATTAAACATAAAGGTCTTATAAATCTAAGCACGCTGTTCTTTCAAACCGCGGCTCAACAGCAGAATGCGACGCTGTGAAAATAAACAATGACTTGATTTGACACAGCCCGTTTATATGGGTCTGAAAAACAGCCGTCTGAGGCATTGAGACACAGGCACCTCTGTCACACACAGACAGATTTAAAAGGAAATAACCTCTGTGTTATGGCTGCTCCTCCTCCCTACCAGCCGCTGTCAAACACACACAGAGACAAGAAGCAGAGAGGAACCCCGAGAGACACCCAACTGGTTCAACAGACTGTGGTCCTTCCCTTTCATTCAGCTGTCTCGCTTTCTCCCGTTTGAAGAGGGGAGAGAACGGGCGAGAGACAGAGAGCCTGCAGAGCGCATGCACAGCTGGAGCCTTTTTTTTGCAAACTAGGCAGAAACATCTGGTAAATCCAGCAATCCCCGTGATATGATCATTTTTTTTCTGTTTGGGCTGCTATTGAATGGCGAAACACACTGACTCACTCCGCTTCCAACAAGTTAATCTTGCCCAAATGTCTCTTGTGCAATCTGTCAAGTGTGCGTTAGTGTAATTTTACATAAGAGTGTCACTGCGGGTCAGTAGGAATGAGTCTGGGAAGCACAACTGAAGGAAAAGCTGTTTGTGTCATTACGAGAGGGAAAAACCCCAAAAACACAAACAGACTCTAGAAGCAAGCAAGCAAGACCTTCATAAGTAAGCACATTTAGTATGAGGGAGTGATTTCTTTTTTGGATGCTTTGTTTTTATGACGTAACCGACCTGACACAGGATGATATGCTGGGAGCAGACCACCAGCAAGTTGCATTCGAACTTCCTGCAGATCTTCTCCTTGGTGCGGTAGTGCATGTCCGAGGAGTCGTCCGAGTACAGCTCGTAGATGAGGATCTTCTCGGGCAGCTGGATGGCGAGGCGGTTTCTGTAGATGGCGATCTTCTTCACCAGCTCACGGCACTTTATCCTCACTAGGGAAATGAAGGAAACGAAGTTAGAGAGTGGACACGCTGGGAGGATGACTTTTATTAAGTTAGCCAAAGCATCCTGTTGAAATTAGCTGTTTTTCTTTGGCCAGCGCTGATTGTTAGAATCCCAGCTATGGCATGCTGCTCTTCCTTGTATGTGTAAAATAATAATAAAAAAAACTATGAGCTGTCATCACACCTCAATAAAAACTAATCCTTTAATATCCACCATTTGAAAACCCCTTAAAAAATAGAAATAAGATGAATATTTAACATAAAATACTACTGGATCACGGCTCTAACCGCGATGCTTCAGGACACATACGGCACATTATTAATAGCTCGTCTATCACACACTCAATATCCCGCCGCTACACTTAAAAGTGCACCTTTTTGTTCGGTGATGAGGTGCTGGACGATGACGTCGGTCATGCTGTCTCTGTAAGCGTAGCGATCCTTGTAGAGGCCGTGAACTGTGCTGAAGGTGAGCTGGTAGCAGGCGATGGTCCCGTCCTGGCAGCCCAACACCTAAGAGGAGAGATAACAACGTAGCAGTGCATCCTATTAACACCTCCAAGAAAAGACTGAAAGAGTGGGAAAATGTTCCTGTTGTTGAAGCGCAGCCGAACTGAGAGAATCTGCCAGCAACTGATTCCCTCTCTCTCTCTCTCTCGTGTCTCGTCACTTCAAAATATGTTGAAAAGGAAGAAGTTGCTAAGGTGTTACCATTAAATAAAACGGTCTAAATCACATCGAGAAAATACACTCTGATTCGAAGCTTTATCAGTGATTTGCATTGCTTCTTCTCTCACTCTTATATTAAGCACTATTCTTTAAGGCAGAGATCTTCAACAGGGGGGTCGTGACCTCTAGGGGGCTTTAATCCCAACCTTTATTTCTTCCAAAAATTTAAACATATGCAAAAAAAACACCTTAACAAGAATACAAACTATAATAAGCAAATATAATCTGCCTATTCTTTCAATGTTATGAGGTGAAATAGTGATGTAAAAATGCCGATATAAAATTAAAATATGTTCTGTAAATATATGAATCTGTCAACAATTATTATTTTAACAGCTTAGCAAAGTACTTTTATACATGGTGTTATAAGCTGCAGTTCACATTATTATTGGCCCGGTTTAATAAGGAACATTATACAACATGTAATAGGGGGTCCTTGGCCTGAAGAACGTTGAAGACCTCTGATTTAAGGGCTATAACTTCTAACACACAAAGCCGTGGACCCACCACAAAGTTGGAGTCGGGCTTCACCCGGCACGTCCACACCCAGGCATTCTGCTCCCCGATGGTGCCGAGCCGCACTCCATCTTTGGTGTAGAGGGAAGCCTGTTTGTCGGAGCCCCCCATCACAATATACTCGCCCTTGGAGAAGTAGCTGACGCAACAGGGGTCAAAGGTGAGAGTCCTGTCTTTTCCGATCTGAGCGAGACAGAAGAGAGAAGTGGACGTTTAAAATGAAGAGGAGTATTTTCTCATATGTAGAAAGGGGGGAGGGGTCTGGGCCAACACCTCCCACTGTCTAGAATGACACACATCAAAGTCCACGGTACATTCAAACATCCCCTTTGAGTGTGCGATGAAAAGAGAGACATAAACGTTTTTTTTCTCCTCTGGTTTTGAACAAGCGCTATTGTATTAATGTTCAAAGTCCAGTCGCGCAACATATCAAGTCCCTCAAGTCGGTGCATCTGTTTCTCCTCACTGAGGGGGGAAAAAAAAGAAAGCTGGCTGACAATCAGTTACTTTCTTTCATTGCAAACAAATCCTGCTGTTGTAATCAAAACAGAATGTTCACTTAAATAAATAGGCCGATGACAATATGTGAGCCGACTGCAGGGTAATGAACAGTGCATATTTGTCTGTAATTACGGTAATGCCCGCAGGGAATTTGAGGAGGAAGGAGGGACAGTGAGGGGGCCATTAAAGCATAGCGGGATCACTTCTAGTGTAATGTTATGGTTTCAATAGAGCCTGACAGGCTGATTTCAACAGGAAACACAGGCCTTAAGTACAGTAAAGTGTTCACGAACCCATATATTGTGGACAGAAAACAGACTTCAGTATTGTTGTTACTTATTGCTACATAAATTGATACAATGAGCTGATAAGCGTTTCAAATTACCGTTGGTTTTCTGGTATTTTCCATGCAATGTCATGAGACTGCTTATATTTAGTCAGGGTTGCTCATCTAAAGGCCTTCTCAGACCAAACATATATGCCCTCATTGTAACTTTTCGACAACAAATATTCCTATTTTCATTTTGTTTTCATCCCCGATGTGAAAAGTCCTGTACTGCAACAGCTTGTTGCGGTGAATCATAACATACATGTAATTTTGGGATTCATGCAGCTGTGGTATTCACCTGCTTTCCACTGAGCTGGTAAAAGGACAGCTTCTGACCCCAGTCTGCCACCGCCAGAATGTCATGGTGCTCATCCCTGTGAAAATACAACAAAAGTGACTTTAAATCGGGCGTAAGTACTCCGGTCAACATACTGCAGTGACGGTGATAATAAAAGTACAACCAGGGACACATGGTGAAGCCCTTTCCCCTAACAGGTCATTGCATTTATCTTTATTATCATCGTCTACAGAAGGCCTCGGTGTGCTGAGCAGATTTCACCCTGCTGAAGCGTCTATGAGCAAGACACTGAATCCCTAGCGGCACTATTCCCTGGCTGACCTCAAGCTCCAACCTCCTTGTGATGACCAATTATATTCTATGACTCTATTAGATTTTAAAATTGAAAAATGGGACTCTCCTGGTAAAATACCGACCCAATAATAATACTAATATATCTGGTGCATCTTGTTCTTGCTCCTCATCACTCCCCTCCTTTAACCTTCCTCCCTGCAAAATCCTTTCTCCCTCAATTAACCTGTCCGGCAGGCCTGTGTCACGGCTACAGCTGTGCTCCTGGCTTTGGCTGCAGGGGGCATCAAAGCACATGGACAGCTGCTCCCAGGCATCATTATCCTCTCCCTAACAGCAACACATGCAACTCTCGCTGGCTGACCACTGCCACCTGCTGGCCGCACACAGGCGAATCACTTAAAATGCAATCTCCTCCAGACAGCACATCATTTCTGTGTGATGACATGGATGGATAGTGTTATATTGTTAAAGATCCATTGCTTAGCTTTACTCACCACGCCTTTCAAATTCAAGCACTTTTCAAGCATTTCAGGTGCATTTCCATGCTTTTCCAGCCCCTTCCAGCTGTGGTAAACTCCATATTTGTATCAATCCAATGGTCAGTATTCAGTCTACTTATTATGTCACTTGTTCATCACATTAAATGAGATGTTATTGTCCTCTAAACAACCAACATGATGTTTGGAGACAGCTTTTTACAGAAGGACCACAAATGAAAGGAAAACTAATTCCACTAACAGATCCACAGAAATATAATCACCAACTATTTTCATCATCTGTTCATCATCAAAAGGCATTTTTCATAAAGAAATGTCAGGAAATGCTGTTTTCAGTCCCTCAAATATGGAGATCTTCTTTTCTCTGTTCTATCATAGATGTCATCACATACAACACACATTTCAAGACCTTTATTGTACATCCAAGCACTTTTCAAACCTTGAAAACTCCACACTAAAATTCAAGTGTTTTCAAGGATTTCCAGCACCCGTACCAACCCTGTCCTTTAAAAAAATAGTTTAGGTTGAGTACCCTCACTGTGGCTGATTGTATATTTAGTTTTTAAATGACAATAAAATAGCATGATATTTTTTTCCTACTATGGTATGGTGCAATAATACAACAGGACTAACTTGGAGGGGTTCCAGGCTATGGACCAGATAGGAGAGGAGGATCCTCCTGGACGCTCTATCTTGACCTTCTCCTCTCCGTTCTTGTTCCGAATGCTCACCACTCCGTTCATCATGCCGAGGGCCAGGTACTGGCCGTCGTTTGTCCACCTTCAAATCACGAATGAAACCCCGTTCAACTTAAACCTCACATTGAAGTGTAAAAAAAGTTGTTACCGCAGACACGTCACTTACCCACAACATGTGATTTTGCTGCTCACTTTAGTTTTGTTCACAGATTTCTGCTCCGGTGACCACAGACCTAAAAATGTAAAAAAAAAAAAAGTACTTAGATGTCCGTAGCTCCCTGGGGGCAATTTCACTTTTTTGAAAATATGGATTTATAGGTCTCAAACTCACCAAAGTCACCAGAAGAGCAGGAGGCCAGTTGGTGAGTGACAGGGTTGTAGGCAACACACTGGATGGAGTCATTGTGTCTACGGATGAAACCAAAAAGACGGGCGTAACGCACACTGCAAAGACACATTTATACTGAAGGATGACTAAAATGACACTTACGTGTATTTTAAAATACCCTCCAGTTTGGACGTCCAGATGATGATGCTTTTGTCTGCTGACCCGGAGGCAAACCTTTTACCTGCAGGAGAATGAAGTAACTAAGGTAACTAAAAAAAGTAACTAACGATGATGACTAATAAAGGAAACATGTTGCATACAAATGGAAAGTACCATCTTTAGCATAGGCCACGCAGTACACTATGTCTTTGTGTCCTTTTAAAGGCTGGATAATAGCTCCATCTGCCACGTCATAAACCTGCAACAACAATATGACATATTAAATATCATAATGCATCTATTCTGTCCATGTGTGTCGTGGCTAATGAAATAAAGCCTTACCAGGACACGAAGCCCTGCAGCAATGATGAGTTGGCTGCCATCTGGCTTGAAGGCAAGGTCATAAACACTGCAAAAGAGAATGTTTTTAGAGCTTAATTATCAATTATTTCATTAGTAAATCAACAACAATGCATGTTAAAGTCGTATATTAAGGAAACATGCCTAACAAATAAATGTTTAAGGGGATTCAGCTCCTCAAATAAGAGGATTTGCTTCTCTGCTCGGTTTCTTTTAATAATGATATCTTGATATCAATCATCCCTCACTTTATGTCTCCGTTTGTTTGCATTTTATATAGTATAGTCACTGTTTGTTTATCGTTTATTGTCCTCAATGTATACACCTTAGTCACCAAGAAAAAATCCTCGTTGGTGTAAAATCCTTCTTGGTAATAAATCTGTTTCTGATTCTGAATATATTTGGATGCATCTCAGGATAATTTTACACTGTTGGTCAGACAAGAAGCATTAAAAAAAAATGCAGATTTTTTATTTTTAGATTACTGTATGATTTTTTTAACAGAATAAATAGTATATAGATCTTTTTTTAATTAAAGTTTTAAGCTTCACTATTGTGATCCATAACGTTCGTACACATTACAGCTGCAGCCGTTGATAAATAAATAAAACACATGCAGTTATGGCTGTTAATAAACTAAAAATATAACGTGTCATTCACAGCAACCAAAAGGTTGTATTTAGCTACCAAGCAGCAACCAAGAGCTAACTTCTCGTTCACCATCAACGGCAGCTAGCTAGCTCAACGCTAACGTTAAGCTAGCTAGCTCACGTAGCTTACGTGCTACACTATTAACAGAACAAACATGTTTGCCTGACAACTAAGATGAAACGATAGTTAACCATTTTTGGGGGGAAATTTCATATATGTGAACGATAACCGAATTGCCTGGGAAGCTAACGCTAGCTAGCCGGCTAGGTGGCTAACTGTAGTTTACATAGCAACCGCCGTTGCTACCCGCCTAGCGTTCCGAGGTTGACAGCGCTAAAAAAAAACACACACACACACACACACGTCGAGACGCTCACCATTGATCCCGAATTGTTTCCTTCCACGCAAGAACGGCTCTCATGTCCACCTTTTAACGGCCCCAAAGAAAAGAAACGAGAAGAAGAGGAGAGAGGTTTGTGTTTAGTATCAAAAAGGTTTTTTTCCCCCAGGATTCGTCCTCCTCACTGCGCAGACTCGGAACTGCTCGCGCGCTACTTCCTGTTTGGAATGCGAGCGCGAGGCGCCAGTGTTGACATTAGCAGAGAGAGAGCTGTACACGTCCATGCAGTAAAGTCTATACACTTTAAAAGGAAATAACTTCCCAAAGGTTCGTTTTTTATTGTTTTACTGCGGTTTATCATGTCAACACCTGCTGTTACAGCTAAGATATTTACCTGATGTGGCTCTTTATTTAGGAGTACATTACTCTCTTTCTTTCTAACGCTTATGGAGCAATTGCAGCTGTACAATTTTCTGTGGGATTAAAAGTTAAAGGTTTTCTGATTAGTAAGTTCATTAAGTAAAATGTATTTATAAAGCACATTTAAATCCCAAGTGCCATACATAAAAAAAAAGCAGATAAAAGAACACACACACCTATATCCACACTAATTTGAATAAAATAAGACAAAACATGAGAACATTCCATAACAATATCGGTCATAAAAGGGCAGGAACAATCCAGGAAGAAGAGTTTTTTAGCCTAGATTTACTAGTGGTTCACTGCATTATGAATAGATGTCATGCATGCTTATTATTACACCACCTGCTGTTATGATGTGTTTTTTTAGGTGAAATAGGACATGGCTGCTGATGTGGGAGCAAAAAGTCAGCTGGAGGCGGTGAGCTTCACCACGTCGGTATCCAGCCCTCTCAGCAGCAGCAGCATGCCTCTTCAAACCAATACAAGCTGCTGTGATGTCCAGCACGTCACCACACATGACCAGGGTCACAAGGTCGAGGAGGACGACTCACGCCGCGCCGCCACGTTGCCCCTCGGCTGGATCAGAGAGGCTAAGCGGCGGAAAACGGGCAAGACGGCGGGCAAAGTGGACATCTACATCACAAGGTGGCTCATTGAAATCCTGTCAAGCGTGTAATAAAAAAAAAACGTAAGTGCTTTTGAGCAGATCCAGTCATAATTAATGTTTTCCCTCTCTCTCTCTCTCTCTAAGTCCCCGAGGGCAGAAGTTCCGCTCGAGAGCATCCCTGCACGCTTTCCTCCTCAAAGATGGAGACGGGAACTTGGACGTAAACCGGTTCGATTTCACCACCTCAGACGATGACGTCATCGTCGATGCCGCATCACGGTTCACCCGAGTGAAACGGGGCAGGAGAGAGAAAAGACAGCAGCATCCACCTCCAGATGAATCTACAAGAGAAGCTTCCTCCCTCACAAGTGTTGCTGAAGACAGAGACGTGAAGTGTTGCATTGGAGCTGCACCTTCAACCCCAGAGGATGATGGGAAACTGCAGAGGAGCCCTCAGAGGGCCGGACAGCTGAGAGAGAAGCTGCTCAGACTGGCTCCTTCCTGTAAACAACAACAACAACAAAACACTCTCACCATTCACAAGGACGAAGAGGGGCCGCCTCCCGTCCCGACTCTGAGCGCTCCACCCGCCACTGAGAGCGAGGACAAGCGAGGCGGAGGTGAGACACAGATCTACAGCGAAGGTGGCGACGAGCCCGATTCTGAACCGGAGGCTGACGCCGACAGACGCCAGGGTGAGGAAGAGGAGGTGTTGTTGCCAGTCAGCTGTTCCCAGAATAGTAAGTGTGATCTTCGTCTGACTGACAGCCTGCATAAGCAGCAGCATATTTTGATTTCACTTTTTCACATTTCCTTTATCACTTGTGAATCCTATGGAAGCCCAATTGTAAGTAAGTTAACTATATATATATATAAATGTCTCCTGTCTGCCTAGAGTCTAAGAGCGTGGGCGACAAGAGGAAAACAAGCCCTTACTTCAGCAGGAAACCGCCCAGAGACGGTAACGTTAAAGCAAGCTTGCGTTGATTTGTGTACTCTAACATTTAAGGTGACATGTACGTCGTTTGTGTGCAGGCCTGACTCCGCCCAGGAGGAAGGCCTTCAGGAAGTGGACGCCCCCCCGCTCGCCCTACAACCTCGTACAGGAAACGCTGTTCCACGACCCCTGGAAGCTCCTGGTGGCCACTGTTTTCCTGAATAAGACCAGCGGTAAGATCCCACATGCACACAGTCCACATCCACTACCAACCACTACTCAATCCCTTTATCTGTAATCATACAGGCAAGGTGGCCATACCAGTACTGTGGCACTTCTTTGAGCGCTACCCGTCTGCAGAGGCGACCCGCCAGGCCGACTGGAAGCCTCTGTCTGACCTCATGAAGCCGCTCGGCCTCTACGAGCTCCGAGCCAAAACACTCATACGCTTCTCAGGTGAATGTGCTCCTGTTTTATATGTGGATACGAGTATTCAAACCTAGTGTTCACAAGCATAATGAGTCTCTCTTTCCAAGGCTAGTATAGCGATTAAAGGTGCAGTGTGTAGGATTTTTAGTGACATCTAGTGGTGAGGTTGCAGATTGCATCGAACTGAATATTCCTCTGGCTTGTCTGAGAACTATGGAGCCACTTAAGACATTTGAAAATTGGATAAGGCCCCGATCTAGAGCCGGCGTTTGGTTCGACTCCCTACGTATATACCAAGGGCTCCTTGTCAGCAAAGGAACACAACAATTCTTAGTTTCAGGTGATTATGCACTAACGGACACAGAGTTTAATAGATTCCCTAAATCCTACACACCTTTAAGGAGTTTAAAAAATATTGACTTTTCTTCTAATAAATGTGTAGAATTTAGGTTTGAGAACCATTAAAGGTTTCTAGTAGTTAAAGAAGAAGTTTTTTTAACATACCGTACCATGCAGGTAGAATCAGGTAAAAACTCCTGTACAACAGATCCCGAGTCAGCAGCCGAGAACCATGACAAGATCAAGACATAAAAAAAAGGTGGTCTTGAGTCAGGTATCGATCGCAGCCCTGGATTACAGTATTTATACAGTATGACTGCATTTTTAACATCTTGTGATTTTAGTCATGAAGCTTTTGGAATCCCTTCCCTCCCGTGTAGATGAATATCTAACCAAACAGTGGCGTTACCCCGTGGAGTTGCACGGCATCGGGAAATACGGCAACGACTCGTACCGGATCTTCTGTGTGGGAGAGTGGAGGGAGGTGAGTCTCACCCCCCCCCCCCCCCCACCCAATTTAGTCCTGCTATGTTCATTAACTGATCATCTCATTGCCGTTCTTTGTGTCAACAAGGTGAAACCCGAAGACCACATGTTGAATAAATACCACGCCTGGCTGTGGGAGAACCACGAAGCTCTGGGGATCTGAACCACCGAGGGAACTGCAAGGAAGCAAGAAAATACAGTGTTTAGTCGTCGTGTTGTGATGAACTTTTAAAACGATGCATCCATTTTAAAGAGTTTAATCACTGTGTAAATAAAGTGTTTTAAGGGGTTTAAAAGTCCTCCGACTGCTCGTCTTTACCACGTCTTTAAAAGCGAGGGCATCTTAATAATAATAATAATAATAACTTTATTTATATAGCACCTTTAAAAACAGGGTTTACAAAGTGCTTTGACAAGCAGAGCAGAGACGATTAACATTTGAGGTCATGTCAGACAGAGACGATCAAAAACAAAAAGACATGGAAATAGTTCATTAAGATAAATAAAAGCAATAAAAAGAAGTCATAAAAATAAAAAGAAAACACAGATAAAATACGGTAAAATAGATAAATAAAATAATGTGCAAACTAGAACGTCCAGATAAAAAAAGGAAAATAAAAAAGGGAGGAGACGACATCACAAGAAGGCAAGTCTGTAAAAGTGAGTTTTAAGAAGTGATTTAAAAGGAAGTCACAGAGTCCGCAAGCCTTATCTCCTCCGGTAGGTCGTTCCAAAGTCAAGGGGCTCTGATGGAAAAGGCCCGGTCACCCTTAGATTTTAGTCTCGACTTTGGAACAGCCAGGAGGCCCCCACCCGAGGATCTAAGGCTGCGGACTGGCTCGTATGGTGTCAGCATTTCTGTTATATAGGCTGGGCCCAGACCAAGACGAGCTTTAAAAGTGATCAGTAAAATCTTAAAATCAATTCTAAAACAGACAGGGAGCCAATGAAGGGAAGCTAAGACTGGGGTGATGTGATCTCGTCTGTTAAAACCAGTGAGAAGCCTAGCTGCTGCGTTTTGGACCAGTTGGAGGCGGGAGACGGACTTTTGTTTTGTGCCAGAAAGGAGGGAGTTACAATAGTCGAGTCTAGAGAAAATTAATGCATGAATAACTGTTTCCAGATCAGATTGAGAAAGGATGGGTTTGATTTTGGAAATAGTTCTGAATTGGAAGTAGCAGGACTGGATTACTGATTTAATATGTTGGTCAAAAGTGAGGCTTGAGTCAAAAATGACACCCAGGTTTCTGGCAGAGAGCTTAATATTGGTGGCAAGTGGTCCAAGGGTATGAGTAATGGGGGTGGTGTCTGTGTTTGGGGGACTGAACAAGATTATTTCTGATTTTGATTTGTTAAGCAGTAGAACATTTTGTGCCATCCAACAGTTAATATCATCTAGACAGTCTAAAACAGCAGCTAGGCTTTTTGGGTCGTGCGGTCTCAGCGGAAGGTATAACTGTGTGTCGTCTGCGTAGCAGTGAAAAGAGACGTTGTGCCGCTGGATGATCTGACCCAGCGGGAGCATATAAATAGAAAATAAAATCGGGCCTAAAATTGAGCCTAAATCTAAATCTTCTAACCGTGTCTGCCGACAGACAGCTCAGTATATCTAAATGTTAAATCTATAACTCAATGTTAAATTTAAATCTAAATGTTAAATCTATAACTCAATGTTAAATTTAAATCTAAATCTAAATGTTTATGTGGGTCCGGGCGTAGCGCAGGAGAATCGGAGTCACAGCTGCCACCACGGCCGGAGTGGGACTCATTTTCAGCCCTGGAGTTTCATACCTCAGACCGGCCCACTTTAGATCACGACCTATTAGGCTGTATTAAAATAATGTAATTATAACTTTACATGTTAAGCATACAATAGCGCACTGTTCTCTAAAGCCTTGTAATTCCGTGTATTTTCACACAGCCTTGGGGGCACAAGTGCCCATTGTTCGGCCGTGTTCAGCTGTCTGTTTCCCGGCTGGTTTGCGTGCGGCGCGTCTTGGCGTTTCGCGTTCGACGGAGAGTCCGCCTGTGTGGACTCTTGTGGACCTGGGCGGGCCGGTGTTTGACCGATGTCCGCGGGCTTTTCAGCCAGCTCTGAGGGTGATAGTCCCGACAGTTCGGCTGGGTTCTTGTGTCTATTTACCTGCGGGAATCCCCGCGACGCATACACGTGATACCCACTCCACTCAGTGCCATGACTGAACACCGGCACAAAAATCAATAAAAATAATAATTGAACACCGGCCCTCGCGGCCCAAAAGTCAGACCGGCCCACCGGGAATTGTCCCGGTCCTCCCGATTAGCCACTCCGGGCCTGGCTGCCACACTCCGTGACACCGATGCCTCGCTGAGGCCGGTGCCGTCCCCCACCACCTCCGGGAAGCTTCCCACTGCGTAAAAACGCAGCGCAGCCAGGAGCTGAGCCTCCGGGCTAAGGGCAAACATTGCAGCGGGTTGCTCTCTGGATGTGTGGAGACACCAGAAAGATCAGCCGTTGGATCTCCGCACGGGGCAGCCGGTACTTTGCCTCACCAGCCCGGTCTGACAGCACGTCCAGTGGGGAGAATTGCTGACGCACGTATGCATTTCTGTAAAGCGTCTGGCTTCACGCACGGCGACGCTGTTGGTTCGCAGCGAGAATGTGCTGTATTGCAGCCAGCGTGTTTCTCACACGCGCGGACTTTGGCTTTTTTTACTTTGTTTTTTATGTAGACCGACTATAAACTCATATATGCAGATGTGTGTGGAAGACTTAAACGTGTTGTTCAATAAAAGTTGTTTTTCTTCTCTAGCCTTATATTACGTTTCCTTCTTAGTGAAATATCTTCTTAAGCTAAGAGCGACTCTGGGAAACACAGCATTCTTAAGGGCGCTCCTGAGCAGATCTTAGCACTTTAAGAGCTTCTTAACGAATCTGGGAAACGCGGCCATTGTTGAGGAACGTTTTCAAAAAACAAACAAACAAAGAAAAAATGGGCATGAACTTCAAAGTCCAAGGGTGGGGTGGGGGGGAATAATCGGTTCGATTACTGAGCGTCATTACTTTGTGACGTGGCATGCCTTTGATGGAATGCTTACGTCACTGACATCAAAGCCAGTTCCAGCTCGCTCAGTAATCGGTTCGATTACTGAGCGTCATTTGTGACGTGGCATGCCTTTGATGGAATGCTTACGTCACTGACATCAAAGCCAGTTCCAGCTCGCCTGTCTATAAAGCAAAGTTCTGACAAGCAGAGACACACTGAATAGCTAATCCAGTTCTCCAGTTCTCTTCACATCCACACTAATCCTCACAGCAAAATGCCCATCCTAATCCTCGGTTTAGTTGCGGGCACGTTAGTCACCAAAGCCATGAGGAAACTCTTCGACAGATACGTGGGTCAAGAAGACAGGGTCACAGGACCCGCAGCGTTTTCTGCACCCGAGGCTGCAGAAACCGTGGCTCCTCAAGAAGACAGGGTCACAGGACCCGCAGCATTTTCTGCACCCGAGGCTGCAGAAACCGTGGCTCCTCAAGAAGACAGGGTCACAGGACCCGCAGCATTTTCTGCACCCGAGGCTGCAGAAACCGTGGCTCCTCAAGAAGACAGGGTCACAGGACCCGCAGCATTTTCTGCACCCGAGGCTGCAGAAACCGCGGCTCCTCAAGAAGACAGTGATAGCGATGAAGAAACACACACCGCTGCCACAGGACCTGCAGTGTTTTCTGCATCCGCGCCTGACCCAGAATTCCACACAAGAACGGAAGAAATCAGCGCCAGGAAACTCTGTTACGAGAAGTTTCAATCAACTGATCCCTGCAGGAACATCTGCAGGTTCCCTGCGGGACAGAACAATGGTTGCATGAATGCAGTATTACAAGCTGCACTCAACCCGAAAGTGGTGCGGGACAAACAGCGACAGCCAGAGTCTCTGACACCGTTTGCAACAACACCACTGTACGCCGGACTCTTTCTAGAAGCTCTCCAAAACCCAGGTAGGGACTTCTATCTGCCGGGACTCGCTCTGGTCCTGCAGGAACTATCCGATACAATCCCGTTACAGCACAGCGACCCACGGAGTGTATTACAGCACCAGTTGGTGTGGTTAAATGAATGTGGGGTGTCGACAAAGGTCCGGGTGACGGAAACAAGCAACTGTGGAAGATGTGGATGCACCAGGTTCAACAGCTTAGACCTGGGCAGCATTTATGATTTACCCACACCAAGTGGATTCTGCAGCACGACTGCAACTCTGCTCAAACGTGTCTTTGAGCTCCAGCGAGTGCAGTTCAACCAAGAAGCCTGTTCTACATGCGGCTCCAGAGTAGAGAAACGTACAGTTTGTGAAGACGCGGACATCGTGACCCTCTACGTGCCTCCAGGCGGAGCCCCCGTCGCTCCGTCTAAGTTCATAGAGATTCCAGTGGATGCAGACTGTGTACAGTTATACTCCCTGTCCTCTGTCAGAGCCTTGTCAACGGCCACATGTGGTCCTATCTGTTCTCCGAGTATCATCACATCACCGTCAAGGTGGACAATGACTGCATCACAGTTTCATGAGGAGACCAGCCAACTGACATCGACAGACACGGGACCATTTACCTCTATGTAAAGCTTGAAAGGCACTGCTAAAGACCCTGCCAAGCCTTCTCTTCATGGGTTTTCTCCGGGTACTCCGGTTTCCCCAAAATATGCACACACAAAAAAAATTAATAATAATAATAATAATAATAAAAAAAAAATAATAATAATAATAATAACAATAATAATAATAATAATAAGTATTGATCAGTCCCTTGCACTCCACGTGCGCCGGGGTTCTGGTGGGGCGCCGTTGCAAAAGAGGGTCAACTCCCCCTCCGCCACCAACAAATTTATGTATAAATCACAAAATGCATTTGTGAATCCTTCTCTGTGCATTCACTATTAATGAGACTGAACTGACCCCATAGAGTTCTGCCCTCTGTCATCAACGGACACGGGACGGTTTTACCTCTATGACAAGAAAGCTGCCTGCCTCCTTCTCTTCGTGGGTTTCCTCCAGGTGCTCTGGTTTCCCTACACGCAAAATATGCACAAAAAAAAAAAAAGAATTAAGGCTGCGAGCAGCATTAAATTGGCCCTCAGACTCCACGCACGCCAGGGTTGTGGTGGGGCACCGTTGCAGCCCACCAGGCGGTTATGCCAGCTCAGGTGAGGGTCCAGCAGCAGGTTTCTGCACGAGTCTCACCAGGAGTTCTGCCATCTGTCAAGACGGTTTACCTCTATGACAAGAGGTGCAGGCGCTCTTAAGCTGCCTGCCTCCTTCTCTTCGTGGGTTTCCTCCGGGTGCTCCGGTTTCCCCACACGCAAAATATGCAAAAAAAAAAGAAAAGAATTAAGGCTGCGAGCAGCATTGAATTGGCCCTCAGACTCCACGCACGCCAGGGTTGTGGTGGGGCACCGTTGCAGACCACCAGGCGGTTATGCCAGCTCAGGTGAGTGCGGGTCCAGCAGCAGGTTTCTGCACGAGTCTCACCAGGAGTTCTGCCATCTGTCATCAACAGACACGGGACGATTTACCTCTATGACAAGAGGTGCAGGCGCTCTTAAGCTGCCTGCCTCCTTCTCTCCGTGGGTTTCCTCCGGGTGCTCCGGTTTCCCCACAAGCAAAATTTGCGCACCAAAAAAAAAAAATGTAATGGGCCCACGCACTCCGTGCATGTAGAGCCTGTTGTTTGGTCTGTTCTCTGAAGCAGGATTTGTGCTTAGCGAGGTAACTTAAGCGTTAACTCTGGGTTTTACTGTCCTACGACGCTGGTTCAATTCTTACCGGGGTAGATCCCCATAGAGTTCTGCCCTCTGTCATCAACGGACACGGGACGGTTTTACCTCTATGACAAGAAAGCTGCCTGCCTCCTTCTCTTCGTGGGTTTCCTCCAGGTGCTCTGGTTTCCCTACACGCAAAATATGCACAAAAAAAAAAAAAAGAATTAAGGCTGCGAGCAGCATTAAATTGGCCCTCAGACTCCACGCACGCCAGGGTTGTGGTGGGGCACCGTTGCAGCCCACCAGGCGGTTATGCCAGCTCAGGTGAGGGTCCAGCAGCAGGTTTCTGCACGAGTCTCACCAGGAGTTCTGCCATCTGTCAAGACTGTTTACCTCTATGACAAGAGGTGCAGGCGCTCTTAAGCTGCCTGCCTCCTTCTCTTCGTGGGTTTCCTCCGGGTGCTCCGGTTTCCCCACACGCAAAATATGCAAAAAAAAAAGAAAAGAATTAAGGCTGCGAGCAGCATTGAATTGGCCCTCAGACTCCACGCACGCCAGGGTTGTGGTGGGGCACCGTTGCAGACCACCAGGCGGTTATGCCAGCTCAGGTGAGTGCGGGTCCAGCAGCAGGTTTCTGCACGAGTCTCACCAGGAGTTCTGCCATCTGTCATCAACAGACACGGGACGATTTACCTCTATGACAAGAGGTGCAGGCGCTCTTAAGCTGCCTGCCTCCTTCTCTCCGTGGGTTTCCTCCGGGTGCTCCGGTTTCCCCACAAGCAAAATTTGCGCACCAAAAAAAAAAAATGTAATGGGCCCACGCACTCCGTGCATGTAGAGCCTGTTGTTTGGTCTGTTCTCTGAAGCAGGATTTGTGCTTAGCGAGGTAACTTAAGCGTTAACTCTGGGTTTTACTGTCCTACGACGCTGGTTCAATTCTTACCGGGGTAGATCCCCATAGAGTTCTGCCCTCTGTCATCAACGGACACGGGACGGTTTTACCTCTATGACAAGAAAGCTGCCTGCCTCCTTCTCTTCGTGGGTTTCCTCCAGGTGCTCTGGTTTCCCTACACGCAAAATATGCACAAAAAAAAAAAAAAAGAATTAAGGCTGCGAGCAGCATTGAATTGGCCCTCAGACTCCACGCACGCCAGGGTTGTGGTGGGGCACCGTTGCAGCCCACCAGGCGGTTATGCCAGCTCAGGTGAGGGTCCAGCAGCAGGTTTCTGCACGAGTCTCACCAGGAGTTCTGCCATCTGTCAAGACGGTTTACCTCTATGACAAGAGGTGCAGGCGCTCTTAAAGGAAAACACCACCGCATTTCCATACTGAACTATGTTCTGCTCTGATCTTAGACGAGGTGGTACATACCTCCCTCTCCTCTGTGCGTGCACTCAATGGCTCTTGCGCGCAGCGCTAATTTGCTAGCATGTAGCTTGTCCTTAGGATCCAAAGGGGGGTGAAGTTAGAAGCGACCAAGCACTTCCACGTTGTCCCTATTTAAATACCGTTACGTGAGTAGTTACACGACCCAAGTTTGGTTACACAAAATGAAACATGCCAATTTTTCTAAGCGGATAACAAGGATAACTATATAGTATGGCGCAATAACAACTGGAAGCACTTCGACGTCGGCGTAGTAATATCATCACTCAAAACATGACGGGACTATATACCTTCTGCTTGTTTTCACAACCCTGTACGATGCACGTTATAACCACGATGTTTGATTGTTCACAAACTATCTTACTACAACCTGATGCTTCCTCAACTGTGCACAAACTACTACAGGTAGTGCAGGCGACGGCGTGCAGGTCACGTAGGTTCTATTGACGGAAGTAAGAGGGGGAGCGGAGTGATGATATTACTGCGCCGACGTCGAAGTGCTTCCAGTTGTTATTCCGCCATACATTATATAGTTATCCTTGTTATCCGCTTAGAAAAATTGGCATGTTTCATTTTGTGTAACCAAACTTGGGTCGTGTAACTACTCACGTAACCGTATTTAAATAGGGACAACGTGGAAGTGCTTGGTCGCTTCTAACTTCACCCCCCTTTGGATCCTAAGGACAAGCTACATGCTAGCAAATTAGCGCTGCGCGGAGTGCGCGCAAGAGCCATTGAGTGCACGCACAGAGGAGAGGGAGGTATGTACCACCTCGTGTAAGATCAGAGCAGAACATAGTTCAGTATGTAAATGCGGTGGTGTTTACCTTTAAGCTGCCTGCCTCCTTCTCTTCGTGGGTTTCCTCCGGGTGCTCCGGTTTCCCCACACGCAAAATATGCAAAAAAAAAAAAGAATTAAGGCTGCGAGCAGCATTGAATTGGCCCTCAGACTCCACGCACGCCAGGGTTGTGGTGGGGCACCGTTGCAGCCCACCAGGCGGTTATGCCAGCTCAGGTGAGTGCGGGTCCAGCAGCAGGTTTCTGCACGAGTCTCACCAGGAGTTCTGCCATCTGTCATCAACAGACACGGGACGATTTACCTCTATGACAAGAGGTGCAGGCGCTCTTAAGCTGCCTGCCTCCTTCTCTCCGTGGGTTTCCTCCGGGTGCTCCGGTTTCCCCACAAGCAAAATTTGCGCACCAAAAAAAAAAAATGTAATGGGCCCACGCACTCCGTGCATGTAGAGCCTGTTGTTTGGTCTGTTCTCTGAAGCAGGATTTGTGCTTAGCGAGGTAACTTAAGCGTTAACTCTGGGTTTTACTGTCCTACGACGCTGGTTCAATTCTTACCGGGGTAGATCCCCATAGAGTTCTGCCCTCTGTCATCAACGGACACGGGACGGTTTTACCTCTATGACAAGAAAGCTGCCTGCCTCCTTCTCTTCGTGGGTTTCCTCCAGGTGCTCTGGTTTCCCTACACGCAAAATATGCACAAAAAAAAAAAAAAGAATTAAGGCTGCGAGCAGCATTGAATTGGCCCTCAGACTCCACGCACGCCAGGGTTGTGGTGGGGCACCGTTGCAGCCCACCAGGCGGTTATGCCAGCTCAGGTGAGGGTCCAGCAGCAGGTTTCTGCACGAGTCTCACCAGGAGTTCTGCCATCTGTCAAGACGGTTTACCTCTATGACAAGAGGTGCAGGCGCTCTTAAAGGAAAACACCACCGCATTTCCATACTGAACTATGTTCTGCTCTGATCTTAGACGAGGTGGTACATACCTCCCTCTCCTCTGTGCGTGCACTCAATGGCTCTTGCGCGCAGCGCTAATTTGCTAGCATGTAGCTTGTCCTTAGGATCCAAAGGGGGGTGAAGTTAGAAGCGACCAAGCACTTCCACGTTGTCCCTATTTAAATACCGTTACATGAGTAGTTACACGACCCAAGTTTGGTTACACAAAATGAAACATGCCAATTTTTCTAAGCGGATAACAAGGATAACTATATAGTATGGCGCAATAACAACTGGAAGCACTTCGACGTCGGCGTAGTAATATCATCACTCAAAACATGACGGGACTATATACCTTCTGCTTGTTTTCACAACCCTGTACGATGCACGTTATAACCACGATGTTTGATTGTTCACAAACTATCTTACTACAACCTGATGCTTCCTCAACTGTGCACAAACTACTACAGGTAGTGCAGGCGACGGCGTGCAGGTCACGTAGGTTCTATTGACGGAAGTAAGAGGGGGAGCGGAGTGATGATATTACTGCGCCGACGTCGAAGTGCTTCCAGTTGTTATTCCGCCATACATTATATAGTTATCCTTGTTATCCGCTTAGAAAAATTGGCATGTTTCATTTTGTGTAACCAAACTTGGGTCGTGTAACTACTCACGTAACCGTATTTAAATAGGGACAACGTGGAAGTGCTTGGTCGCTTCTAACTTCACCCCCCTTTGGATCCTAAGGACAAGCTACATGCTAGCAAATTAGCGCTGCGCGGAGTGCGCGCAAGAGCCATTGAGTGCACGCACAGAGGAGAGGGAGGTATGTACCACCTCGTGTAAGATCAGAGCAGAACATAGTTCAGTATGTAAATGCGGTGGTGTTTTCCTTTAAGCTGCCTGCCTCCTTCTCTTCGTGGGTTTCCTCCGGGTGCTCCGGTTTCCCCACACGCAAAATATGCAAAAAAAAAAAAAAAGAATTAAGGCTGCGAGCAGCATTGAATTGGCCCTCAGACTCCACGCACGCCAGGGTTGTGGTGGGGCACCGTTGCAGCCCACCAGGCGGTTATGCCAGCTCAGGTGAGTGCGGGTCCAGCAGCAGGTTTCTGCACGAGTCTCACCAGGAGTTCTGCCATCTGTCATCAACAGACACGGGACGATTTACCTCTATGACAAGAGGTGCAGGCGCTCTTAAGCTGCCTCCCTCCTTCTCTCCGTGGGTTTCCTCCGGGTGCTCCGGTTTCCCCACAAGCAAAATTTGCACACCAAAAAAAAAAAATGTAATGGGCCCACGCACTCCGTGCATGTAGAGCCTGTTGTTTGGTCTGTTCTCTGAAGCAGGATTTGTGCTTAGCGAGGTAACTTAAGCGTTAACTCTGGGTTTTACTGTCCTACGACGCTGGTTCAATTCTTACCGGGCTAGATCCCCATGGTAACTTACACTGTGGAGCTAACCTGCTCCGGAGCAGGTTATGTTCCTGATAAGTGATCAACGTGGAGAAACACACTGCTGACTGACCAATCAGCTCTCTTGGTGCGCAGATTAAAAAAAAAGAAGCTAGGTGGATCGTGAGAGGGTCTCTTATATGGGGTGCCGAATGTAAAAATTCAGTCACACTTTTCTAGCTGATATATTTGGAATATTTAGCTCACTTTCTCTAGCTCACATCTTCTAATATAGCCTCAGCCAAAATCTTCGCGACGCGAACCTGACAATGAATGGGAAGCGTGGAAATAACGCTGCCTGTCGACACTTGCCCCGGCCTCCATTAGAGACCGGCCGTTATTTACCTCCGCCGGCCAATGTTAGAGACTGGCCGGTAATACAAGGCAAGCCAGTATTAGAGGATTCACGGTAATGCCTGTGTGTTTTAACGGACTTCAGCATGAGCGCATCAGTAATCCCATCTCATGTAGTTCCTATGAAGAGCTAGTGCAATTCAAGCTAATTATATTATATATTATATTATATTATATTACAGATTTTTTTTAATTATTTTTTTTACAGAGAAATGTGTTTGTGAAAATTATCAACTAGTATGGTTTATCTAAGCAACTAGTATAGGGTTTATCTAGGTAAACCAGGCAAAAACACATGGTACCCATGAGAGCCACAAGCGCGTGTGCTGTGCAGTTGCTGATTTAGAGTACTGGCACCTTTTTTATTACAATTCAAGCACTGCGCGGAACTGCGAGGCGATGACGCCATACAGGGACGAGAACAAGAGGGCAACCCCCCCCCTCCCCGGAGCTGTCATGGTAGAGTCCGGATGATGCTGCCATACGTTTGAGGTTCTTCCCCCTCAGTGTGTGTGTGTGTGTGTGTGTGTGTGTGTGTGTGTGTGTGTGTGTGTGTGTGTGTGTGTGTGTGTGTGTGTGTGTGTGTGTGTGTGCGGCCGCCGTCTCTACTGAAGGAGATTGAGATTTTTGTAAAATGAGAAGAAGATTAGTTCACAGCATTCCTCTGATTCATCTCCAATCATACTTTATAAAAGGTTGTATTATTCCCTACTGTGGGTAAAAAAAAACACATGGGCAGTTTTTAAAATTATTTTTTGGCAACAAACCAGATTTCAACTGCTCCAAATTGCTTAATGTTAATACACACAGAAGCGTTGCATGCAGTATAAACAAGAGGATTGTGGGTCAGCCAGTAAAAGCATGCCGACTCGTTTACTGTGAAATGTGAGCAGATGCAGCAGGACATCCTGGTGTTTGATTTTTTTTTTTTTTTTGTTCTTTGCATTCTTATCAAAACCTACATTGCCCACAATGCATCAAGACCACCATTGGGGGCTAATATAACCACTTCTTCTTCAAAGCCACAGATTTATTTTTAGATTTTCAAACTTGCAGTATTCAACCCCAACAACTTATTTATAAAATCACATTTCATGCCAATCCCTCTGGAGCCACATGTTACTTTTCCCACGTACGGAGCAGTACTTACTTTGAGGGTAAAATCGTTGGAGTTCCCCTTTAATGGTTTCTCACAGTCATCGATTGATGCAACAAGCACAAGCTTGAATAGTTTTTTCTCTTATTTTATTTATGTAAAGAGAAAAGCTTGAGAGAACATAAAAAAATACAATAAAACAGAAGAGGTGGAGTGACCGACGTTTTATTGTAAAGCAAACATCTATAACGGATGACGACAGTGGAAAACGTTCCATGGTCGGGGATATAAAGTGATGCTTCAGCGATGCTACGGTGTCGGTTGGAATTACAATTCAAAACAAAAAAAACTGCATTGATAATGCACACAAACATACACAGAGGGGGAAATGTAAAATGCAAATAAAATATGATTAACATCTCCCCAATAAATATTGCTTTGAAAATAACTTAAAAAGGCAACAGAAAATGGCTTTAATCACCAGATAAAGCTGGTTTTCCTCAGCAGTGATGTTGGAGGTCCAACGGCTGTTAAAATCAGTCTTTCATGCCAAACTAGCTCAATAAATTAATAAATACAGTGTAGTACCTTTCCATTCAAATCCTATTTTCATGCATTATTACTTAATAAAAAGAATGATTCAGTGTAAGGAAGTAAAAAGTCATTCTGTGAACATAAATAACCGGTGGCTCGTTGTGGGAATATCCACAGGATGAGCTTTCCCTTTTTTTAGGATTGAGGATATCCCTAAAAAAATCCCCTCATAGCAAGAAGCTGGAGAGATACAGTAAAAACTCACATACCATTCAGTCTTTGGGAAAACCTCTGATGACAAACGTGATGGCAGGAGGTTTTTGATTGTGTGGACGGAAAAAAAAACGACATCATTTCAACATCGAGGCCAGATGAGACATCCAAATGCATAAGATTTGATAACAATCAGTAGTGGTCTTCGTGTCCCAACAGTTGAGGAAAAGGGATTCAAAGTTTGCTTCCTCTAGATCAGTGCAGCGTTTTGTTTTTCCTCTTCCCGGCTTCACAGCCTTTCAAATATCCTGCGTTATCCTTACTCACGATTTAAATGAACCCCGAGCCCTTTCAAGTAACCCCCCCAAAGTAAATCCCTGAATGGCAAAGCATTGCAGGGATTCAGTTTTCCTGCCAACCAAGTTGAGTCTTATTCACCTTGAAGTCGGTTATTCCAGTGTCCCTTTTCTCACGTCGAGGTCTAGCGTCCCTTCAGAAACCCGTCCAGGAAGTAGTCGCCCTTTTCCGTCAGCCAGTATCCGGCCATGGCGGCCACGCCGCCGATGAAAATGGCCGTGAAAACCATGTCGCCCTTAGCGGCGAGCGTGGCGATGGCGCAGATCACCACGCCGAAGAACATCTGCTGCAGGACGAGGACCTCGTCATCCGTCATTTCGTCGAAGAGCCCCTTCTCCGGGCCGGCTGGGGAGGCAGAGAAGAGATTAGGTTTGTATGGTAGAAATCCGTTCATGCAGGTTTGTACATCGACGTGGCACGGCTGCTTACCAGGCGGCTTGTTCTCAACACAGATGCTGTCTCTTCTGATGTATCCGTCGGCACAGTCGCAGTGGAAGGAGCCCTCCTCGTTGATGCAGGCCTCGTTGAGTCCCGGGCACGCGATCGCCTGAACACTACATTCATCGATGTCTGTGCAAAGAAAAAAGACCTTAACATTTCAGGAAACAGGAAATCAAGAAAATCCAGTAAATAACTTACCGAGACACTTTGCTCCTCTCAGTTTGTAGCCTCGTGCACATTTCTTACAGCGGGCCGGACCACTTCCCATGCAGCCCACGCACGCCTGGTCGCAGCCTGGAAACGACGAGAGCACAGAGGGCAATATCACGTTACCGGAATGGGCTCTCAGCAATATAACGCATGAATAACTACATTTCACACAGGAAATGGGAATGTTTTCATTCCAAAAAAACAAAAAAAACAAATGATGACATTTGCAATAACCACCCAACTTGAGACGTGACAGATTTAAAATGGCAAGTTGTTTTAAATAATCAATTATTCCATCAATACACTAATTCCACCTTCTCAGATGTGAAAATACGCTGCTTTCTTTTTCTTTTTTCCTTTCTTTCTAATAATAATAATAATAATAATTAGTTGCCCAGAAATATTCTCATTTTTTCTTATTTCTCAAATGTAACTAAAAACCTACCTCTGCATTCATACGATCCTTCCAAGTTGTGACAGAAGGTGTTGGAGGGACAACGAGCCAGCTCCGTTCCACATTCATCGATGTCTAAGAGAAACACGAGGGGACGTCAAACCACACACACACACACACAAAAGAAGTCACGTGACCTCCGAAGCCAAACTCACCCACACACTTGTTGTCGTGGAGGATCCACCCGGGTTTGCAGTCGAGGCATTTGTAGTCCTGCGGCCCGCCACACTTCTTACACGAGTGGTAGCACGCTACGAAAGAAGGGTGAAAGACGAGGAGATCAATTTATGATGATTCGATAATTAAATATCACGTAGGCGGTTTGAAACGAGCGTCTGAGTCTCCTCACCTGCACATGCTCCCATGCTGTCATTGGAGCTTTGTTCTCTGTAGTAGCCATCGGCGCAGCTCTGGCACAGCCGGCCCGAGTACCCGGGATCACAGACACACTCCCCATCTCCGAGGCGAGTGCCCTCGCCCTCACAGCGGCCCAGACCTCCACATACACCACCAGGGCTGGATGGACATTCTGCATTGAATGAATATATTAGTGGTAAAAAAACACAGGATCATTATTAGTATGGTGACTTTAACGATGTATTCTTCACTGATATGAGGAAGCTGTTTTCCACACCTTTGCAGTCGGGTCCAAAGCTCCCGGGTGGACAGCAGAGTCTCAGCTCCTCTATGCACAGCCACTCAAACAGGTCCGGGGCCTCCTGCTGCCTACAGGTCCACATACAACATATTATTACACACCAAATACACAGAACAAAAAAACTAACTATATGATATAAATGCATGTATCACATTTACCTGTGGAACCACCATGTCTCCACCTGGTCCTCGATCTGCTCCAGCAGCTGGTTACACTCAAAATCTGCTTTCTCACAAGCGGCTTCTACGATCTCCAGGAGCCGAGTCTCACTGAAACAAGAGACCAGCAATTAGAGAGAAAAAAGGTAGGGGGGAACAGATGCCGTCTCGCCCAGTTGAGCCTAGCTCTGGTCCACTGAGAGGAGTCAGTCCCCCTCAGTGGACTGTAAGCATTTAAAATAGACCGACTTATGCAATCATTCACACGTTACTAAATGTCATATAAATGTGGAGGGAAGATGGAATTATTCTGGATGGTTCCAGGATTACAAATCCAAGAAAGATTACTTTTGTTTTGGCATTTATGATACAATTGATTGACAATCCCTTTAAATCATGTAACTAATAAATAAAGTGCAGGTTTGACTCCAATAAGACTTTCTCCAGGGTTCTACACCTTTTCCAAAGTCAAATTCAAGCACTTTTCAAAGCATTTCAAGGTACATTTCCATGCTTTTCCAGCCCCTTCCAGCTGTGGTAAACTCCATATTTGTATCAATCCAATGGTCAGTATTCAGTCTACTTATTATGTCACTTGTTCATCACATTAAATGAGATGTTATTGTCCTCTAAACAACCAACATGATGTTTGGAGACAGCTTTTTACAGAAGGACCACAAATGAAAGGAAAACTAATTCCACTAACAGATCCACAGAAATATAATCACCAACTATTTTCATCATCTGTTCATCATCAAAAGTCATTTTTCATAAAGAAATGTCAGAAAATGCTGTTTTCAGTCCCTCAAATATGGAGATCTTCTTTTCTCTGTTCTATCATAGATGTCATCACATACAACACACATTTCAAGCACTTTATTCTACATCCAAGCACTTTTTAAACCTTGAAAACAACACACTAAATTCAAGTGTTTTCAAGGATTTCCAGCACCCGTACCAACCGCGTTTCTCACCTGCTTGCATACTTTGCCAGCTTTTCTTCTTCCCAGGCAGTGTTTCCTCCCCCAAAGTTCTTGTTGGCTGTTCTCTCCAAACCCTTAAAAAAAAAAGGAAGAAATAAAGTATATTAATAAAACCCTCATCTCAAGAGGACAAGCATGAAGCGATGTCGAGTCAGCTGCAGTACCGTGATGAAACTCTCCGTGAGCTTCCGGCAGGTCTGGCACGGTGCCGTCTGGACTCTCACCACAGAGAGCTCTGAGAGGAGCACCAGGGCAGGCAGGAAGGGCCAGGCCAGCCACATGATCCTTCAGAAGACGCACACATGCAACCAGTAATGTATGGCAAATCTAAAAAAAAAAAAGTCATCAAAATGTCATCAAGTGCACTTTTACTTTCATGATCAATAATCATAATTGTGCCATGTTCTCCTTGTGTTTACTTTTTAATCTTATCCATCACACTTTTTACTAACTATTATTTGAATTCTCATTGTATATCACCAAAGCTGCTCTTTTAAAAATGATAAAGGGAACTGTCCACCAAACCATAAAACATACAATACAATAAAGAAAGAGAGAAAAGCTTCATGTTTCCTACTACGCACCAGTAATGCATGTAGACAACTACAAAGCCATGCAATACATATCATAGCATGACTTTTTTTTATTATTGTGAAGCATAATATTCAGTATTCTTTATAATATCACACATATTTGCATGTTGTATTCATAATTTAAAAAATATTGGAAAAACACCTACAATACAATCATAATACAAAAAAAAAACTCTGCTTATCCTGGCTGGGATGCTCCTCCTTTCCCCCTGTTAGCTTAGCTTAGCTTAGCTTGCGCAGCATCAGCACCACAGCCAAAATTAGCCAGCTAGCAGCTAAGGTCAACAGCTAGCTGTGTTAGCCGAAGCTAACGACGTCCCTCGTTGTCCGCCAATCCCTCCCCAACGACATTTAACGTCAAATAGCTAACTTTATTGCAGTTAACGTCACTCTTATATTAGCTATGAGCTAGCCGAAGAGGTTTTGCTCTGCTGTTTTCTTACCTCACTGCGCCGCGCCGCTGATGGTCGTCTGCTTCCCCCGCTTTGCTTCACACAATCCGGGGCAGAGTTTCACATCTTTTTTGGACGGACCCTCTTTAGTGCTCCATCGTAGCCAGTGAGCCCGCTGGATGACTAGCTAGCTACCCGCTGGTAGCGGTGACTCATGCGGGCTGGAGTGAAGCTAGCGCCGGGATAGATAGATGGATGGATGAATGAATGAGCAGCTTCTCTTCTTGTTTTTCCATGCAGCAGCAGCAGCTGAGCCACACCGGATATGACACCGCCCAGAAGCCCGCTGGGATTTAATCCATCGACCAATCAGGGGACATCGAAATGATCAAATGACGTAGCTCCTGTTGGTTAAGAGACATTTTAATCAATTTAAAGGATACTTCCCCGGTGGAAACATGAATGTGTATTGGAAGTGGGTCATAAATGTAGCCGAAATGTAAAATAAATGTAGAAATTGGTGCTTTCTTGACCGAGAAAAGGCAGACAGCGCATGTGGATGGAAGACAACAACTCCCACAATGCACGCCCACTGACATCTCTTGTGTTTTCAGAGATAAATTTATTGAATAAACTTAATGAATAAGAATGCATGACTCATACAGATTCTTTATTCAATGCACTGTAAACGAAACGCAGTATAAAACAGACACACGTGGACAAAGCAATCGAATACACTCACGAATAAAGAGAAACAATATCAATATTCTACATCAGAGCGTTACGCTGTTAGCCTTTACAGTTAAATACCAGAAATACCCGATAAACCGACCACAGAACATCTTCATAGTGACATCTTCGTGCTGTAAAACAAGTTACAAGATATTCACAATATCGCAATTATAAAACACAACTTCAATGTCTCACACATTTACAGTAACATGTTGTCGCAACGCTGACATTTCTAACTTACAATACCTTGAAAAAATATCGATATTCGATAACTTTCCCATGTAACAGTAACAGTATCGGTAAAGCTGTTTTAGTGTAAAACATAATGAAAGTAAACTGTGACTGTGAGTTACCACTGACACGTAGCACACTTTTAATGTAGATCCCAGAAGTTTATATCAGTCGATGCACAGCCGGGCGTCTGAACATCCCACATCCCTGACCTTGGGGCTCGACTCGGAGCTGGAGGGGGGTGTGACGAGACCGGGCTGCAGGGGCACCATCTCCCCGGAGTCCTCCGCCCCCACACTGACACAACCCTGGGCCGCGCCTGCCAGGCGTAACACCGTCGCGTTCCCCGTGTTGAACCCCGCCAGCCCCCGTGCCAGAGCCCGGGACGCCATCCTGAGCCCCCCCGCTCTTTTCCGCCTGGCCGACCCGGTGGCCGTGTGCCGCGCCCCGGCCAGCTCCGTCAGGAAGCCGAGGCTCTGGGAGGGAAGGCTGTAGACGTGGAGGCCTCGGAAAAGCTCCGGCAGTGGCCGGAAACCACCGGGGGGCTCCGGTGGAAGGGATTCAAACTGCACCAGCATGAAGCGCTCGCCGGCGCGGCCCTGCAGGTAGTCTGCGAGGATGCAGCTCAGCGAAGCCGTGAAGACGTCCACACAGGCGGCGTGGCTCCTTCCCGCCTCCCCAACGTCTCCCTCCCAGCTCCGAGACCCCCATTCCTCGGCCCTCATCCAGGTGGACGGGGTCAGGACCAGGACCACTTTCCCCCCTTGCCTTTGCAGTCGGTTCAGCCTGGAGTGGAGCCAAGGCACGGGGCCCAGAACGGCGAGCTCGGCCTGGCTCCACAGGTCCAGGGACACGCTGAAACCCAGCTCTCGCAGAGATGAGCCCAGGTGGTTCACCAGCGTCGGCAAGACCTGGTCGTCGTCGGGGAGGTACAGCAGGACCACGTGACCCCCACCCACAGCACCTGAAACAGATGTAGACCTTGTAGGAGGACCTAACCTGCTGATCTGGATTTGACTCCACTGAATGAAAAGGAGACATGTGTTTTGTGACCATAGATGAACTATTCATTTTTAATTTATTATTATTATTATTTTATTAATTTATATATATATTAATTTATTCATTTGAATGTTTTTAACTTATTTACATTTTTATTTATTTTTTTACTCTGTTCAATTATTATTATTATTATAATTATTATACATTTGTAGCGTTTCCCTTTTCTCTTACCTTTAACATCATCTTCTTTCAGCCATCTCCACATGTAGCCTTGAAGGAAAACAGAAGTAACACATTCACGTATCCTGCTATTAATATTTAACGACCTGCAGCTCATCAGATCTTGTCATAAAAAAACTGACCTTTGATGACCCCTTGTATAAGATAAGCTCCCAGCACGGCCAAACACATCAACAGCAGCCCGATGAGGAGCGGCAGCCTCCATTTCCACCGAGAGGCTGAAAAACATGAATTATTAAGAATGCAAGTAATTTGAAAAAAAGCATGACTCTGCTAAGAGTGCTGGTGTGTGATTGTGTTAAAGGTTTATATTTCTTTTAAATGGCTTTCAACACAGAGACAGCTCAAACACACTTAATCTGGGAATGGACTATAATAGTCTTACTTGCAAATGGACACTGGGGCTCTAAGTATGACTCCATCCCATGAATCTTTATCTAAAAAAATAAGAGTTAAAGAGTTAAGGTTAGCCAAATACACGTGGCAGGGCTTATTGTATTTATAGGATTATATTTAATACATCAAAATAATATCACCTGAACACAAAGCATAGGATGTGACGACACGTTGAACTCTCCTGTTTTCTGAAAAGTAAGAAATGAATGAATAAACAAAAAACATCATTATACACACACCAATTATGCAAATTAGTAAATAATAATAAATCTTGAGGAAAAGTAATACCACAATATAAAAATACTCAACCAGTCGTGCATTCAACATACTCGAGTAAAAGTATGCAAGTATCAGAAGTAAAAGTAAAGCCAGTAAAATCTACTTTTTTTTACCCAGAATCCACTGCGTGTCACCCTCCAGCCGGCGTGGCCGTGCAGCCGCTGCCCAGAGCCCGTCACCGCCTCACACCGGCCTCCCAACAGCTCCTTCTTGCACAGCCTCACCTCTGCCTCCAGCCTGCAGGGGGCGGTCACGTTCCAGCTCAACCCCGTGCCACTGCTGTCGGTCAACTGGAACTCCTCCAGAGACACGTGCACGTTGTGCTGCATTATTTCCACGTCATCTGAAGGAGAAATATAGGAAACATCAAAAGCTGTGAAATCTTTCAGCGTGTGAATGTATCTTTGTGTCGCTTTCGGACGGGGGATCTGATTTTACCTTGTTGGTTTTTAAAAGGGCAGAATTCACCTCGAAGTGCCTTTCCTTTGCACCACACCTGGAAAAACACAATCCCAAATAATAAATAAAAAAACTTTAGGTCACTTTTTCTTGTCAGTTACAATTAAATTCATTAATTTAATAAAACAAATTTAAAAAATGATTGCACTTACATCCTGCACTTATATGTAGCACTCTGTAGTTTGGCTTATTTATAACTTAATTCTAAGTTATTCTATGTTACTATTCTAATGGTTGAATGCACTTATTGGAAGTAATGTAATATAATACAATATAATGAAATGTAACATAATATCATATAATGTAATCAAATATAATATAATATAATGTAATGTAACATAATATAATGTAATGTAATATAATATAATATAAGATAATATAATATAATGTAATAAAATATAATATAATACAATATATTATAATGTAATGTAAAATGACGGCTACCTGGACGCACATGCAAGGTGCAATAAAGTACGAGGGGAGAACCATTTCTCTCTTGCCTTTGGGCTGAAAAAGGTTTAAAAAAAAAAAGTTAAAGAGTTACAAACGTACATACAATATACATTTTTGGCTAATCGATATGAAAAGTTCAGCATCGACTGACCCACACGAGAACCTCTCCAGTTTCACCCCAGACCACCTGACACACCAGATCCTCGTCTGCGTTCTCCAGTCGGAGGAGAACCAGGTTCCTCTCCCGGTCCGTGACGGCTCGGAGTCTGGGAGCTGAGACACCGCCCGTCATGAGATCATCATCACCATGCAACAATAAATCTTAATAAAGTCTATAAACAACAACTTTATAACCTTACCATCACATTTCTTTACGGTAACCTCCAGGTTCATGGAGCAAACTGAAAGAAGAGATGTCCATGTTTAGTTACATTAGAAAGTCTTCATTACCAACAACCAGTCTGTAAGACCCACATCAAGTCCCGCCCCCTTCCTTCATAACAGCTGTTTCCAATTGTGGCATTTAAAACTCGATCAAAGAAATTATTTGGGCTTTTTTTTTTCCATTTAGCATAACATGAAATAAAAATGTTTTATAAATAATCTTTTGCATTAATTCATCATATAATTCTTTATTTATTATTATTATAATTTTTTTAATTATGCGCAGTGATGTCAAGTCATTATTTTTTATTATTATAAAAACATAAAGAATTAATATATTAATATATGGAAAACATTTGGGGGGATCTGCTAGGAAATGTATCATGGAAAGTTTTCAATATTCTCATTAATTACATAAAAGTAGCAGGAATAATACAGAGCATTCAGTGTTTTTTTGGTGACATGATTTAAATTCAAAGGAAAATATGGAATTAGCGAGTAAACAGCCGCTAAATGAGTATGAATTTGACAAGTTAATGTTTCCTCCACACACATTTTTACCTGTAGCTAGCGTAGCATGAGAGCATGGTGGAATCATCTAGCTGGCTAGCTAACTAACTACGAGCTGCAGCTGCAATGTCAAAGTCACGCCTTTCTCTTGCAGAACAACACTCCGCATGACAACCCTTGACCCCTCACCTTCTTCCAAAGACGGCATCGTGATGTTTCGAACGTGCGATCTCTTTGAATGTGCGTAGACGTGGACCACCACGGGGACCCCGAAGGCCGTTTCCTCCGTCAGCAGCAGCTGCGTTTGTAGGGAAACAGAAACTTCAAGTATTTCAATCACTACTGCTCTCGCCATCCTGTACTCCTCATTAATGTGCTCAAAGTTTCCAAAGAAGTACTCAGATCCGTTACTGAAGTACAAGTACCAATACAACGGTGTAGAAATACTCATCCAACCTTCATCCGACAGAGAAGAACAGAAGTATTCTTAGCGCAGTATTTACTCTTGTAGCCACTCAAAGTGGAGAGTTTGTTTATTTTAGATACAGTGTGAGCGGTTCCCATGGCAACCTAGTCCCAAGATAAATCTGAGAGGTCGTGAAATGACTCAACGGAGAGGAAAGAAGAAAGAACAATTACGATACACAAATCTGTATTCTTTTTTATTCTTCCTTTGAATTGTTGGGAACCAGTAGGCCAATTTTAAAAGATTATCATATGTTTTATGGACAATAATACAATTGTAAAATAAGTCACTATCTGTCAAATAAATGTAACTTAAAGTTGGAACGGAGAAAAGCACCGCAACACTGTATTTGAAGGTGCAGTGTGGTGGATTCAGTGGCGTTTGGAGGTGAGGTTACCGTAGCAACAAAGTGGGAGTTTTGTTCGCTTGGGTTACCGTAGCAACAAAGTTGGAGTTTTGTCCGATCTAGGTTACCGTAGTAACAAAGTTGGAGTTTTGTCCGTTCTAGGTTACCGTAGCAACAAAGTGGGAGTTTTGTCCGTTCTGGGTTACCGTAGCAACAAAGTTGGAGTTTTGTCCGATCTAGGTTACCGTAGTAACAAAGTTGGAGTTTTGTCCGTTCTAGGTTACCGTAGCAACAAAGAAAGCAGCTCACTATTGGCTACCTCATGTGTAGACGGTTGGGAAGAAGCTCCGTCCGAACCGAAGTAGCTTCGTGTAAACTGGAGCGTCTTGCATCTTCCGATGGAGCCGGGCGAACTGATGCACACTTTCACCAAATCTATAACACGGAGAACAGAGAGGAGGAGGATCATCATTAGAAAGAGGGAAGTCTATATAATATAATACACTATGTGAGCTGTGAGTTGAGTTTACCGCTCGCCTCCGGCAGCACAAAGCGACCGCTTCCCTCCGCCGCTTCTTCATTCGTACCGATCAACTCCTCTTCATCGCTGCGTTCGCCGGACTCCTCGGACACCCGCCTCGCATTACTCACGTCTGTAAATATACAAATCAGAGGTGATCAGAACGCAGGAAACAGGTTGTTCAAGAGATTGCTCAACAATAGCACAGCAACCACAAACAAAAGCGTTTAGAAAACAATGAGGAAATGTCAGAAGAGTGACGTATATACCTTGGAAGGCGATAATTACTTGAAGGGAAGCTTCACAGTCTCTTTGGGCTGAACAGCGCAGGACGGCGGCTAGCTGCACGCGCGTGACCCCGACCGTGTCGCCAGGGTCAGGCAGAGCGGCGGCGTACGGCGAGGCTGCGGAGAGAAAGAGCGTTCCTGCATCAGAGAAATTGTGAGGTCATCGTCATCATCACTTGATCGTGTACTTGATCGCGTTCCTACCTGAGCTCACGTGGCAGTCGGTCAAACCCTGAAGAGAAAAGAAAAGCACAAGTCAGAGAAGGTCATTTGGGGGGAAAAAACACAACTTTGAACGCATCGCCGAACCGGATAAGTCCCGCCCCCTTTATTTCAGGCATCTTCAAAGCCCCGCCCCAAGAACGCCAAACCAGTCCTCGAGATCTGCAGAGTGAACAATTATTTAACTTAACTTAAAAAAATACATTCTAGCAAAATATCGAGAAAGATTTATGGCGATATATAGAATTTCTTACCGTTCTGAAATGGACTCCTTCATTTCATGGTTTTGCCCCCTTTTTTGTGTTTTAATGGTCTTGCAGAGGATTGGATTGATTTTACCATGTATGACCTTTGTATGAATCCCCCTTTTCTGTTTGGTTTTCTTTCGCTTTTCATGCGATGTTACTTCTGTTTCATACTTCTACTTCATACTTGGTATATTGGATACTTTCTGATTTACGTCCCTGAAAGAAAGAACCGGCTACAACCACCAGCCCTGTTTGGAAACTGAGCGGTGGAGTAAGGTGTCAGGCAGAATAGTAAATAAGTAATGGCCTCTAAACTCTGGCGGCTCTCTCTCTCTATGTCTAGTCTCTCCTAACTCGCCTTTATTCTGCATATACAAGTGGCTGCATTTGTAAAACAATGTTAAACAATGTTAAACAATCTTTTTAAATTAACAAAATCCAAGTAATATTTATAATGTAACTTTAACTGACACTGCTGTCTTGTATTATTAAGGGTTCCTTTAATTATGTCGTCTAAATAATAAAAAATTACCAATAATAAGGCCGATGTATTATAATAAGGTTTTTTTCAAACTGACATAATCCATAAACAACCAAGTACACCCGTAATCTAGAGTAAACATCAGATCCTGCTTTTAGGAGCTCGGATAAGACGCGTATCCTGGTGGTGACTCCTGCAGAAAGATTAAAGGGATTAAAAGGAAAGAAGAAAGAAAGTGTCGGCGACTTTAATCTCGGTTGAACATTCTTTGATAACGCAGAAGATAAAAGGGGCCGAGAGGTCGAGACATCAAAGATCACACGAGATCATATGAGATCACAAGAAACCTACAGGTTTCTTTTTGTTGTTGTTTTTTACGCGTCATGCAAACGCATCCGGAATGTAATAAAAGTGGTTTTAACAACACCACGTGACTTGACTGGTTACCTCGCTGCAGGTGAGTTCAGGTGCGTCCCGGTCGATCACGTCCAGCGTCCTCGCGGACACGAGGAGCGCCACGCGCAGCAGCAGCAGGAGCGACGGGAGAGACGCGCGTGGGCGCCGGAGGAGCGTCCGAGCCATTTGGGGAGTCTCTCCAGGGGCGGGCGCGCGTGCGTCTGTCTGTCTGTCCGTCTGCCTGCCTGCCCCCCTCTGCGGCTACACGCCCTCCATGCGGAACGTGAAAGTAGAGCCCACTTCGCTGCAGCGCGTGACAGGTGAGGCTCCCGCGGAGATACCAGTAACAAGCCCGATGATTGACAGCTAGGGGCGTGTCGCTGGGACGAATGGGAACCTGTGAGTCGACGTGTGCACAACGCCTGGTTAGTCGTCATTCAGCGGAATTATGGAAAAAATATGATGTTATTGTAAAAATGAGTCCAAACTTCCAATGATGACTGGAGTTTATTTTCCAGGCTCAGTTAGTTGTTATAGTACAAAAGAGTTGTGCAATGTATATCAATCACTGACTGTGGCATGCTTTTGATTTTTGATTTTAGTCACTTACAAAGTATGTTACAAAGACGTTACTACTTTGTAATACATGACCATCTGGCTCCTTTGGGTCCAGGCTGCATCCGGCAGTTCTGAATAGTGAAGCCAATACTAAAGTGCCTTAAAGCTGCATCCTCTCTGCTGGCCACCAGGGGGCAACTCCTCTCTGATTGTATAGAAGAATTTGTTAAAGGCTTTAAAATAAAACCACATTTTTTTCCCCAAAAGAGTAAGGTCACTTCCATTAAAGACAATACAAAGATATGTACTTCTGGTTCTGAAAAGTAAAGCCAAAGCTGAAGTACCTAAAAGCTGCATCCTCTCTGCTGACCACCAGGGGGCGACTCCTCTCTGGTTGTATAGAAGTCTACGAGAAAATGGTCCTACTTCTCTCTTGATGTATTATCTCAGTAAACATTGTAAACATGAGTTTTTCAATCCAGTATGATGTTCATTTAGTACATTATGGTCCATTTAGAGTCCAACAGACCAGAAAGCAGGGGATGCTTGAGGGGGCGGGGCTTACCTGCTGATTGACAGGTTGTAAGTTACAACTTGTAACCACACTACCAATGCTAGTTAGCTACTAAGATGACTTTAAAACTTAGCTGTAACTTCGTTAGCAGCTTCACATAAATGGTGTCATGTAGCCCACTCCTCTGATTCCACGTGTTTTATGTACTTCCTTTAATAATTAACTGTCTGTAAATGATCTAATCATAACTCTAACAGTGAGAAATTAATGGGCAGAGCCTCAATTTATTTTGTTGCCCGTTGCAGGAATTTATTAACCTTTTGGTTACAAGGTTGCCCCATTAACTCGGAGCCAGCTTTGCATGCGGCGATGAATAGAAGCCGTTGTCTGAGTGTTTTTCAGTTGGAGTGCCGACGTTTAATTATTAACCTTCAGCCAAGTGAGCAGGTCATTTAAGTCCACTGACATCATCGACAGATTATACTATGTAATCTCGCTTAGTCCTTCCTGCTGTGTGTCTTCAGTGCGAGCTGTTATGGTCCCATGTGATCAAACTGAGCAGCACACAAGAGATCCAACATTTATATATATATATATATATATACAGTATATACTGGAAAATAGTTTCGTTTTGTGTGATTTACACCTTAAATGTACGTCGTAATAAAAATGGTAAATGGTAAATGGCCTCATTTATATAGCGCTTTTCTCCAAAGCTCTTTACAGGAATGACTGACATTCACCCATTCACACACACATTCACACACCGACGGCGGAGTCAACCACGCAGGGCGACAGCCAGCTCGTCAGGAGCAATTAGGGTGAGGTGTCTTGCTCAGGGACACCAGAAGTCTTTGTTCAGACATGAGATGAACTTGACGTTTTGTTTTGACAGTAAGAGAAGATTCCAGAGTGAATGCTTGCCCATTGACTCGTAGTAATGCTGTCAAGCAGGTCTGTTGCCGTGACAACACTGGAAGCATTGTGGCCGTAATCTGTCTCTCTGAACGCTGGAAAAAAGTGCCTCAGTCATTGTTTTTGTCATATATATTAAAAGCATTTTTTATTATCTTCCATATAAAATACTCTTAAAACCAGAACAAAATGTTTGCTGGATAATAACATTTATATTCTTTGTCTTTTAAGGAGGTATTATGTGTGTACATTAAATAACTCCTACACTAGTAGCACATGAACCACATTTTCAATTAATCTTTCCTCCTGTTGCACTTGAACACACCTTTTAAAAAAAAATCATTCCTCAGCAAATGTGCCAGTTCCTCTATCCTGCAGCCACTTTTCAAACACGCTCATAAAGAGAGCGGTGATGATTTGCAAACAGATTTGCGTAGCGGTTTGGCATATTTCCATACAGCAGACATGGCAGGTGTTAACGAGAGCAAAACAAACACAGTCTTTACAGCAGCCGGAGCGCTCACACGCTCTGTATTTGCAAAAACCAGTTATTATATATACACGTATCTTGTTTCCAGCCCAACGTGAAACTTGAGTTTAAAGTTTCTGGCCCTGCTCCTCCTGGCGTCGCCGGCGGCAACGTGATCCGGCTCAGAGTCTCGGCTCAGAGTCTCAGCTCTTCGGCGGCAGCAGCGTCTGCAGCCGGCGGGCGAGCTGCTGTGCCAGCCGTACGGACAGGACTTTAGAGAGGAGTCTGGGCCAACAGTGCCACCGGAACCTCCCCGTGTCCGTGCGCCTCCTCATCGCTCCCAGCTCCTCCATCAAACCCCTGAAGTCCTGCGATAAGCAGTACCGAGGGAGGCCCCTCAGGGCCTTCGGGATGTCCCGGCTGTGGCAGAGGCCCTGGAAGTAGACGAGGGCCACTCCTTGACCTTTGCCCTCCTGCAGCGCCGCGTCCAGGCAGGCCAGAGCCGCCGTGAACACCGGGGCGATCACCGTGGAGGGCTCCGTCGGGGCGTGCCAGTCTTTATTCTCACATAATATATAACCTTTTTTCTCTTTTTTGCATTTTCCTAGTTTCCCGTCCACCTCCACTCTTATCGTCTCACGCTCGGTTTTAAAATCCGTTTTCCTCTCCTTCCCGTCCACGGCGGCCCTTGCCTCCCTCCACGCCGCGTAGGTCCTTGTGGCGTCGGGGCTCCATGCGATCAGCACCTTCCCTCTCGCTCGGCGCACGGCCTCCCACTGGCCGTAGAGCCAGGGCAGCGGACCCAGATCCGCCACTCCGGCCCGGGAACCGGCCTGCTCCGTCCCTGAGCCCTGGGCCCACAGAGCCATGTGCACTTTGGCGCCCAGCTCCCCCTGCAGGACGGAGGCCAACGCGCAGGCGGCGGAGACGTGGGCCGACCGCTCCGACGAGCACACCAGCAACACGGGATCCTGGATCCAGAGCCAGCCTGGAGACCCGGGACGAGACGAGGAGGAGGAAGAGTCGTTAACACATTCAAGCCTATTTGTTTTTTTAATTCAAGTTGCACCAAATTAAAATGAATCATTGAGGCAATGAGATAAGTGGCTTTAAAATGAGACCAGGAGACCAACCTGCGGCGACGCTCCTGCTGAGACGTTGGATGAAAACCGCCAGCAACGCAACGACGACCGCCAACGCCAACGCCGCCACGCCGTACATTCCACACCGGCTGTGTGTGTCTGCAGAGACATGAAGGGTGAAGCGTTGGTTTACTTTGGAGGAGTTTTTGGTCAACTCTGAGTGACTGTTTTTTATTTGTTTATTAGATCCTATTTATTTATTATCTATTTGATCTTTCCTGTCCTATTTATTAATATTTTATTTCCATTTTTACTCAACTTTTTTATTAGTATTAAGGTATTTGACATTTTCTCCATTTTACAATGGAGACAATATATTTTTAATAATTTAATGTATTTAATTATTAATTACTAATTATTTTTATTATTATTTATTATTAAAATATTGTATTATTTTATGAATTATTTAAGTAATTTTTTTTATTTAATATTTAATTAATTTATAATAATTTAAAGAGAAGACTCACAGTCCGGGCACAGGATTCTTCTCCCAAGAAGAGCAGGATCTGATTGCCACACCTGCCAAAAAAAAAGCAGATTGAAATAGTGAAAAGAGTGAAACGGTAAAAAAAAAAACACACTTCCTGTCGAGCTTCCACTTCACCTGCACACACGGCTTCTCCTCCAGAGAGTCAAGAGGAACATGGATCCTGGTTTCACTCGTTTCCCCTCCCTGTGAAAAAGCATCAAATCTGTTCACCCACATGAACATCATCTTTTTAAACCTCCCTCATTAACGCGCGTGTGCTCACCGTCGCCCCCGTGTGGACCGGCCCCGCTGCTGCACATCGTCCCTGCTGATCCAGGACACACAGCTGAGCTGAGAACTTTGCAGGAGCAGAAGAGGTCAGATCCAAAATCACAGTCAGCTTCCCGGTCCTGACGTCCACCTCCCATGAAGACATATCTGAAGGACGAGGAGGAGACGCAATCAGACTCTTCACAGCTACAAAAGGAGAAATAAAAATATAGTTTTTAATATCCTGTTTGACTCACCGGCCTCGAAGGGACATTCGATATGACGGCTGCCTCGTAGAGAAAACTGGAAATAAAAAAAGAAAACAAACGTGTGAATCTGCAACGAAAATACAGGCGACGGGTTTTGACTTGAGGCAGATTTGATGGTTTCTCACCTGCACACACATCTGAGGGTGAGTGTCCACGGCAGATACGTTATAAACCTGTGGAGGCGACATCGTGAAGAAGGAGGAGAAGGATTTATTCATCTCAATCAGGAATAGATCACCATTTCAGAGATCCACCAAATCCAAAGTCACTTCGGTATTGATCCAGACGTGGACTTGCCAAAAGCAAAGCTAAACCTAATTTTATTTTTATTATTAAAATACAATTATTTATTTTTTTATATTTTTTATAGTTTAAATATTTATCCATAACTTAAGAGAATAGGAATATTAAGAATATTACTTCTGAGGTCAGCTGTGGTTGTCTGTGTGTATTTTGTTTCCTATCTAAAGAATGTCAAACTCACCAGGTCCAGTCCGTCTTCCTGCTCCATCAGCGTGGAGTTGAGTGCGGGTGTGCAGAGGTGTTCCTGTTGCCTCCAGCAGAGGGCGGCAGAGATCTGCAGCTCACCGGCGGGACACTTGGATCTCCACACCAGACTGGACCTCCGCTTTAGCGTGACCTCGGAGGAGAGCCAAACATCTCCCACATCTGTGGAGGCAACGAGGACGACAACAATCCTGACTGAGGGTTAATCAGAAGGGATGAGGTAAAAAAACAAACAAAAAACCCTGAATACTACAGACAGGGTACATTTCCAAATACTTCCACATTCCAGGTCCTTCAGAAATGAACCGAAGGCATCAAATGAAATCAGTTCTGATCATTTTAAGTCTTAATGGAGGATTGCTCCAAGCAGAGGAACAGTGACAGAGCTTTGTTATGGCTGCACATATAAGATCATTTTCTAACTCTTCTAGATATCTTCAAATACGCCTATTTCCCCCCCAAAAATATATCAAACCTTTCCTTTATATTTGTGCTGCAAGATTGCATTTGGAAAGCGAACACAATCTCCATCTCTGAGGTAGTATAGTTCCACGGAAACACCTCCTACATGCACCAGCGTGCCAAGTAGTGTGTGATAGTTCGAAGCAGGTGGGCAGATCAAACCAACAGGAATCTTAAACTTAAAGGGGAAACGTGTTTTCACGTCAGACCTGAGCTCTTTCACTGAACCCCACACATGGTTTTTTTTTTTGTTGTCCGAAGCCGAACTTCCTGTAAAGGCAAAAGTTACTCATGAAAAAGGGCTCTGACGCAGGTGACGCGTGGAAACCTGCCGACCTGCAGCGTATTTAAAAAAGTAAAATAAATACCACAGAGTAGAAATGAAAGAGTAAAATGACAGATCTGAGACCCAACAGAGGAAAGGGGGGGAATACCCGTCTCTGCTCTTCTGATTCATGAGACAGTCACCGATTACAAATGGCAAAACATTTCTTTTATTTTTTATATTTCCAATCTGACTGTTGACATGAATCATCAGTGACGCTCACCTGCGATGCTCTCATTTAGAAACGGGCACTTTTCATGCCGCCGGGAATCCGGGCGAGCGTAATACACCTGTAGAAGCAGACGGGACCAATCAGTAGAGATTATACAGAATCACCATTTTATATGTGTATATATACATATATATATTTATAGAGCTGAAAGTACCTGCACACACACGCAGGGCAGCAGGTACGGGATGTGAAGAAGAGCGGACCGAGACTCAGACGGATCGATCTGAGAAAATAAATTACCAAAATAAAAGCTCTTCTCTCTCTTTAGTGTTTTAATGTTGCAGATAAAGGAGTCTCACCGTGATTTGGGGGGAATTCGCCGCGTTGCACCACATCCCGTGTTTCCGGTAACACCACCGGGCGTGAACTTTGTCTCCGGTCTCCACGGCGACGGAGACGGATTTAGAGGACTGGTTCACAGACAGACTGAAGTCTGGTTTGGGATCTAAACCAGAGGGAAAAACAGGATGTAATCTTGACTGCTAATCAGGGAGAAACGTGAGGTGAAGTGGAGAAACGTAACAAAAGGGCAGATGGCTTTGGTTTCACAGCATCAAAACAAAGTTTGATCTGAGATACGAAACAAGGGAAGATATTTTTTGCAGCAACTCTGCAATCTCTGATTTGAGACGAGATAAATCACAGCTGACTCATAATTCAAAACATCCATCAAGGGTTCCCTTCTAAAAAAAAAAAAAACTATGATGGTGCCCTGCAGGGTGGCTTTGATGATTTCCCTCCACTGTCCTCGAGGAAACAAACATGATATGTGCCCTTCTGGTAGAGAAAACATGATGAAGTAACCCTTCAAAGCAGAAAAATTGTGATTAAGTGCCCTCTAGAGTGCCCATAAATTAAGAAAATGAAATAAAGTGCCCTGTAGGTGGAGAAAACATGATATAGTGCCCTGTAGGGTGGCTTTGAGTGGAGAAAACGTGATTTAGTGCCCTTTGAGTGGAGAAAACACGATATAGTGCCCTTTCACAGATGAGATAAATCACAGCTGACTCTCCTATTTCCTGCGTCGGGTTTCTCTGATGGAGAAATGAAAGCCCAAAAAGGTCCGACATGTTACCTGGTACTCTGTAACTGCTGCTGCAGCTCATCGATGTCGTGCTGTAGGTCGCCGAGACGACGGCGTTCGCTTCGGCCTCCACACAATCATGCACCAGCTCGTACTAGGAAGGTAAAAATACACCATCATCATCATCATCAGATTCTTCGTAATCGTACGTTCGAGCCTGAGGGCTCCACAGAACTTTGACTCCTTTGAGAAGGGCCTGAAAACCTCTCTTCCTTTCTAAAAACGCATTTTTGTAAACTTTTTTGTGCTGTTATTATGTTTTATTTTGTGTATTCTGTTTTTTATTTTTGTTTTACTCTGTAGCACTTTGAGATTTTTTAACAAGGAAAAGTGCGTTATTATTATTATCATTATTATTATTAGTAGTAGTAGTATTACCAGAGCATAACTGGCGTTGCCATGCTGCTGTGTGACATCACCGGGACACTTGACTCGCTTTTCGCCCGGCCTTTTCTTATTGCCACACTGGAAAAAAGAGAGAAGAAGAAGAAGAAGAAGAAGAAGATGAAGGATTGCTCGTGATTACGTTTCACACGTGTTTGCTGCTGCAGACGCAAAGAAGTGAAGCCACCTCATGTTTTTTCACGAAGGGACGAAGGATCTCCAGAAACGATGTGAGGATCTCAATCTTCGGGGTCTTGCAGAAGTCTGGGAGGGGCAGTGTGATTGGTCAGACAGGTGAGGTGATGGAATGAGCCACGAGGACCAATAAAATAAAAATAAAAGGAACTTGTTTTTTTGTTTTTTTTACCGTCGGCCTTCATCCACACGCGCACGGTGACGCATTCGGAATAGAGCCCCCCCGAGTTCTGGTTCAGGACCGAGGTCAGTTCCACCGGACACCTTCCATGAGCCGGACCTGTGGGGACAAGTAGAGGTCAGCTGGTGTGACGTCACTGATGTGGTCTTTAGTTTATGGGACACTTAAAAAAAAAAACACACGCACCATTTTGGTTTCCACTTTCATCTCGCTTCATCTAAACAAGAAGAAGTTGAAATAATTTTACCCAGGATTCATTCGTACAGTCCTGTGGTTGTTGTTGTTGTTAATTTAGTTGGACTCACCCGACACGTCGTGGTACATTCCAGCAGCAGCGGACAAACCATGGCGACGGCGACGACGAGCGCCAGCGCGCCTCCGGGATGCGCGTTCCACATCGAGAAAAAACACGCGCGACGTCAAACACGCGACACTTGCGCATAATTCAAAAGCCAGGATTGCGCGTCCCCGACGGTTCTGGTTCTGGTCCCCCCGCTGGGATTACCGGCGCCATGCGTCTGCGTAGATCCAGGAGAGTGTGCTCAGGTGGTTGTCGGCGCGTCCCCGAGCGCCAGATGACTAAAAACCTGGAGGGCGTCTGTTGAAAACGAGATTGTGTATGAATAAGCGCGGCTCCGCCTCTCCTCAGAGTCTCCGACGGACGGGCAGGCAGGCAGACAGACAGGCAGGCAGGCAGACAGGCAGACAGACAGGCAGGCAGACAGACAGGCAGACAGACAGGCAGGCAGACAGACAGACAGACAGGCAGGCAGGCAGACAGGCAGGCAGACAGACAGGCAGGCAGACAGACAGACAGGCAGGCAGACAGGCAGACAGACAGGCAGGCAGACAGACAGGCAGGCAGGCAGACAGACAGGCAGGCAGGCAGACAGACAGGCAGGCAGACAGACAGGCAGGCAGACAGGCAGGCAGGCAGGCAGACAGGCAGGCAGGCAGGCAGGCAGGCAGGCAGACAGACAGGCAGACAGGCAGGCAGACAGGCAGGCAGGCAGACAGACAGGCAGACAGACAGACAGACAGGCAGGCAGGCAGGCAGGCAGACAGACAGGCAGGCAGGCAGACAGACAGGCAGGCAGACAGACAGGCAGGCAGGCAGGCAGGCAGACAGACAGACAGGCAGGCAGACAGGCAGACAGACAGACAGACAGGCAGGCAGGCAGACAGACAGGCAGGCAGACAGACAGGCAGACAGACAGACAGACAGGCAGGCAGGCAGGCAGGCAGACAGGCAGGCAGGCAGACAGACAGACAGACAGGCAGGCAGGCAGGCAGGCAGGCAGACAGACAGGCAGGCAGACAGGCAGGCAGGCAGGCAGACAGGCAGGCAGGCAGGCAGGCAGGCAGGCAGACAGACAGGCAGACAGGCAGGCAGACAGGCAGGCAGGCAGACAGACAGGCAGACAGACAGACAGACAGACAGGCAGGCAGGCAGGCAGGCAGACAGACAGGCAGACAGGCAGGCAGACAGGCAGGCAGACAGGCAGAAAGTACTCCCATAGGAACCTCCTTACCGGGAAATGATGGCTCCAAAGGTTACCGCTCCTACAATTATTCTCACTTAATAATGATAATAAGTAGTGCAGCCTATAGTTCCATGTATGAAAAGTATGTTGTAATGATGTATGTTTACAATACCATTAAAATAATAATTGTTGAGAGATTCGTATATTTATAGAACATATTTTAATTCTATAATCGGCATTTCTATGTCACAATTTCACAACATAACGTTTAATAAATAGGAAGATTTATATGTACCTTATTATAAATTGTATTCATGTTAATGTGTATTTTTGAACAAAAGAAATAAAAAGAAATAATTTCAGGGACCCCCCTTACAGTAACTCTATGGACCCCCTAGGAATCTCTGTACTAGGGTGCCCTTCTAGTGGAGAAAACACGATAAAGTGCTTTGATGGGTGGTTTTGATTAAGTTCCCTCCACAATGCCACCAGGGGGAAAACAAACATCTGCCCTTCGGTAGAGAAAACATGATGAAGTAAACCTTATAAGGGGAAATTGTGAAGTGCCCTCTGAGATGCCCTTAAATGGAGAAAATGTACTGCAGGTCCCCCTAGGGTGGACTTCCAGTGGAGAAAACATGATACATTTCTTGTAGGGTGCCCTTTGAGTGGAGAAAACATGCTAAAGTACCCTGCAGGGTGCCCTTTGAGTGGAGAAAACATGCTAAAGTACCATACAGGGTGCCCTTTGAGTGGAGAACACATGATAAAGTTCAGATTCCTTTTTTAGTCCCCGAGGGGCAATTCAGTTTTACAGCCACCCCTAAAAGTGCATGAGTGTACAATGTTAAAAAGTAATAAACAAATAAGTAAAAGTAGCAGTCATACATCACCCTGTATACAGATCTCTCTCTCTCTCTCTCATATAGCATCCCACACATGACCCAATCATCACACACTCACACACAAGCACGTTTCAAACCTTGAAAACACCACACTAAAACTCAAGTGTTTTCAAGGATTTCCAGCACCCGTACCAACCCTGGAGGGTTTTTATCAGCTTATGTGAATCAGTTGAGTTTCAGTCACAATTACTGTGGAAAGAGGTCAGAATATGAACTGAAACACACACACACACACACACACACACACACACACACACACACACACACACACACACACACACACACACACACACACACACACACTTCACTTGCCAGTGGTGGAACAGAACAGCGGTGTGCAACTAGAACCAATGCTGTGGTTATGTATTATATTCACTTCTGGTGTTCATTTAACGTCTTAGAGCAGAGGGAATGAATGAGTTGGCATCACGGTTAGTTTTCAGTATCGGCACATGGTACCGCCCACCTGACTGCATGACAACAAACTCATTACTTATAACATGACTTGGTTGGCACAGTATTCAACCCACGTTTTCCAGAGGGAACAGAGATCATTTAACCACTGATTTTTTAGCAAACTTTCACAATGTTGCTTAGACTCTTTTTGTCTTTCACAGATAGTGAAAGATATGATATAGTGCCCTGTAGGGTGCCCTTTAATTGGAGAAAACCCGATAAAGTACAGTCAATGGTGACCTTAAAGGGAGAAAACATGATAAAGTGCCCTGTAGGGTGCCCTTTAATTGGAGAAAACACGATAAAGTACCCTCAATGGTGACCTTAAAGGGAGAATACATGATATAGTGCCCTGTAGTGTGCACTTTGAGTGGAGAAAACAAGCTAAAGTAACCTGTAGGGTGCCCTTTGAGTGAAGAAAACATGATAAAGTACCCTCAATGGTGACCTAAAAGGGAGAAAACATGCTAAAGTACCCTATAGGGTGCCCTTTAATTGGAGAAAACAGCATAAAGTACCCTCAGTGGTACTTTAGCATGTTTGTTGTATGTGTTGCATGTTGTAAAGGGAGAAAACATGATAATAAAGTGCCCTCTTGGGTAACCTTAAAATTGTACCAATACAGGGCTTTTATCAGAAAAACAAAAACAACAAAAACAACCACCATAAAGCTTGTGTGTGTGTGTGTGTGTGTGTGTGTGTATGCGTGCTGTTAAAACCGCCAACCGTGATGCTTATCAGTTCCTACTCACGTTGAGCGCTGGCAGGAAGCAAGGCGCCGCCGCTCAAAGGGACGCCGCATCTGTAGACATACATTTTTCTGCGGCGAGTGGGTGTTCCAGTTGGGCGGGGGATCTTTATCATATATGGAAGATTGATTGATCATAAAGCACTCTGATTTAGGGAGAGAAAAAAACAATTCACATTATTATGTCAACGCAGGTGCAACAAGCTCATGTAGAAATGATGTCTAGTTATGGGAAATGCAATTAAAAAGGGCAGAAAATGTAGTCATCGTGTAGTAAACCTGAAACCCTGCATCTTTAAAGCATCTGTTCTCTGTGTGGTATTACTCTTCTGGACATGACATTTGATATGACATTTAAGGCATTGACGCAACACACAAGGTTTATCTGGCGCCCCTCTGCACAAAACCCCCCCAGACATGATCATGCCTTCCTGTAAAAGGTGGTCTGACCTGCAGAACCAGTGTGTACAGAAAGGGTTGCACAATGCAAGAAACCCGACGCAAACAACTCTACATTTACCGTTACCGTCTCATACTTCTATGAAACACGATTCTACGCCCAGATGGAGGAAGCCTGTTCCTAACTGAACACAACTCTTCATGTGACCCGACAGCAAATCTGGCACCCAAAGGAGGGCTAGAGTTCATACACCTTTTCCAAAGTCAAATTCAAGCACTTCAAGGTGCATTTCCATGCTTTTCCAGCCCCTTCCAGCTGTGGTAAACTCCATATTTGTACCAATCCAATGGTCAGTATTCAGTCTACTTATGATGTCACTTGTTCATCACATTAAATGAGATGTTATTGTCCTCTAAACAACCAACATGATGTTTGGAGACAGCTTTTTACAGAAGGACCACAAATGAAAGGAAAACTAATTCCACTAACAGATCCACAGAAATATAATCACCAACTATTTTCATCATCTGTTCATCATCAAAAGTCATTTTTCATAAAGAAATGTCAGAAAATGCTGTTTTCAGTCCCTCAAATATGGAGATCTTCTTTTCTCTGTTATATCATAGATGTCATCACATACAACACACATTTCAAGACCTTTAGTCTAAATCCAAGACCTTTTCAAACCTTGAAAACACCACACTATAATTCAAGTGTTTTCAAGGATTTCCAGCACCCGTACCAACCCTGGAGGGTTTTTACCAGCTTATGTGAATCAGTTCAGTTTCAGTCACAATTCCTGTGGAAAGACAGACACACACACACACAGAGAGAGACATAAGCCACACGTTTTTAAAAAACTCAATTTTTTTTATTATTAAACTTCTATCTTTTTATGCAATCTGTATATATAAAAGTTCTAAAGCCTGCAGCCTGAATCTAAGACAGACGGCGAGGCGATCGCGTGGTTTCAGTTTTAGTCCTCATTATTATTCGTCGACCTGCGTGACGAGACGCCGTGTTAACAAAGAGTGACAGACGAAAAAAAAGAAAAGAAAAAAGGACCAGACAGTGTCTTTGTGTGGCAGGAGTGATTCGAAGTAGCCCCCCCTCCCTTGTGGACCTTGTTATGAAGAAGTAAGCAGAATAAATAACATTAATGTTGGTTTGCCCCAAATGTTCAGGCTGCCACAGTCTCTGGTTGTGCTCCGCTGACCTGGTTTATTGTTGTTTTTTCCGGGAGGGGGGGGCTGTGTGTGGCTGCGCGTGATTCGATGTCCACTACGTACGTTTTCACCCCCGACACATGACTGGTGAAGAGAGGATCGTAGTGTAACACCGTGTAAACCATCGTCTTGTTCATTATTAAACATATCCAACTCAATATTCTTTCTTTGATTGGTGATTCCGAGCATATTAGCTAATCTTTTCCATAATTATTATTAATTCAAAATGTATTTCTTCAATTCTCTTAAATACAATATTTTACACGTCAGATTAAATACGGCTTAGTGTGCATGGTGTGTGTCTTGGGGGGCCGATGTAGTGGATGGTTTGTCCCTTTCCTTCCCCCCCCCCTCCTTCCATGTTCCTTGGTTCGTTCCGGGATGGAGGTCTCCGGACTCCTTCAGTCGCTGTCGCTGGTCTCGCTGCTGGGGTCTCCCTGCACCTTGCTGCGGTGCTGCATGGCCCGGTGGTACGCCACCTGCACAGACTTGCGGATGTTGGACTTCCTGCCCTCCAGCATCTTCTCCTTGTCCAGCTCCTGGTCCACGCCGAGCGGCACCAGCTTGGAGCGCGGCAGCCACTGCCTGGAAACGCAGAAACACGTGCTGCTGAATTCATTCATTATACTTAGTCAATAATACTTTTTATACGTTTATTAATATTTTAACGTGTATTCTTTACCGTCGGATTTTCTATTTGAGGTCCCTGTGTGAAGGGAAACCCTTTCTAATGTGTGTGTGATGATAAAAGTCGTTCTTGACTCTTTGAATTTGTTTTCTAGGAACTCACTTTTAAAAAAAGTTACAAACAATACCAACCCACTGTAGGTCTTTTCAATAAATCATAAGAAAGCCAGATTTGTGCATAAATTAACATTCGTGACTATTTTTTTTACAGCCATTTCACATTTTAGAGATGTTTGTTTTTATGCATGCGTTACAGGAAACAAGTTCAATACTTTGTAATTAATCCATCTCATTCTTTTCATTTCCTCACATAAAACAAAAGCGAGCCTTTCATAAGAGATTAAAAGTCATAATATTTGCATATCGTGCGGCTCAAAAGGCGTACTGCAGACATGAATGTTAACTAAAGACTTTTTTTTGGCTACCCTGATAAACCCCGTCAAACTTATTTTCATATTTGTATGACTTATTCTATGTCATGTAAATATTGTACTTTGTTTTTGAGGAAAATAGAAGATAAAATCAAATCAAATCCTCCTGTAACCCCCCTGCAGGTCCAGACCCGGTCTAAAGAAAACTTCTGAACCTCCGAGAAGATCATCGGTTTTAAAAGCAACACTAGCTGTTTTGTTCCTTTCTTGAACCTTGAACATATATGATGGCGCAGCACACCGTGACCTAAAACATGACCCCCCCCTTCCTCTTGTATTCTCAAAAACCACGTTTGCCCTATTTCAGCTGAACTGCCGTCTTGCACTTCAGTTTCCTTTGAACTGCTGCAGACGTTCTCGTGTCACACATCCAGTAACAACTGTTTCACATGCCGCTTGTGTTTGACCCGTTTAAAAAAAAAAAACAAAGGAGGAGAAAAGACGAACTACAGTGAGTTAATATAAGATGAGAAAAGAGGTGCTGACCAGGTTCTCTTGTTGTCAAAGAAGAGGACCAGGAACAGGTGCTCCCTGGCCTCTTGGGTCATTTGCTCCCCGAGTTTCAGCACGTCCAAAGGGGGGACCGGGATCGGGACTCCCCGGTGGAACACCCCCTCCCTGGGCATCTTCGGGTCAATGATCTGCAGGCAAACAAACAAAGGGGGGTCGGGTTAGACATGCAGCCATTAACCTGCAGAACAGTGCAGGTACAGGGTCCACACTCACCAGAGCGGGATACGAGGGGTAGCCTCGGCACTTGGCCCACACCAGGTCCAGAGCATCCAGAGCAGAGTAGTCGTCAGAGGTCATCCAGCACCCGGACCTGGACCGGCTCCGCACCACTGGACGGTAAGGGGGGGACACAGGAACAGGTAGACGGTCACCATTGTGCAACCTCGCTACTAGCTGAACAACGGCGAAGAAAAAACATTGTAACAATGATTTGTTTTCTGCAGTGAGGGGACATCTTCAAGACCCGGCTCCAACAAGACCGCAACGAGAGCCGGGTTGGGTTGGGGGGCGTCCTGAACAAACAGTCTCGACTTGCCATTCCAGCAAAGTTCACTCTTCTCCACATTACAGAAAACAACCAAAATGTTGTGACTGGATTCTCAGCTTTCAGTTTTAGTAGCTTCTTTCTTTGTTTCATCAACCACAAACTAACCAATCAGTAGCATCTCTGCACGTGACATCATCTTTGCATCGTGTCACCAATTCTATCCTAGGATTTCTATATTCATTGGTGGAATAAGTGGGGAGGTTTGATTTTCAGGATGGATTTATATATTATATATATATATATATATACACACATATAGATAAATAAATAAATACATATAAGGTAGAATACATTATATGTTGCAGAGCGACATTTTAAAAATGTAATGTATTCAGATCATTTCGATAAATAGAAGTTTGATCGAGTTAATAGTATTTTTTCCCATCGGTACTCAAGATGAGTCGCATCATATCAGAGTGCGATTAATCAGACTGATTACACACACTTAAGATATCGCAGCTGTCTCGTAATGAATTAGCAACTTCGTTAACATGCAAATCATTCCGAGAAGACACTTTCTGTCTACGTGAATAAAAGCTAACTGTATTCATACACGGCTATAAAAGCTAACTGTATTCATACACAGCTATAAAAGCTAACTGTATTCATACACGGCTATAAAAGCTAACTGTATTCATACACGGCTATAAAAGCTAACTGTATTCATACACAGCTATGAAAGCTAACTGTATTCATACACAGCTATGAAAGCTAACTGTATTCATACACAGCTATAAAAGCTAACTGTATTTAAAACAGCTATAAAAGCTAACTGTAGTTAAAACAGCTGTAAAAGCTAACTGTATTCATACACAGCTATAAAAGCTAACTGTATTCATACACAGCTATAAAAGCTAACTGTATTCATACACAGCTATAAAAGCTAACTGTATTCATACACAGCTATAAAAGCTAACTGTATTTAAAACAGCTGTAAAAGCTAACTGTATTCATACACAGCTATAACAACTAACTGTATTCATACACAGCTATAACAACTAACTGTAATGACACACAGCTAGTGTCTACGTGAATAGAAAGTCGTGGTGCTTACAGTGCGAGACGCTCCGCGAGCCTCCGACCGAGTAGGAATCGTTCTCAGTGCCCGACGTCTCCTCGCTGCTGTCCTCCTGGAAGGCAGAGCGAGAGAACGACGCCTTTCCTCTGCCTTGTTTGGACGGCGTCGTGCTGCGAGGGGAGAGAGAGACGGGACGGAGAAGGTCATCACAGCTCTACTACAAGTGTGTTATACAGATAACTCTATTAGCTGCTTAACGAGACACTGGCTGATCTCATTTTCTTATTTTATACTTGCATTCTGCATAAAAGCTCAAACACCCATGGGATGGTTGGCTGACACTACTAGGACTTTCATTTGCTGTCACTCATACCTGTGCATGAAACCATCTTAGCTTAGCATCAAGAAACCAGGAATCTCACTTTGATAATAAAAAAAAGACCTACGAGCAGCTGACAAGCTCAGAAATGACAGAAACACTGTGGCTGAGTTGCACCAACAAGGATTTTATGTTACAATTTTAAGGTTAAAAGACCGATTTACGTCACGACAATATATTTTCACATCTTGTTTTATATAAATTTGTTCAAGAAATGTGGTCAGAACAGTATAAATGTAAAATGGGACGCGTTATTAAAGCATTTGAATTGTCAAACTGGTTGAGAGTTACCTTTATACAAATAAACAAGCTTTTTTAAGGTTAAAGTTTGTTTCATGAGTTTAAGTCAAGGATGAAGCTCACAGGTTCTTAAGGGTTAATCTAGAATGACTTCTAGTCAGAGTTTAGCAAAACTATTACATTCAGATTTAAAACTAAGCAGAGCTCTGCTGCACAATACAAGTCTCTGTGTAGTCGATCCAAGTTTCAATCAAATAGTTTCATCAAATTAAAATGAATGAACAAATATAATGCATGCTTGCAGCTTAAAGTTTTAGTTCAAGAGAATTAAATTGAATCTGACGTTTATGGGGGGGGATTTTAATTGAATCTCCTCATTTAAAGCTAGTTTTTAAATTCGTAGCAGCACGATTTAACGTTAAAACCGTGATTTAATCCGGTTTTAAAATAAACAAATCCTCGTTGGTGCCACGGCGCCTGTATCGTGGTTTCCTGATCCGACATAAACAATCATGTAAAGACGACAGAGTTGCAGTTTTTTTACGGGGATTTACATGCTGGAACGGTTTCTTGGTAACCAGGGGTCGGGTGCAGTGACTTCCTGGAGTCTCCGCTGGCTGCCTGGCAACATCAAAGTGATGACGAGACTCCAGGAAGTCACTGCAAAGCAAATACACGTATTTAGCAAACTGAACTGTTCCTTTTTAAAGCTGCATTAACTGATTTCCTGACCATTAAGGACGGCCAAAAACACTCACCGCCAGGCTTAGACACACTGCCCTGACCTTACATCACCCCGTGTGTTAATGTGTCACCACGATAAATGGCTAAACTCGGCTTTCTAAAGAAGCTCGCGGTTCGCGGCTGGAACCGGGGCCGATGGGAGCGCTGGGGAGTAAACCCCGTACCGTAAGTGTGTGATGTTTGTGCACTAATCACCTGGTCCGGTCGGAGGCGGCGCTGCTGCTGCTGCTGGTCGTGGACTCGGAGTCGGAGCTGGATCGAGGGAGCCGGGACTCGCTTCTGTAGACGCGGAAGCTCTCCGTCACCGGCTGGTTCCCGCCGTCGAAACCGTTACTTGGCAAACCTGCGGGGGGGAAAAGAGAGTGAGGGGGTGAGGAAAGTAGAGGTGAGAGGGGGGCAATATTCTGAGAGAGAAAAAATCGCAAATTTGCTAATTTAAAAACATACGAATTTGCAACTTAATAAAGCTGCAAATTTGCGAATTAAAAAAATAAAAATCGCAAATTTCCTAATGTAAAAATGTACGAATTTGCAACTTAATAAAGTTGCCAATTTGCTAGTTTAAAAACGTAAGAATTTGCAACATAATAAAGTTGCAAATTTGCTACTTTATAAACTCGCAAATTTGCGCATTTATTACGTTTTTTTCTTTTTTTGCATTTATTAAAAGTAAAACACGTATTATCCCTCGTACCTGGGAGCAGGTCGTCGTTGTCGCTGTCGCTGTCGGAGCTGGAGCTGCTTCGCGGGCTGCGCGGCCTCTTCCTCTGTTGCCTTGGCGACAGCATCGGCAGCTGAGGGGGTCCGATGGGGCTCGGGCCCAAACCGGCCCCGCCGTAACCAGCGTCCCGGTTCTTCGGGGGTCGTCCGGGCCTTTTGGGGGGTCCGGCCATTTTCTGGTTCTTCTTGGAGAAGAGGACGGAGGTGCGGCGGCCCACCTCGGGAGCCAGGGCTGACGAGGACACGCCCATATCTGCAGCAGGAGGAGAGGGTTCACGGGTTTAAAATGACATCATCATCACGCAACTTCTCATCTTCATGCACATCACTGATCATTCACCTTTCCCACCGATCTCCTGGCTGCTGCTCTCTCCCCCTTCGTCGTGGTGCCCCGAAGACGACGGGTGATGGGGGAGGGACGAACCCCGATCCCCGCCTCCCACGGACTCCCGGCCCCCCATGCCGGAGCCCCCCTCCCGCTGGTGTGCAAGCTTCCTTTTGACGACGCTGATCTCCTTGCGCAGAGCTTTGGCTCTCCGAGACTGGCCGATGCTGTGCTTTCCCAGGCTGACCTCGTCGAGACGCGCCTGCAGGTAATGCAGCTGCTCCTCCAGTGGCAGCCGTCGGCGATTCTCTGGCAGGAGCAGGTCTGAGAGAGACGGGGGGGAGAGGGGGTTAGACACCTTCAGAGAAACAACGAGAGTAATTATGAAGGAAGTCTAATATGACTGGAAACTAACAAAGGGATGTTTCTGTGAAATTTGTGTAATATAAGCTGCACCACATCCGTTTTAATGGCAGAAAAAAATAAATCTCATGCGCCACCTATTGGTTAAGTTACTTTACTGCACCATGCATCTTTTTCAAAATATTTCTATTAAGCATCTTCTTCCACATACTTCTAATACTGTTGTGACACGGAATGTATTCTAGCTGCAACTCAATAAGGGAAAGGAAAGAAAAAACAAACACCACCAGCAATAAGACAGTTAAACCTTTAGAGAGAGCATTTCATCTACAAATTCAAGTATCGACTGACTGAAGAACCGACACCTAGAATTTCTCTTTGCCAAAGATAAATCAGTTTAAATACTCTGAACTTTGATGCTTTCTGATCTTACCATCTTCATTAGAGGACAGCGGCCGGTCTCGTTCTCTGTCTCGGTCCCGTTCCCTGTCTCGATCCCGTTCCCTGTCTCGATCCCGTTCCCTGTCTCGTTCTCGATCCCGTTCTCTGTCTCGTTCTCGATCCCTGTCCCGTTCCCGCTCCCGTTCACGCTCCCGTTCTCGTTCCCGCTCTCGTTCCCGCTCCCTCTCCCGGTCCCTGTCCTGGTCCCGCTGGCTCTCCGGGCTCGGCTCCCGGGGGAGGTGAATGCCGGCCTCGTAGTCGAAGCCTATCCGCTCGGCGTGCCGCCTGGCCGTCCTGATGACGGAGCCGCCCATCTCTCGGAGCCGCAGGGCGGCGCGGTAGAAGACCGTGTCCTTGGCGTTGTACTTGAGGCAGTTGTTGACGATGAGGCCGAAGTCGGCCTCAAAGGCCTCGAACGTGAGGTAGCGGTGGGACTCCAGCAGGTTCCACATGGTCTGGAAGTCCATCGGAGTGTCGATGTGGTCCAGGTAGTCTGGCACCTGGAGAGGAGAGGGCAAGGATCTCTCAAATCTTGTAAAGAGGACACAGAGCTAATATGCAATGCTAAAAGGTAACATGCAAACCTCCTGAGTGTGTGTGTGTGTGTGTTTACCTCTGCCAGCGGTACAGGCTCGGTAAAGAAGTTGTTTATGTCCCTTTCTTGTAACTGTTCCAACGTAGTCCTCAGTAGCACCAGGAAGGGAGTCAGCTGCATCTCCAGCGCCATCTGCTGCACTTTAATCTGAACACAGACACAACTCTCTTTCTACAGGGTTCCTACACCTTTTCCAAAGTCAAATTCAAGCACTCCATCTTTGTATCAATCCAATGGTCAGTATTCAGTCTACTTATTCTGTCACTTGTTCATCACATTAAATGAGATGTTATTGTCCTCTAAACAACCAACATGATGTTTGGAGACAGCTTTTTACAGAAGGACCACAAATGAAAGGAAAACTCATGCATTATTTTCATCATCTGTTCATCATCGAAAGTAATGAATGAAAATGCTGTTTTCAGTCCCTCAAATATGGAGATCTTCTTTTCTCTGTTATATCATAATTGTCATCGAATAGAACAGACATTTCAAGCACTTTTTTCTAAATGAAACCTGGAAAACACTTCAAGTGATTTCAAGGATTTCCATCACCCATACCAACCCTGTTTTCAACAATGTAATGCTGCTGACTGAATGAATAAAACTAAGAGAAACCAGGCGTGTGTCTCACCGTTTCCCTCTTGAGCTTCTCCCTCTTGCGGATGAGCTCCACCAGCAGCCGGGCTCGCTCCAGGTCGTGTCTGAGTCTCTGCCAGGCCTTCAGCTGCTCCTTCAGAGCGCACTGCTTCTCCTCGCTGTCCCTCTGCAACACCAACACACGCAAACCCCCCCAAAAATCATGTTAGTCAACTCCTGAATGAGGCCAAGAACAGGATTACAGAAACACACTAAAAAATCAAGTCACCGGAGGGAGTTGCGACGGAGGTTGTGGCGGGAGCGGCTCGATGTGCCGTTGGGACTGCAGGTGGGTTTGGAGCCGGCGGAGCAGAGGGACGCCGTTGCGGCTCTGCCTCTTCAGGGTCCAGTAGCTGTGAAGTCGCTGCATGAACTGGCTTTTCCTGGGTACCGTCAGGTTGCTGGTGATTTTGCTCAGCCTGCAGAGAAACTAACGCTACTTTATCTCTTGTACTCCCATCTTACAAATGCCAAACTCTTTGTTTTAATTGTAAAAAAGGAAAGTCTCCCCTTGATCCAAGGCCCAGTTGTTTAAAAGAGTTAAATCAGGATCAGTATGATAAGTTTGACGCTGACTTTCATTCCTTTGATATTCTTGTCTTTATTTATTTTTATTGCTTTTTCTCCAATGCTTTTAATGTTTTATGTAAAGCACTTTGAAATGCCTCGTTGTTGAAAGGTGCGATACAAATAAAATGGCCTTGCCTCATCACAACACATAACAACAAATCATGTCGTTGATGTTTTAATCAGAAAAGAACCAAATAAAAAGACTAAATATCCAGTATAACTACAAAATAGACAAATTCCTTTTGAAAAACCCATCTTCAAGACTTCCAATCCCAAATCCAATTACTTTGAAAAAACTGGGCCGAGGAGATATGGGTGATTTACAGAACAATTAGTATGCAATACAAATAATTGTAAAAAGTTCCAAATTAACCTAATATGTGATTGTTTTGGTTCGGGTCGGCCTGTTAATCCACAATTTCCCAACTGTGGGACTAATTAAGGATCATCTTATTTTATGTAGCATGTACGTGTAGCATGTACGTGTAGCATGTACGTGTAGCATGCAACGTACCTGTGTGGAGGTATGCAGGGCACAGACACCACCGGTGCAGCAGCTCTCCTCTCGGCTAAGATCTTCCTCGCCCTCTTCATCTTCAGCCGGGACTTGGCCTTCGCCCTCTTGGCTCGCTCCGAGCTCCAGCCCTTGGAGTCGTCGTCGTGGCCGATGCTCGGCTCGTCGTCCTCCTCCAGCTCCCCGTCGCTGTGCGACGAGCCCATGCTGGCTCCGCCCACTCCCGCCAGAGGCCGGGCCGACCCGGGCGGCGTGTGGATGTCGCAGTAGGCCGTCTTGCGGACGCTGAACGAGGTGCCGTTGGCCCCGGTCTCTCGGACCGGCTCCATTTTCATGTAGAGGCCCGCCTGCTGGGCGCAGGTGACGTGGAAGGCCGTGTAGCAGTTGGCTTTGTGACACTGGATGCAGGCGCCCGAACCCCGCTGCTTGCAGATGTAGCAGGTGAGCTTCCAGCGGGCGGGAGGAATGTGCTCGATGCTGTCGATCGGCTCCAGGAAGACTGTGTTCGCGAAGCAGACCTGAGGAGAGGAAGAAGAAATAAGTGTCGTACCGACTCACTGAACCCAGTTAATCTCTATATTAACACTATATCACTTCAGTTTGGTGAGCCTGGTGCTATGCTGTGGAAATCTTAGCACTAGTTGATGATTCTTCTCGAAGATGAATAATGAAACCTCGTAGAGCCTCAGTTAGTTGCGTAAACACCAAATACAGATACCAAATGCTCCCCGGGGCATCGTGACCTCAGGTCTTCTACAGGGAACTGTCTCTCAGACCAAGGACCACCTTATCTGCTCAGGCGCCAGAACAACAAAACAACCCTTTTGCAACCAGCCAGTAGTCATTAACATGTCTAGAATGAAGATATCTGAAGACATCATATATACAGTATATATATATATATATATATATATATTATATTATATTTTTCTCCAACATGCTTTTAACTTAACATGCGACTAAAGAAGCTAAGCAACCATCCGTAAAGGCGCAACTTCACCCTCACAGTCCTGGACTCTGCAAGCAACATCAGTTAATGCGGTTAAACACGTGTGTGTTTTTTAATTTTAATTCTGCAAGAAAGAAAAGCAAACACCGAAAGCTGCGTGTGTTTGTGCAGTTCAACATCTGCAAGATTATGTATTGATCAGGAACGCATGCAGAGGTTAGAGCTCGGCAGTATATTCATATATCGATATCTAGATATAAGACAGATACTGTACATATTGTCTAGATTTTAGATACAATATATGGCATAAGTGTCCTTTACCGGGTTTAAAGGCTACGTTATAGTTGAGTGATGTAATTTTCTAGAACTTACAAAACTGTTCTATTACTGTAGTATTCTTTCCCCACTTTGTCATTACATTCACATTACTAATGATTTTGTAAAAAGCACCAATAATCGATATTGAGGTATTGTGATTTTCCTCCGTATCTCCCCGTCTCCGTGGCGATGTGGTGGGTTTACCTCGGGGATCCAGAGGGCGCAGACGACGTGAGCCCAGCGCGCGTCGTCCGTCTGCTTGAACGCGCCCCCCTTGTTGGGACAGAGGGCGCAGTCCACGGCTCTGCTCGGCGACTGCAGGCAGCGCCGGCACAACCACTGGCCCTCGGGGATGTAGGGCACGCCGTAGCACTCCTGGTGCACCGCCAGGTTGCACATGTCGCAGAACAGGATCACGTTGCTGTTCTGACACTCGCCGTCGTTGCAGATGCAGCAGACGGCGTCTTCGTCGATAAGGGTGCTGGGGTCGGCCTGGCGGAGAGAAGTAGAAAGATCAGAGTTGCATTCATGTATTCAAACGTTATTTTTGCTTCCGAGTTTAGGTACCTTGTTGTGGCTCTCAAAATAGGACTCCTTCTCTAAGCGGTCCATGAGATATTCAAAGACCTCCTGAGGGATCGGCGTCACACCGTCACGCCGCCGTTTGTCGTTCATGATGTCCAGCCAGATGTAGTCTTCCTCGTCGATGTCGTACTCCACCTCCTCGTCCAGCTCCTCCACGGACTTATCGATGTATCTGATCACCAGAGTGGGGAAAAAAGTAAGTGATTGAGGATATTTTCCAATTTCAACTTTCTGTAGAAAGAGAAAATAATATTTAAGGTCAAACTAATCCACAACGAAAAGTTCTGTACAAAAAAAGAGACTTCTTTATCCTTAAATTCCCCGTCATATATTGTACTGTTATGCTTTGCTTCGTCTGTTTGTCTGTGTGTTTTAATATCTCCATACAGACCTGTAGTAGGATGATGGTCTCGGGGGGGCATCTGGTCTCTCCTGGTCCAGTTCTCTGAACACCGCCTCAGGCAGCTTGACCGCGGGGCCGGACTGAGCGCTGTGATGATGAGACGAGCCGTCCTTCTTCTTCTCTTTACTCTTATGTTTCCCGGACTTCGGCGTGGATTTGCCTCCGTTAGAGGATGGGATGTCCGACCGGTCCTTCCCACCGACTCCCACATCGCCGCCTCCAGCTCCTCCGTCGCTACCGTTACACACCCCCCCTCCTCCACCTCCCCCTCCTCCTCCTCCGCCGCCACCACCACCACCACCACCAGACGCCGGAGTGTCCTCGCCATCGCTGTCGTCCTCCGACACCACGTCGATGTTGTCAAAGATGCTGATGCGGTGGATGCGTCCTTGGAACTCCAGCTCCACCATGCGCTGCGCCTGGGCGTAGGTCATTGTCTCTCTGCCCGGGGAGTGCGAGCAATCCGACCGGTTGGGGCTCCCCGGCGTGTTGCCGCCGCCACCATGCCCCAGCCCTCCACCACCACCGCCGTTACCCCCTCCTCCACCATCGTCCGTGTCCCCCGATCCTGCCAACGAGGCGCGAGGGGGCCGCCCTTTCCTCTTCTTCTGGGGCAGGGCCTGCGCGGGGGTCGGGTTGTCGTGGTCATAGTGGTAGAGGTGGTACTCAATGCCACTGTAGCTCTTGTAGACCTTGCGGCAGGTCTCCACGGGGCACTCGTACGGGGGCTTGGTGGCCCGCAGGTTGTGACAGAACGTCTTTACGTCAAAGTCCAGCCCCATTGTGCCGACGGCCACTGCTGGGACAGACGCTGCTCCAGTTTACATCTGAAAAGAGAGAGAAGGCGGGATCAGACTTATAATAATCAGACAGGTAATAGCTGCTGGTCACTGAATTACAGTTTACAAAACACACTGTGCACCTGTTATGTGGTGCAGTCACGTGATACCCCCCACGTCACTCTCCCAGTGGATACAAACTGTGTGTATATGCGTGTGGTTACCCAGTAACAGGTGCAATTTGGGTCAATATTTATGCTGTTATTGTTAGCCGACTAACGAGTCGCGTCCGGTTTTAACTGCGCAGCGTAACAAACGGCTAAATAACATGAACAACAACACACACGAGACGAAACCCCCCATAAACCAACTACGAGACTTTTCCAATTCAGCTAACTTTAGCCGTAGCATTCCCTCCTCCCAAACAATGAAACACTGCATTAGCTAGCGAGCTAACGGCAGCTAGCTAACAACAACATCAGGCAGCGCTAGCAGTTAGCTACACACACACAACAAGGCTAACTACTAACGAGTTAACGTTATAAAAAATAATAACGTTTGTTGTGAATCTTACTGACGTCAATTTAGCCGAGGTGGTGGTGGTGTTTTTTTTTTTTAGTTTAATTCGCGTGCTACAAAACGTTAGCCGCACGAGAGCGGCGCGCTAGCTTAACTTCAAAAGGTAGCGGAGTGTTATTTTTTTTATATAATTACCGGTAAAAAATAATAAATGCGCAAGAGTGTTTTTTCTTTAGTTAAGATAACCTGGACTGTAACTTGAGATGACCATTCAAGCCTCCGGCGGCGTCACTGTTGTGTGTGTTTCCCTCCACAATAACCTCACCCCTGTGTGTGTGTGTGTGTGTGTGTGTCCCGAGCAGCATAAAATGACAGTATACCAGCCGAGGTTAGCGCACTAACTGTTACTACGGTATGTGGGGGACCTCGTATAACGCTGAATTAAACAACTAAGGTGGGCCAATCAATTAATTATCATTATCTAGAGGTGGAATATGTTTAAAATGTTGAGCAATACGAGGTAAAAAAAAAAAAAAACATACAGGCGTGCTCATTATGCATTTTTTTTTTACATTGTGTTTCCAGCTTACACATATACATCCTTTAACATGTAGCCCACCTCCCACCACACCTGAACCCGGTCTACAGATCTGGACTGGTCTTATAAACACTTACTACTCCACGTTCCTCGAGACTGCGCGCTTCGGAAACCTCACACCAGATCGCGACGGGTTGCAGGTCGATTTTTTCCTTCCCAATCATTAGATAATCCCAGACGAGATTCATCTGCGATGAAAATGTGTTCATAAAAACGATATAATATCCAGATCATTGAATTGCGTGGAGGGAAAAAAAGAAGAAAGAAAGAAGAAGAAAAAAAGCAGGAACTCGGTTGAACAAAAGAGGCGAACCGTTGCTGTAACGTTACGCCGCGCGTCGACACATTCGCCACACAAAGGGTCTATTTCTCGGCTCTTCTTTTTAATAAAAGGACCCGTATGGACATTTTTACCACGTTTTCATCGTAATATATATTCTCATCGTCTGCTCGGAGAGTTGTCTGAATTATTTGTTTTATTTTCTACCGGAACCGACGCTTTTCCCACGGGGTTAGTGCACGTTGAATGTGGCGAATCTGCGGCTTCGTTTCAAAGACGTCGGCGAAGGACCCGAGTGAAAACTGGCCCGGGTGCGCGTCGCACTTTCAAAATAAAAGTCGACCAACATATTAACATCTATCAATCATCTTTATATCTATATATATGAATTTTGTCATTCAGCTCCTTGTTAGAGAACAGCAAGTTGTGCAAAAAGTGCTGAAACATTTAACAGTTGGATATTTGCATTCAAATTAAGGTCAATTAGGTCAAATTAAGTTCACCTGTTAAGGTTATAGTGCAGTTTAGGTTAATCCTGAAATTTCACCTGAAAGCCAAATATCCCTAACTTTTTGTGCGTAGTGTATACACATACTTGTATGATCCTAGTTGTTTATCTGAACTCCATGCTACATAATTATATCATCATCATCATCGTTTTAATAGGATTATATCATCTGAAACAAATAAAACAGGCAAATAAAAACAAAGAAACAATACCATCAAGCACAAAATAATATTTATTTGTCTCTCAACATACAGTCTGTGATTAGAGTGCAGCAGGGTAGGGTGGGGTGATGTAATGCGGTGGGACACACGGCAGGCAGAAGCAATCCCACACGGTTTGAATACAAAGCCTTTTTGACAATCAGAGCATATTCACCAGGGGGGGGCAACGTTGTCGAGACAGAAGTGAGATGAGCAGAGTGTCAGGACTCCTCCTCCTCCTCCTCCATCATCATCATGCATCTCAGCACCACCTGTATGACCCAACAACTGATTATCCCCTCCTCTGCTCACCAGTTAGCAGCGACGGAGGTGGAACAAAAACCAGATATAAGTGACAGAGAACAGAAATCTCTTACTACTGGAAGTATTTCACCAAAGCAGAAGATTCTGCATAATATCCTATAAAAGGTCCAATTCAAACCGAATTGATGGAATAATATACATCGAAAGAAAACCCCACCACCACCACCTCTAAACCAAAAGAAAGAAAAGAAAATGTACAAATATAAACTACAAGAAAACTGTACAATTCACAGCTTGGCAGAAAATCGGGATGCTTAAAAACCATTCAAATGTGTTGTGGGGAGACGTGGAATATCGAACCGTAGCTGTATTGTTTATATTTTGCGTTGTGGAACATGAAAAGTTTGGCCATGCTTGTCGGTGATAAAAAAGTACAGGCGGTGAAACCCACTATATACAGTGCAGGAAACTGGAAACAGAATTCATTAAGGGAGACCATATGTTGTGCAAATCTCCCGCATCAAGTATCATTTGAATTTTGTAATATATTACTGAAAAAAAGAAACAAAATCCAACCTGGGAAATACATTTTCAGCAAAATATTTAAAAATGTCAACAAGGCAATAACACTGCGTTGTGAGTGTCTCATTTTATTCATTTAAATTGTATTTTACGTATCATCTTTTGTGGATATAATGCTTAAATGGACAGTGGAATCACCTCGGACGATAGCAGCATCAAAAAAATAATGAAATAAAAATAATCAAGCTTTGAAAATGAAATAATAAAAAAAAAAACATCAGACTCAACTGGTGATTGCACAAAACATTTCACATATAGTTGTACGCTGAGTAATAGGAAAGCCAAAAGTTGAAGAACATTTCAGCAGTAGTGACTTTGTTTGCTTGGAGGTTTTGTGTAAATGTTTATACTTTGCCCGGTAACTTCTTGACTGTCTCTTGGTGATTTGTAACTTTTGTTTGTTTTTTTCCAGCTCGCTCCCCCGTTGCACACGTCTGAGATAATAAGGCTTGTGGCAAGGCCACGATCAAAAAGCTTTTTGTGGATGGGGGGTTAAATTGCACTTTTAAGCCTCAAGCCTTCACATATTAATTGCTACATTCTGATCCGAACACTGCCAGAGGCAAATGACTGTAGAAAGAACTATATACAGGACACACTTGGGGAGGGAGGGGCTCTGGACGCCGCCTTTCTCTTCTTCTTCACGAGGCTACAACGCTGCCAACGTGTTAGCTGTCCTATCAAAAAAGAGGCTGTGTAGTCACGACTGAACCGTTTGACCTGAAAGAGTGGATTTGGCTGCTGGCGTTTTTTTTGTTTTTTTTTGTCTTGTTTTTTTTCCTTCTCTCATCAGTCGTACATTTACCATTTGTTTCTGCAAGGCAACGGTACATCTCACCACTATGGCATTCCATCTGTCACAGGGATGGAAAGTAAACAAGAGTTAAAACATGATTTTATTATTAATACTTTTTTTTTTTTTTTTTTTTTTTTAAATAAGAGCATAGTGTTAATAGTGCAGTTCTACAAGGGCATTCATATGTAAACAAAAAACAAAAAGTGTCTGTAATGCATTAAAAAAAAAAACAGAAGAAGAGAGAAACTGCACTCAAGCTACCATCAACTAAAATAACTTTGATGCAGACATGCTCGTTTTCACAGAGGAAAAGAAAACAAAATCTATAAATCAATGTTCAAGGCACTACATTCCTTCAAATATCTTCATCATAAATACTGTCTCGTTGCTGTATCTCAAAGCACTGGGATTTGGATTCCAATGTAGTGTTTAAAGTGTACGTAACACAGAGAAAGGCAAAAACAAAATCAACGTTAAAAACTGCGGTAATGAAAAATAAAGTGAAATACGCCTTGTGTGGCTGAGTTTAGTCAAAAACCGCAAAAAAAATAAGCATTAGGTATTCAGTCATACATACCACATACTGAATAGTATACACACATACGCACACACACACACACACGCGCACATGTTAACTACAGATATAGGTGTTGTATAAAGAATGTCAACACTCTTGCGTTCATGTTATTTACAGGATCAGATTATGTACACGTGTGGCTCCGGGGGATCCGGAGTGGAGTCGGACTATCGTGCCCAACACGCGCTCCGACAAAATATATGATCGCAGATCAGGTAGTCCTAGTGGTTTTTTGACAGGGGCCGTTCTCGGGGTCGCGCAAGACCAGAGGGTAGGCCCGGATCCCCGGGTTTGCCATTGTGCCATAGGGCATCATTCTTGCAGCACCAAGCGGCCCTACGGGACTGGGCGTGCTAGGCCACTGCTGAGGGTAAAGAGGACCAGGAACCATCCCTCCATAGGAGCCCGCTGGCAAAAGGTAACCAGGAGGGAGCATTGCTGAGGAGGTGGGAGCTAGGGTTGTGGGCATACCGGGGCCTAAAGCAGCAGTCAGGGGGCAGGAAAGAGGCAGCTGGAAGTTGCGGGGGCCAACATGGCATTTCATCTGAAAACAGAAGGGAGTCGTTGTACAAAGTTGTGCATAGACCGCCTGAAAAAATGTCTAGAGATCAAAGTACAGCTCATCGTCTATCATCTATCCCTGAGTGCCCAACTCTCCATTTTCGAGTACCTCATGATGCGTGGCTGCTCCCATGGGTGGCGCTCTGGCCTCCAGGTCCTGCTGGCGTCTCTGCTGTTTGATCTGGTTGAGGGAGGGGGGCGGCTGATTGGCCGCCACGGTCTCCTTCGTCCAGTCGTCGACCAGCTTGTGGAGGTCGTCGGTGAACGTGCCTCGCTTGTTGTTGCTGTTGTTAGTCTGGACCTGGGCGAGCCGCGTCATTGGCTGGGGAGACGGTGAGGGCGTGGCCGTGGTGAGGGCTGGCTGCGTCTGAGCGGCGGCGGCCGCCTGAGCTGCGGCGGCGTTGAGAGAAGACCCTGAAAAGACACAAATAAGGCTTAAAAGTCTAACCTTTAACAAAATAAATAAATAAAAAATAAATAATTGACAGTCGAATCAATTGGCTGATGTACGGCAGAACGTTAGACACCGAACCTATAATGAAATCCAACTTGAGAATAGTGCTTATGTTGTTGTTTTTTTTAAATAAATATGTAAACAACGTATCGTCTGTGACATATTTTGCCGAACATAGCAGCCAAAGGATTACAACATGAGTGACTTTCGTGAGTAATTTTTAGACAAAATGAAATGTTCGATGTGCAAGTGACAACAAAATCCAGCAATCGAGACACCGACACCGCCATGCAAAACAACAAGAAACGTAAATGAATGCAACAATCTGTAAGAGCACCCACATCGTCAACAACAACAACAACAACTGCGATACAAAACAAACCACAAAAAAAAGAGGAAAATAAAGTGTTCATACAAACATAAGGAGGACTAAAATAGTGAGGACAGAGTAAGGAAGACAGAGAGTAAGAAAGTAAATGAGATAGTTACTACTACTGCGCTCTTTGCCTAGACATAGTCGTTTCAGAGTGGACCCTATAAAAAGGTAGAACAGCACAAGACAGAAAGACAGTTAGGCCTGGACACACTGCACACCACAGGTATGTGGACAAGCTGCTTCAAAAAGCACATTCAGCTATCAAAACAATCAGGGAGAGAGAGAAAGAAAGAAGGGGGGAGAAAAGGGGGTTTAAAAGTGAGGAGGACTGGAAGAAAACGAGGCCTAGGTGTTCTCTTTAAATTGGGCAAGATGACTATTAGAAAGTGAACCTGAGGAGCTTTGAGGTGGAGCGAGCACACACACACACACACACACCTAGCCTTGGTTTGTGATGCTGCCTTCTACATTAACTTACTGGAAACAACTTAAATGTTTTCCTCTTAAAAAAAAATAAATTAAATCATCAATACAAACAGTAAAAAAAGTAATTATTTGTGAGATTTCATCTGAATTATTGGCCCGTTAGCTGTTAGCGGTTTCTATGAAAAAAGAGATCCCTTTGTCGATGTGAGAATGCCTGTGAAATGAAAAGAAATAAAAACTGAAAGGAGCACACAGATACTAGCTGTCACTCATCAGTCAGCACTTGTCAGAAACATGCAGGTAACTCAGGAGGGAGGGGAGAAAAAAGTAATATTGATGATACAGCCCTTGGTATGGCGGAGCAAGTGTCCATCAGTGCCCTGCCTGCCTGGCGTCTGCACCATGCACGTCTTCTCCGTCCAAACATGAGGGACTGAGAGAGCTGGGGGGATATATGTATATATATATACACACAGAGGATGGCTGACTTTAAGGCAAAGTGCCGGGACTAATAAAATCTAACAGTAGATGGAAACACACAACAAATAAATAGGGGATAAAAACGGCTTTGGCATTCTCTCTCTCTCTCACATGTGCACAGACACAAGGCATACTGTCTCGTTTAAGATCTGACCTCAGGCCCATGTTTGGAGAGAACCAGCCCCAGTGAGCTTCTCTTTTTTTTTTCAAAGCCAGAAGCACAAAGCATTTGTATGGAGGGGAGGAGGGGAGAGGGCATTATACCCACAAATAAATGGTTATGGATGGGAGTGTGGCTCTGTGAACGGGATGCTGAGGGAGGCGAGTGACGTATGTCAGGTGAGGAGGGTGAAACAGAAGAATCCACTATATCACAGATACATTTTCCAAATAAAGAAATGGTTGATAGAAGAGAGAGAGAGAGAGAGAGAGAGAGAGAGAGAGAGAGAGAGAGAGAGAGAGAGAGAGAGAGAGAGAGAGAGGTGGAAAATGAGCGAAGGGGAGGGGGGAAATAGAAAAGAACAAATACAAACAGATGGACAGAGACACAGGTCCACTGAGGAATCTAGTGCGTGGTTTGCTACTAGATTTATAGGTGACTCTCTCTGACGTTTGGTGGTAAACCGTCCAGCCTGTAAAAATGAATATAAAGAGGGAAGAAGAGAAGAAACAAAGAGAGACACTTTGTGAAGGTGTACAGAGACTAGGGATGAGAACCCCCCCCCCCCCCCCCCCACCATCAAAAAGCACCAGCAAAGGAGACTTGGAAGACGTGAACGATATGCAGGATCCCACTATGTTATAATCAACTGATGGTAGTGAGTATTATTAGGGGGAGCCAGAGAGACTCCCGGGTGTGGGAAGTGTGGTTGAATGCTTGGATTATGATGGGTGTGTTTATTAATTTGCTATTGCTTGATTTCATATTTGCACCTGCACCCTAACATTGTCAACTATAAGAAGATACGCTATGATTTACATATAAAATGTCGTAAATACTCGACTGAACCACAACATTTGAAAGCAACAAAACACCAGCCCGTTACACAAACACACACACACACACACACACTGAAATCTACCTTCAAAAGCTGCACTTCTTGACTTAAAGTTGAACTAACTCAAAAACATCTGAAACCTTTTTAACCTTAAAATTTCTCTTTACTTGCGGTCGACTAAAACGTGGCTTTGTTAATAATTTGGTTGTAGAACGGCTGCTATTTACTATCAATGTATAATTTACTATCAACACTGTGGGTTAATGTCGTTTAACTATGAATCATAATCCTCCTTTTTCTTTATTACACATTTTATTGTTCCTACCTGTCTGTGTGTTTTATTTTTACGAGTACAATTTTACAAGTTCTTGGCATGAACCGAATATGAAGTCACCGTTTTATTTTCTCCCGATGCTCGATAAATAAAACAAAAACGTGACTTTTATGATGTGGAGCCTTAAAATGTGCAACACTTAAATAACTGCCAACCTCGGCTTTTAGACAATTATTATCATTGCCTCAGAAATGCCACACATCTGAGTATCTGTTTTAATTACAATACAGATGACATAAAAAGGGCAGAATGTATTGATGTTGAAAATAACATGCATGTCATATTTTGAGGTGTGTTTGCATCTGTAACCCTTCGAGACTCTTGGTCCTATCTACTTGCAACACGTTGTCCACGTTACGCATTTACCTCGACACTAGCGGCTGTTTTGTAACACACACACACACACACACACACACCAGCATGCACGTGAACCTAAAATGTGTACCTTGGCCGGGGCCTTGGGCTTGGTTGGTCGCCATGCCGTCGCCGTGGAGCCCGGCGTAGATGTTGTCAGAGGAGAAGGAGCCCTTCAGGGAGCAGGGCTGCTGGGTGTGGACCTGCTCCGGAGCCGCCCCGGGCTGAGTGCCGGAGCTGGAGCTGCCACTCGAGTGGGCGGAGCCATCGGACAGAAGTGAACTTTTAGCCGGCGAGCTGGACGAACTGGCTGCACTCTCAACTTGGAGCAAAAAATAAATAAATCACAAAAGTGAGTCAGAGTGAATCACACGCACAGACTCCTACGTTTTTTTTCCTGACGCCATTCCCTGTGTTTTCCACTTTCTAACTGAAATTGCTCTCATACATACAAAATCATCACCATCCGATACCCACACACCTTTCCTCTCTGCGGAGGCGTTGAGATTGTTTTTCAGCTGCTGCACCATCGGATTGAGCAGCTTTCCAGCCTTCAGCTTGTGTTTGCTGGCCCTGCGCCTGCGGCCGCTCGGCGGTGCGGCGTGAAGCAGGCCGACGTTGGGGGGCAGCGTTTTGCCCAGCTCCGTGTACAGATGCTCGATTTCACTCCTCTGGAACGCCTGCAGCTCGGAGATCTCCTTCATGTGTCTAGTGAGAAGGCACAGGAAGAGAACAGAACATTAACTAGTCAATTTCACAACTTTTTTTCCAAGCATTCCCTCTGTAATTTACTCTTGTAAACCAAAGCCTCTGTTATTAAAGCTTGCGGTCGTGACACCTGCGTCAGGGGACGTCCTCTTTATGCGTTTGTTGGAATACTAAGTAAGTAATTCAAAAACCTCTTCAAGTCTCTTGGGGAAAAAAAAGAAGTTGCGGCGTCTTGACTGACAAACCACTTAATAGCATCGAATCATTTTGTGGGCTTCCACACGATCATTAAAGTCACTGAAAATACTGGGAGAAGGCGATAAAACAAGTACACAGAAGTTCTTGATGAGCTCAGGGGAAAGAAAGTACTGTTGGAAGAAAATGTAAAAATCAATTATTTGTGCATTTCGTTTACAGTTTTTAAGATCACGGTAGCGTTAAACATTTGCATACGGCAGCAGTCAAAGCAATGAGTCACTTTTATGAGAGTCAAATCACTTAATGTTGCCTAAAAATTAATGCCATCATTTTAGCAAAGCCTGTCTGCTTGTTGATGAGTTGCTTCGTTAGAAAGTTACAAACACTTTTCAATGCGATTGCAAACCGGTACTTTTGGATTTCTCTTCTACTCGGACAGATAAACGCTGCTATATGCAGCCATAATTCCTGGTTTAGTCATTGCATAGGCAACATCACAGATTTGTTGTGTTGACAAGCTTGTGAAAGTGGAGTGCTTTAAAGTTTATGTGGAAACGGCAACCTAATTCATATTTTACAGCACAAGTAAACTATTTCACCAGCTTGGTAATGTGATATCTACTCCATAATGGATAAGATTGGGAGAGGATAGGCCTCCTTTGCCAAAGTGCCCTGACCATCAAGCAGTCATGACCATGAATCATGACTACATCGATTGTGCTGTGGTTGAATGCATGCATGTGTGTGTGCGTGTAAGTAATTTACTTTTCTCTCAGCTTCTGCAGTTCTTTCCTCATGTCTGCATCCTCGAACTCAGAGTCGTTGTCGCTACTGATGTAGGACGAGTGCGTATGTCCCGCGGGAGGCGAGGGGGCGTGGCCGTTCATTGCCACGCACGGTCGGCTCGGCGAATCGGAGCTCTGCTCGCTTTTGCTCCGACCGGAGCGCCGCAGGAAGGCCACCGCCCTTTTCATGAGGTCGCTTCCGCTGTGCTCGGAGAGGGCGTGAGCTGGCGGCGCCGGGTGGACCGGAGGAAGGGCTACGCTGCTGCTGTCCTCGTCCGCCGAGTCGGAGTAGAGGTGAGAGGAGTGAGGGTAGGTGTGATGGGTGGGGGTGTCCATCGTCTGGGCCCGGGGGATGTGGCATGGAGTGACGTCGGGGCTGGAGGTCGAGGTGGTCCGGTAGAAGTTGGGCGGGGCTGAGTAGCGGTTACTACTGTGGGGTTTGGATGTTCCTGCGTCGTCACGATCAGCTGCAGCTGTCGTGGAAGATTTGTCCACAGCCACACTGTCCTTCTCCTTCCTGCCTGGGTCCTGGGTCTGGCTGTGAGACCCTCCGGAACCACTAGAGGGTGCCGGGGAGCTGAAGGTGCCACAACTCCTCTTGCTCTTCTCTAAGCGACAAACGACATCCGGTGGAGTGGGGATGATCTGGAAGGAACAGAAGCCTGTGTTCATAACTAAATTATGGTCCATAAACATCATCAACTAATGCAATGTTTGACCATCAAACTGGACCCAATGTGCCTAAGTCATGTTCTGTAATAGGATTTAAAATCATCAAAAGGGACATTTATTTTGAACAGATGTGTCCCTTTAAGGGTTTTGAGAGTGGATTCTTACTTGAAAACGGCTTTTGGAGCTGTATGAACCGGAGCCGGCAGTCATATCTCTTCTGTTCATAACCCTGTTAGCGGCTAAAAGGACCAGGAAGAACGACTTTCAAAAACGATGAAACAGATTCTCACACCAGCACGCAGCAGCAATAATAATAATGTGATATTGACAACGTTACATAAATAATGCTCCCTACCTGCCACCGCCGAGTCACTTAGCGCACCCACGCTATCTGTGCGCTCAGGAATCTGAGGCTAACAGAGGAAAAGAGAAGGGTGTGTGTGGGAGATTGCAATCATTTGAATAGGGGCTCAGTGTGGTAAGGCTAGCCATTATCCACTCCTGACCTCAGTGTTGTCTGAATGAGTCAGGCCCTGGTTTGTTTTCATGAGCATGCATACACACAACGACACACACACGCTGCCAGAGAAAGAGATCCTGGTGAGTTATGGTGCTGACAGCAGTAATTGTGTTAGCCTACCCGTTTCTAAACACAGTATTAGTCTTGCTTTTTACAGCCAAGAGTCAAATCAATGACACGGTGCAGGGAAACGATCCAATGATGCTGCCATTAACTTAGCTCCTAACCAGGGTCTGAATGCTCAGATTTATGTCACACACACACACACACACACACTGTATTTTTACCAGTGGCTCCCCCTTCTTCTTTGTAAGTGCTCCCTCTGCGTTCTGGCCGTCTGAGACCGGAGGTGAGCTCACTCCCTCTGTACCGGAGGCCTGGGGGTCAGATGCGGTGCTCGAGGGCTGGGAGGGGACATGCTCCTGGTACAACAGGTTTCTCAACTTCTCATCCAAAGTCTTGATGGTGCGATCGGCAAACTCCACCCGGCGCGGCCCGTCGCTGTCCGACTCGCCCGGCCCCGCGCCCGCTGGCTGCTGGTGGCTCGACGACGACTGGGAGTTCTGATGTGCCGGACTCTGGGGCTGCGACGTGACTGTCCCCGGCTGTATGGGCGTGGCATAGGGCTGCTGCAGGACCACGGACTGATGGGAGGCCAGCTGAGGGGGGAGTTCTCCAGTGGGACTGGCCTTCTGATTGGGCTGAGCGGAGGTCAAACCGCTAGCTGCTCCTTTATCGCCGGCATTCACATCCAGAGAGCCGGGTGGCACAATGGCACAGCATGGAATGTCCGTAACCATGGAGACAGCAGAGATGCAAGGCTCTTCCACAGGAAGGCGGTTGTGATGGCTGGCACCGGCAGCGGCCAGCGCGTGTTTAGTCAAACAGGGCTGAGGCTGCTGGATCCGGGTCTGGTCAGTGTTCTGGTCTGGAGGTTGCACCGAGGCCGGAGCTGCAGGCGGCAAAGACGAGGCGGAGGAGGATGATAAAGGTGCGGCTGGAGTAGCCACTGCGGTTGTGTTGCTGCTGGGCCTGACTGATGATGAGGCAGACTTTTCAGATTCTGGAACAATAAAAAGATTTAATTAGGTGTAGAACAGATTGGGAGTCTAACGGCCAAGGCCGTGAAGAAAAGATGCTGGGTCCTGTGGGTGCCAGAGTGTTACATCACTGCCCCCCCCCCATCAGGTTCTGTCAGCTGGAGTATAAATCCCACCCTTCATTTTATGCCTAGAACCACTGCAGAAGCACTCTTATATAACTGACCCCAACAGATGGAGTATTCAAATGCACGCAGCGGGTCTTTTTATTCATTCTATAGAAAATACGCTGCTGGCTGAGAAAGCTGCCGCTCAACTTCAACGTTTGGCAAGTAGTAGAATCTCAAGACACGTAGAAGCATTAACAAAGGCGTGTTTGTGAGTGTGCAGCATACCCAGGGCCGTAGAGGTGTGAGATGCAGTCTTGTCTTTGTCTAGCGTGGGCGTCTCAGCCACAGGGCAGATGATAAACCAGCGCTTGCCAGTGTGCAGGACTGTCAAGGACAGAGAGGAAAGAAAAACTCATAAATGGATAGCTACTATTCAATTCAGCAGAAGAAAAAAATAAATAAAAGAAAAGTACTGACTGACCATGGCGAAAACTAAACAACAAAAGACTGGCAGAATACAAACAGTTATTCATAAATCCTCATTCCATTGCCCCAACATAACACGTCTCTTAAGAAAGCAGCTATACAGGGAGGCAGCTGAGGTTAAGAGGAACTGAAAAGTGCACATGGATTTCGTTTGAGTGAATATTTAAGTCAAAGTCGTACCGTTTTGCTGGTACACCAGCTGTGGTGTGCTGGGCGAGGAAGCCTTCAATCCCTAAAGAAACACGGAAGGATTACTAACACAGATTTGATGAATGTGTGTCGATTAAATAGGCGTCGCACAGATTCCCTAAACCATCCAAAGAGCTGGACCTAAGGAACGCAGATTTGATGAATGTGTATGGATTAAATAGGCATCGACCAGATTTCCTGAACCAAACCATTAGGCACAAATTCAGTTAGATCAAAAACGTCACATCAGCAGGAAAGGTATCTTTCTGGCAGCTCTCGTTGGCAGCGCTGCATGCAAAGTCATCCTGGAGAGTGCTGCCGGGATGAAGCATCCACGAGGCACTCGTTGACAGATCGGTGCTATCCCAACGTATTATCTGTCCACGGATCCGCCCTCACCTCTGATCCCAGAGCGCCGGCGCCGTCGCCCTGCTTGGGGCTGCCTCCTTGCTCGGGGTTCCTCTCGTCCTCGGCGTCCTCGCTCAGCATGTCCTCAGCCTTGTCCACGATATCCTTCAGCTGCTCGATGAACAACTCTTTTTCTAAAAGCAGAATAAAGTCGTTCTCCACCTTGAGGGGCAGAATGGAGACATTACGGGTTTTAACTTAACAAAAAAAAAGATTAAAACAGGAATGTATCAGTTTAGAAATCTCAAATTTCCAGATACACTGTCTATTCAATTTAAGGCCCAAGGAAAAACCCAAGGATTACTTTCTCATACATTATTAAGTATATCTGTTTCTAAACATTTCACTTAATAAATGTATATCAAATATATTGCTTTAATAAGCTTCACAAGTGGCGTTGGACCTCCTATATTATACATGATTAGTTGGTGGAGCAGTTTTGCCATAAATATTCATCCATCTATCTATAAATACGAGCCCCATATGAAATAGTTGGGATAGGAGGAGAGAGGAGCAAGAGGGAGAGAGGGAGAGAAAAACATTTTTGCTGCATTGCAGATCAGAACTCGGGGAAACTGTTGCCGTTCTGTTCTATAAGGAAGCATCGCAGGCAGCCTACAGCATGCTACAAACAACCTGCCGGTTACTTTCTCTCCTACCTACCATGTACGTAGCGATCTCCTCTGGTGCGTCTCCGTCCAGGTCAAACTTGAAAGTGACCATTTTGTGGTTGTGAGTTTCTAACTGACACTCCACCATCTTATCGCCCGTGTTGCACACCTGCACAATAAACACATCGCCGTTAAATCGCCTTTGTTTTTAAATCTGAATTGTTGTCCTCGTCACGATGTATCCAGTCACCCACGTTGAGCATGCTGAGCTTCGGCCTGCCGATCTTCTCTTGGCGAGAACGAGTGCGAGTGGACCTGCGGTGGTGTTTTCGCACTTTCGCCTCGCCTTTGCCTCCGTACGTGCCCTCGTAGCCGTCGCTCATCTCCTTCCCCGACGTGGCATCAGAGTTGACACTGGTTTTTGATGAGGAGAGGAGAGTGCATCAGGATAAGTATTGGCTCAGAGCAAACGGCTCAACATTTAGGTGAACTATCGGTTTCAAGATTACAAGATGCTGGGTTGACAAAAAGGAGCAAAAGCAAATAAGTTGTGTGATAACATAGTTGTCTTAGTGTGTTACATAATCGTCTGAGGGCAACAGACAGAAGTCTTCTCCTGGAATTGGAAAGAGGCCAGTGGTCTTTACCTCCCGCCTCGATACGGAGCTTAGTGAACAGGTTTTGTAAAGTTTATTGCTGCTCTGGAATGCCGGCTGGATTTGGCAAAAGTCTGATATAGCAACCGTGGCCCGACGCTAAACTCCACACAAGCTTAAAGTAGATACAGATTTGCGGAGGGGGGGGGGATTACCTTTCTGCTATCAATTATGGAGAAACCACTGAACCTAACTGAACTGAAATTAAAAAGAGTTTTAGCTGCTGCTGGTCACAATGACCTGAAACATTAGCAGATGTATAAGAGAGTTCATCAGAGTTTTACAGTCAAAGCGGTGAAGATTTCGTCAGAGAACGTTTGCTTAGACGTAAACTAGGTCCACATTACACAACAAATACTGTATAAGAAACAGGACCGTCAGCAGAATGAAGCTGGTTAGGAGTTCATTCATTATCATTGAGGATTGGTGCAACGCCCTCAATGTTTTCTAAAGGCAAACCATGTCTGTGGCTCAGGGAGTGTAAAAGAAATAACCCACACACACAACTGAGTCAATGCTTTTGGCAGCGTTTTGGTTTTCCTTTCTGTTTGAGGCAAAAGATCAATGTAGCTATCTAAGTTCTGCTGGGCATCCTTTTCAACACAGCACTTTTTCGAGCATGGGTGTGGCTACTGTAACAGTAAACTATAGAGCCTCTAATTTGTAATTCTGGTGTAAGAGAGGACAGGATAACTGTTTGAGACCGAATGCTTTCTGTCACTGCTGATCAGGCAGAACGCTGCTTTAAAGATTACCGTCCGGTTGGCAGCACATGAGAGCTCGATGACATTACTGTCATCCAATATGCCTTTTTTTCCATTCTTAGAATGACTGACTTGTCACCTACAAAGATGGCTGAAAGGAAAAGAAGCTAGTACCTGTCATAGCTCTGTCCTCCAGTGTGTTTCTCTGCAGCTTGATCCTTCAGACAGAACAAATACAGAAACCACAGAGAAGGAATTAAAGGGCGCGTTTTTGATTACATTCGCCACGGAGACACTTGTGGGGAAGTACTGTGAAACTATATATGTGAGTGCATCACTATTTGCAAAACCAGCGTGGGCGGAGGAAGAAACAAATGACGAACTTTAAATGTGGCAGTGAGTCATATGTCCATACCTCTGTGTTGGTCTCTGTTGGAGCCTGACCTGCAGCTCCGGTGAGACTGCTGAGCTGCTTCTGCTGAGTCAGACCGGAACTGGCGGACCCAGATAATGCTCTCTGAGAGTCAGAGGGCTGCAGTGCAGAAATCTGGCTCTGAACCTGACTCTGGGCCTGCGGGGCCAGCTGGCATGGGTTCTTGTTGTCCAGCTGGGCTGCAGCAGTGACTGTGCCCGGGTCTGACCCGTTCTGCAGAGGCGTGGAGAAGACTGCCGGTTGGGTGAGCTGAGCGGGCTGGATCGGCTGAGCAGAGGGGACAAGATCAGGATGGCTGATCTGAGCCTGCTGGGGAACGTGCTGTAAAAACAAGAAACACATTTTTATTATATGCGTTATCTTGGAAGATTCTGAATCCTTTGCAGACATTTTGAGATAACTGGCAGTGAAGCCTTGTTCCCCAAACATATTCTACATCTAGGAAGTAAAGTGTGTATAACATGCATCAGCAAAGACTTCATCTGCATTATTTAATTAATCTGACTTTAAATATAAACATGTATTATCTTTGAGCCACAGAACAACAGCACAGCAGCCCATGAAAACAAACCTGTTTCAAGATGCAAACACAGAAACAATCTGACAGAGATAATCAGCTCACACCCTCTTGGTAAACATCTGCACTCCACTGCAGCCATCATAATTACCTGCATCAGAGGCTGAGTGCTGCCATTGGTAGAAGGGTGTGTGTTCTGGCACGGTGCGGTGTGTGTGTGTAAGGGGTGGGTGGCTGGTGCCGATATAAACGCATCGGATCTAACGCTCTGCTGCAGAACGGCCGTGGGCTGGTGCTGTGGGGACGGGGGTCCCATCTTACCAAGCACGTGTGAGGGGGAAGGAGGCATCAGGGACACTGGGATGGGTGGAGCTAACGCGTTTTCAATGTGCAGCGGAGAAAGGGGGGAAACGGAGGGAGTCGCAGGGAGAGTCTGCCCCGGGGAAAGGAAGATGTGATTAAGAGAAGAGGTTGAAGGGTGAGGGGCGGTGCAGGAGTGAGGATAGGAGGATTCACAGTCTGTGGCAGCTGTCATCACCTGGATTGTGGGATACTGTGGAGGAAACTGAAGGGAAAAAAAATAAAGAAAGGGAATAAACAGAGGGAAATCAAATCGAGAGAACAAAGGAGGATGTGCATCGAAATAACTTGCGTCAAGTCTGTATTGTTATTAGCCTGCATGACCCCAAAATAGCATACAATAAGTCAGACACAAGGGAAAAGAGGTCTTTGAAAGCTGCATGAACAGACCAATACCTGGGACAGATGTGTTGGTGGCAGAGAGGTTGATATCTGCAGAGGTTGGAGTTGTTGGTGGACAGCAGCCTGAGCCTTTGACTGTTGAGGAGGCAGCACCTGGGCGGGCACACTTGAAGTTGACTGGCTGAGATTCTGTCCGTCTTGTCCAAGCTGTGAAATGCTATGACCACCGGGAATATTCTGCAGAAGAACAAAAAGTGAGGGGTGGAAGCTCAACAATGAAAGAGGTCCCAGCTTCACCTCTCAGTTTTGGGGAAATCTGCATTTCCTTGCTATTGACCCAGATTAGAATAGCTCACATTTTCCATCCTGTCCCTAAGTGTGGAATCAGTCTGAGTCTGCTGCACACTGCTGTGTAACACTGAGCAGACACAGAGCAAGCCTGGGAGGGCTGGCGGATGCAGCGGCTAAAATGACTGTTATTGTTTTCATTACATTTTCCATCATCTCTCTGTTGCTTGTTGTTTAAGAAAACTCCTGTTGAGCTTTTTTTCATTCACCTACTGTCCAGCAACACAGCTGCCAAACCAGGCACTATAATATGAGGAGCTCCAAAAGTAATAACAGCTTTGCCATAAATAATAATGTTTTTACTCGTTTAAATGCATTGTTTTCTATCCCTCCCACATCGACTCCCACAGTTACACATTGTGTTGAGACAAAGGCATTCTACCTGGTTCAGGAAAGCAGCGATGCAAAGATAGGGTTGAAACTGATGAAAAATGAAAACAGGGGGTCAGAGGAGGGTAAACAAGACGGACAATTAAAAAACTGGGGCACTCGCTACAATAAACTTAATTTCAACACTGACCTGTTGTGCTCCGTAGGTCTGTGGAGCACCAGAAGACTGTGCAGACAGGTACTGGCTCTGAGCTGGAGCGGTCTGTTGCTGCAGTGCACCGAGGGCAGAATGTGCATAGCTCTGCGAGGCAACATCGGGTAGACCGACTGCGGGGTAACTCTGGTGCGTGGCTTCGACCTGCACAACCGGGGTTGCAGTCTGGTGAAGCTGCGTCTGACCTAGTTGGACTGTAGACTGGGATAAGTCCTGGCCCTGCGGTGGAACTGCCGGCTGCATGGCTGTCTGACTGTGCAGAGTTGGGATCTGTACCTGTAGCTGACCAGAAGCCTGGAGACTTTGAGAAAAGTGGGTAGGCTGCTGTGCCATTTGTTGATGTATGGCGTGCAGAGTTTCTTGGTTATGTGAAGGCTGAATATAAGTCTGCCCAGCGTTTTGAGTCACTTGTATATTGGACTGAATATTGAGTTGGTGCTCTTGCTGAATGGGTATCTGTTGGCCGTAAAGTGCTGGTGTAGGGGAGCTCTGACCGGGCTGCTGACTTGGCATTTGGACTGCGGCTTGGACGTGTTGCAGTGCACCGGGAGTTTGTGTAGGATGACACTGAGCCACGGCTGCCATAGTTGGTGCTACAGGTGCGAGTGGGTAGCTTTGTGCAGGCTGCTGTACTGGCAGGCTGGTTGCTGCCGCAGCAGCGGCGGTCTGTTGCTGAACCAGAGTGGGATATCCCGGCGCAGAGAGAGCCTGTTGTTGTTGCGTCGGTGCCACACAGTTCTGACAACTTTGTTGAACTTTCAAAGGGAAAGTCAAAGAGCTTGATGCCGTCGCCTGCTGCTGCTGTTGGTGGTAGCTCTGTGCAACGTGCTGCGGCACAGCCGACGCCGACATATGTGCCTGCTGCACGCTCGGAGACGTGTAGCTAGCTGGGCTGACCGTTTGCTGGATGTTGACTGGACATGCGCCTGCAGCCGGAGCTGGTGTTGCAGCACTGTGTGTGCCGGCGTACGGAGCAGCGGGGTAACTGTGTCCGGGCTGAAGGTACTGCGGTGGCGTGTGCACCGGTGTGCTGGAAGACGGCAGGCCGTGTACAGATGGTTGATTCTGGTGACCGGGTGAACTGGCCTAAGGACAAAAAGGAGAGAAATTTAAAGAAAATCCTCTTGGGAGGGAATTTTACCAGTCAAGGATAAATTCCCACAAAAGCTAAATAAATGTGCCAATTACACTAGCGGATGTGAGTATAATGAGAGGATGACGGACAAAAATGAGTTAGTGAAACATCCGCTTGGACAAAGAGCAGCGGGTGATAGGTGTGCACTAAAATTAGGACACAAAAGAGAAATGGCAGGAGCGCTGGAGTGGAGGGAGATCAGACCCCCCATCTCCTTCAATCAGAGGGCATCTATCTAAGCTAAGGAGCAAGTCAGCTGTAGCAGTGGGCCAGTAAAGCAGAAAGGAAATGTTAAATTGTTAAAATCTAGGTCAGTTCTAGAAGGGATTGGGTTGTGGTTAATCAGCAGTGTTAGAGACGTTGCCATTGTCCACCGACGGCAGCAAGCTTTATGATTCGTTAGGAGGATGGTCTCTAGGCCTATGCAGGCAGCAAGATCAGACCAACTCCATGCAGAATTATGCCGTACCCCTATAGGCTGGGAGAGACCAGTAAAGCAGGTGCTGGCCCCAAATGGGAAACCAAAGCGACTTGTCTTGGCTAATGTGACCTACCACTCCCACAGCCCTGGTAACTGGCTGCTGTTGGGCACACAGTCTATCCTCGCAGTCCTGGTGGGGTTCTTGGTCCCCAACCAGGAGATGACTCTTCAGGCCATCGTCTCCATCACTGCAGGCGGTCCTGTGGGCAGCTGAAGAGTGCAGCGGGGAGACCTGGGTGGGCGTGGGCGCTGCTTTGCGGCTGATTATATTGAACAGGGACTGCTGCAGGAGTGAGAAATCGGAGCAATCGCTTAAACCTTTCAGCCGTCCAACAGAAGATGGGTTTTGTCTCAAGTCGCACGGACAGTTGTGTGTCGGCGTGGCGTTGGAAGGACGGCGATGGCTCCCTTCCCGTGACCTTAGGAGAAACAACGAGAGGCAGGCCTGGCACACGTGGCCCCTGTGCATCGCATAGTGTTGGTGGTGATGTGAGGCCAGACTCAGGAGACTGCTGAGGTCAGAGTGTCTGCGTCCGCCCGGCACAGGCAGCGCTAAATTCTCACCCGTGGCCTCTGATGACGGTCTGATGACGGTGTCGCTAAAGCGGCGAGACTCGCAGAGTAAAGGGACCTGCAGTACTGGCAGAGCACTCTGGGAGGGGAACCCATCCTTGGCGGTCAGTGAGGGAAGCTCAGGGGGGTCGAGTTTCACCCGGTTCTGTGACACCGTGGGGGTGGGACTCATTGATCTCTGCGACTGAACGAGGGCGTGGAGTTGAGCAATCTGGTTTGCCCTGTGACTGTCCATAACGGGGGCACTTCCTCTCCGGTTTGCAGCTCCCAAACGAGTCCTGAGCTCTGGACTCAGTGTCGCCCCAAATACTTCGCCCTTTTCACAGGAGTGAGGTCGATCTGACACACAAGGGCTACTGCTCTGGCACTGATTGAGGAGCAACCCAAAAGCAAAACACAAGTTACTCAAAATGAACAAGAACTATATGATGATATGAGGATGAACAATGCTGCTTGCAATGAATGTATGAGAAGGACAACACAATGTGCATGGCTGAGTTAATGAAGACAGATCTGCACGTAGTCCAGAAACGTGTTGTGTTGCAGATGAACATTGTTTTAAAGCGCCTGGGCTCAGTTCCCGAGGCCACTTGAACAATGGCTGCTTTCAAAGAGCGTGTGCATTTTAATAAATCTGAATGTACATGGTCCACCTGGGTGTGTTCATGCTCCTGATACAGACCTGCTGCGTTGCCATGGTGATAGGCTCCAGCAGGGACTGGTAGAGGACACTCTGCTGACTGCTGTGGGAGTCTGAGTACACAGTGGAGCCCATGCCACTATCAAGCGTGCTGTCTGCTGCATAGACACACGAAATGTGCAGTTATTAAAAATTAAGTCAAAGTTTAAGCTCATGTGTGTTTCTGATTGGAGGAGGACAGAATCTCTTACATGTCACCGAAGTGGCACTGGCTGGGAGGTGACGCAGCCTGTTGTGTTGGTCCGCCTCTGGCTCTTCCGGTTCAAGCAAAGCCTGTCCGACATGTGCAACCCCGGCAGAGATGGCCTGAGATGGTGTCATCTGAACCCGGTGCCCCCGTTCACCTTGATCCACTGGAACTGCAGCAGACACGGTTCTCTCCCTCCTCCATTTGATCAGGGCCACGCGGTCCCTGATCGACTTTCCCACAGTCTTAGCATCACTCTCTTGGAAGAAGCCAGACTCCACCTGTCAAAAGAAGAAGGGAAGAGCATGACTTCCAGTATATTTTTAGCACGGCGCATGTGAGAGACGAGAGAGAGAGCACATTGTGTGAGGGAGAGAGGGACGGGGCAAGAAAAGGAAGGAAAAGAAACTATTTCAAGGGGGATCAGAGTGGTGGGGAACTATTCCCTTTGTAAGCAGCTTGGTGTTGTTCACAACAGAACTGGCTGGACTGTAACCATGGCAAATATTTGAAGTCGAAGATATAATGCACAAAAAAAAATCCAATTCTGTGTCAAAACCAAAAGCGGACAAAACAACATAAGGCCAAGAATAAACTGGCTACAGAGCTTACAGTGACATAATTCAGCAGTCCAAAATAATAGTTGATTATTATTAAAAACACTAGACAAGCAGTTATGTTGTGCATATTAAAAATGAAGCCATTTAAATAAACTACATGTTAATGTGCAGCATAAAAGCACAGTATGCAAGCTATAAAATACCACCAAAACAACGAGTAACGAGACTTAGACATGTCGATGCAGGGTGCAGACAGGTGTAATTTATCACATTAATTATGGGCCCCGATATTGTGCATGCTGGGCTGGCACAATGAAATGGCCGCGACATTAAATAGAAAAGGGACCATAATTAATTGTATCTATTACACCTTTCTTTGCCCTGCAATTATATGCCAAATGGCTGCTGTGGAAAAGGGCCTATCATGACAACAGAAGCCAGAATGAAGGACTAAAACAAGGGAGATCCAGGTCCATCCACCAAGTGAGCGGGCCGATCTCATTGAGCCATTTGGCCCACATGTCTTCTCACATGCCCAAGGCGATTGTTGTTTCCCCCCCAGCTTGACAGCTAGGCCAAGGCCGAACCAGCACAGAGATGTGGGTGAGAGAGAGAGCAACAATGTGAAGGAAGTGTCCCACACATGTACACACGGTGTACAAGCATGCACTGTAGATTTGCTTGTGCAATATCTGATAACCCACTGCAGATTCTGCTCAATCCTGATGCAATAGATGGACCAAACATGAATCTGTTTTCAAAGCAGGTTCATTTGAGACCATATTAAATATAATTATATAAATTATATAAATATCATCCTGGGAAAAAATACTTTTAAATGTCTCACTTGGTCTCTCTAGCATTTCAGTTTCCTTCCCCCCAAAACCAGTTTAAAGCTGCTAAAGAACAAAAAGCTGGCAGTGACTATATTTATAATCTCCACCTGAAGTCGAGCTGTGTTAACTCAATCTCTCTTAATCCCATAGCCCAATAAATAATTTCATGGATGCTGCAGAATGTTAGATGAGCGTTGAAAAGGCTTGAGGTTGGTCTAATCATGGTTCCCACGCAGAGAGAAATGTGCAGCTTTTTTTTATTTTTTATTGCAGGGGCCTGTGGGTGCCTTATCTGATGGAGAAAACCATGTAAACAAAAAGGGGGAAAAAAACAACAAAAACTGCAATCACGGTGTTCCTGGAAGAGCAGAGCAAGTTATCCCCGGCAATCTGGGTTTATTTGCATTCCCCAACGATGCGATATGAGTAACGCCAGCAGCAAGAACACACTAAGCCATAAAAGACATGCAAGGGTTAAAACTAATACTAAATACTTCAACTGAAATGTCAAAGTATTTTGAAAAGCTCCAATCACAATGAAAGTATAATAATAAGAACAAGTACACAAGACACAGGATTTCAAATCTAGATTCATCTCCAAATATTTAAGACGTACGAGTTCTTCTGACTACCCTTTCAATTATTCACTCACCATCTCTTGCGCCACAACTTCAGGGACCTCCTTTTCCAGGTCGAACATAAACTCGATGGCTCCGCTCTCCTTGTACTTCCCTTTTAACTTCTTGTGGTCCTCCACCCACAGTTTCAGAGCGATAGAGTCCTTTTTCCCGTCGTCCTCCTCGGCCAGCTCCACCCTGACGCCCGTGTCCTCGGCAAAGAAAGCGTGGTTCAACAGCTCCTTGATGGTGTACCTGGGAGAAGGAAGAAGCCATGAGACTCGGACACACACTGCCACCACCTCATCTGTAATGTACAGCATTTGCAGATAGCTTGGCATCCCTGCGGCTAGCTGTGGTAAAACATCTCTGTTGTGTTGAGAGGAGGCAAATGTTGGTGCAGTAATTACTAGAGGTCGTCCCATAGCGGATTTTTAAAGGCCTATAACAACCCTCATCCCGGTGGGGGAAAAAAACATCAATCTGAATGAACAATCTTTGACTCTATTACAGACTGTACTGTTGAACTGAACATAAAAGTCAAAGTAATAATACATAAATAAATAGCCTTTATAAATAGACAAGTGAACATAATAATAAAAAAAAAAAAGGAAATAATGTTTATGTGCCTATCGTCTGTGAGACGTCGTAGTTTCAGTTTGGGGATGCATTTACTGAGAGGAGCATCCTAAAAGACACATTCATTCATTTTGTCAAATCCGTTGACTCTAGTAATTCATCATCGTACATGGACACGGATTACCTTTCAGTAAAGATTCAGAGCCACTCATTGAACCCAATCATGCTTCAATGAAAGAAAAAGCCACTGGATGCTAATTAAGGGGTTATTCTCCACATCTGTACACAAACCCATTTCCTAACAGAAGTTGAAAGACACCCTGCAGACATGGTGGGAGACTGCCGAGAGCCCAGCTGTCAGCGTCACGGCAGCGAAGCGGGGGAGGTGAGACAAGGCATGAAAAGAGGAGAGGGCACCTTGTGGCCTCCTGGACACCGGACAATGATGGTCCCCAGTCACTCACCGCTCCTCTTTCTTTTGGCAGATACACTCCCCGATAATCTCCTTGATTTCAGGATCCATGACCTTGTTGTAGCTGGCCGGCTTCACTCCCTGAGGAAAGGAAAATATTTACAAAAAATGCTGATGGATGAGCCATGAAAGAACACTGTGTTGATAAAAGAATAACAAAAAGGAAAAAGTAAAGAGGATATTTTTGTGACCCACAAATCTGATCTTTTACGTATCAGACGCTCGCACCCTGCAGGCTCATCAACCTTGACAGAACACGGCAGCTGTGGTCAGCTTGAATCCACGTCAGTTGCGATGGATCCCAAAAGGCATAAAAAGCACCCAAAGGAACCTTTCAAAACCACTCCTGCGGCATAGTGAACTTCTCTCCCTCCGAGAGTTCAGTACAGTCACCAAATTATATCTCAGCACACGACATCCACCTCAGTTCTCAGACACCAACTTGGTGAGTTTGTTGTTTTGTTTGTGAACTACAATTAGAACAGTTGACCTTAATTACTATGAAAAAAGACGATCCTGAGGCTATGGATGGACTATGACAGCAGGAGTGGTTTCAGAAGTTTCTAGACTCTTTCATACACTTTTTCCACTGTGAGTTTTTCCATACAGATTTTGGTTTAAATTTTAAATCACCAAAGAAATAATAATATCTGCATTGTCTGGATTAACATTACGACCATTTATGTAGCTGTATGTACCCAGGGAGCAGTATAAAGCTATCAGGGCGTCTCTCTGAACACATTAATATCCTGCAGTGGTCCCTGCAGGGCACTCTAACATGCATACAGTAAAAATGCAGAGAGAACGGCATCAATGCTCCCTGCCCGAGCATTAACATGGGCATAGAGAGCCGTCTCTCCGCTGACAGCAGCTGAGAGAGTCATCGCTCAGATTCCCACCCTGGCAAATCTCAAGCTTGGAAAATCAATATTCTTCAAATCAAATCAGACACTCAGAAAAAAAACAGTTTGCAGTGTGTGTTGTTTGCAGAGAAACACTCATTGAAATTGAATGAAATACAGCCCCATGGGGCTTTATCTAAAAAACAACAAAGGAGATTTGGACTCCCTCTGTGACTCCATATGGCTCATTAGATTCTCCACCCAAGAAACGGAGCAGATCTTGTACTAAAAGAAATGCTGCATTTACGCAATTGAAAAACTCCCCGTGACTTATTATGTGGTGAAGCAGCTAAAAAAAAAAAAAAAATACCTGGCATCATTGCACCCTATCTCATAGGTTCACTAAGCATAACCCCCGAGTTATTACAAGATGTGTGCTTTCAGCAGGGTCTTTCTTAGAAAGACTGTAGCATAAACAAGATTTTTGCTGACAATCTCAGAAATACAATAAAAGAGTTACGCTGCATGTTTGCCAGGAGAACAAAGAGAATATTTGTGTCCGTTTTGTGAAATCTTGCACTACTTTATATGAATCCTTCTAGGGGAGTACGACTAAGAATTTACATGGTCAAATCTGATTGGTCAAGTCAACTGATCGCTGAATCATGCTTTCTTGCTCACTCTCCAGGAGCTCCAGGGGGACAGCGGGTCGTGGGTGCACCCATGTCCGGGATGGAGGCGCCGTGGGCGGATAAAAAAAAGCTCCGTAAAAGTCGCTCCAGGGGCAGAGCGGGACGTTCAGCACCACCTATAGCCTGAATGGAATGATCCTGCGTTTTGCCGACGATCGTGGTTGTATACAGTGTGTGTGAATGCTAATGAAGAATGATTCCATGCTTGTCTACCAGCTAAAGCACCAGTACACACCCTGCTAATTACCTCTTGGCTGCTACTCTGCACCCAGAGACACAGTGGGGGGGAAACAGTTTGCACACTTTTATTGTTTTTCTTCGTTGTGTTTGGCTAACCACTAACAAAAATACCAAATACTGCAGTACATCAGCGGCACTTAGTCTGGTGTCACCTTGGTGAGCAAGGTTGTTCTTTTCCTCAAAGTGACTATTTGAGCTGATCGTCTGCATATTGTTTGAGTTTCAATGACGTGTTTTGTGACACCCGTTGGTGTCTAGACGAGGGTTAAGCCAATTGTGGGTCATAATCATTCAATCACACAAAAGAGCAGCAGACGTTGCAGATACAGATACACCTGGTGGAGATACTAGTCTTTATCCCTTATCATCGGGCTACAGAACTTATCTTTGTGACTCTAATATTTCCCTAAATTTCTCATTTCTGAAACAAAAAATTAAAAAGGATCTGGACTCACGCTAGTGACTTTGCGGTATATCTGAGCAGCATTCTGACACTCGGAGTACGGGTATTCCGAGGTGGCCATTTCTAGCATGCACATCCCGAAGGCGTAGACGTCCACGGCCTCGTCGTAGTGTTCCTCATACATCTCTGGAGCCATGAACTCTGGGGTGCCTGAGGAGGAGAGAAGAGAACCCAATGAATATGACATTTATGTCTTTACTCTAAATGATCTGCCAGATTATATTTTTAAAGTCTCCTACCTATGACGCTCTTCGCAAAGGAAGCTGCCTTGAGTGTTGCCAGTCCTAAATCCCCAATTTTGACCGAGCCTGTAGGTCCAGTGATAAAGATGTTGTCACATTTGAGGTCCCTGTGGATGATGGGAGGGGTTCGGGTGTGCAGAAAGTGGAGGCCTTTCAGGATCTGTCTGCACCAGCTCCTCAGCACCTTTGGCTTCATTACTTTGAAACGCTTCAGATAACTGCAGGAAGGAGAGCGAAACACATTCCCCGACAATGATATGAAAATATATTTTCAGTAAAACATAAAAAGGCTGACATTTTTTCGACACACTACTGGAAATGGCACAAGCTAAAGGAGTCATGAGTTCAACAGTACTCACGTTTTCAGCGTTCCTGACGTCATGAGCTCCGTTACTAAAACAATGCACTTCTTCCCTTTGAGGGGCGACTCCCAGAAGTCATAGAAACGGACAATGTTGGGATGTTGGAGACCCTTCAACATCTCCGCCTCCTCCTTAAAGCGCTGACGTTCCACTTTTGACAGCTTGCGGTCCTAGAGGAAAGACGACAGTCATGGCAGAAAGAAGATATAAATGTGAAGACCTAAGAATATACTTATTAGAACATTATAACCCTTACAGGAACTTGCCGACAGAAGAGGCTTTCGCCTGCACATTTTAAATTCATGCGTCCAGTTTTGCCAAAGAAGAAAAAAGTGAGTGAGAGGGCGGCTAGTGCCTGTCTGTCTCTAATTGGATGATTTGTGTATCAAGGATGATAGCTGTTTGCAAATTTGGGGAAAATCCAGATCAGTGGCATTCTTAGAATCCAGAACGCCTAAATATCATGCATGTGTATGACATGAATTTTAAAGTTTAATACAAGTTGGATGTGACTTCTCACATGGTTTGCCATGTCCAGAATCACAGAGGCTGTGGATAGAGACATTACAAGGGGGACTGGGGAGGAATGAACCCACACATTAACATGGTCACACCCACTACACACTGCAGCTAAAGGTTACGTGTCATCGATTTCTTCCATCTCCATCTCTTCACTCACTCACCCACTACATTTAGCTCCTTTAACCCCTCCCCCCCATATCTGCAATCTGTCTCTGCACCCCTAACACCAACCACTCCCTTTCTTCATAACTGAGCATCCCTCGCACGCACAGAAAAAAAAACTCAACCCCTTCCCTCTCCACTTCTCTGGGATGCTGACCCCACTCTGAGGGCACCTTCCTCCAGGTAGTGCCAAGGTTTTTTTTATTTTTAATTTTGTATCCCTTTTCCGTTAAACCACCACGGCATCGACTTATGTAACAAAAAAACCACGCACGCACACTCAGCAGCGCCGGAGCACGGGCTGGAAGCAGCGACCCCACCCCTCGGAGACGGATGACACCGACGCTGGAATGCGATGAACACAACGCAGCGCGATCTAATCTATTCAATTATTCAACCACATGGACTCCCCCCGCGCGATGAGACTGCAGAACAGATACAAAATCAGCCGTAATAGAAAAAAAAGAGAAATAACGAAGCAAGATGCGTTGAGGGTCGATGATTAAGCGTGGCGTGTAGTGTATGAGAGAGAGAATGTGGCATATTAGGGGTTTTGTGTGCATGTGTGTGTGTGCATGTGTGTGTGTGCATGTGTGTGTGGGGGGTGGGGATTTTCACTGCACTCTTCTAAAGTCCCATGAATAATTCAGTTCTGCAGAGAACCTTTTCTACTGAGGCGAGCTGAGCAATAGAAGGGGCTGGGGCCGCCCAAGTTGGGGCTGGGTTATCCCCGGGTGCTCTTTGGTGCACTTGGGCTGAAGTTTGTGCACCACAGGTCTCGACGGGGGTGGAGGGGGGAGACGAGACAAACTTAAGGCAAATTTTAACCCGAGAGCACTGCAGCTTTCTTCCCTTCAGGCAACGCCGCTCTCTTCTCCCCCACGCGTTACAGTTTCATCTTTCCAGCTCCCTCCTCCTCCGACTCTCATCGTCTCCGCGATCATGTTTCAGGAATCCTGCTGCTGTTCCTAAATAACGCCTCACCCCCCCACCAGAGTGATCCCCAAGTCCCAATCCACACCTCCACTCACGCTACCTTCCTCTGCCCCCCCCCCCCCCCCCTCTCATCAGCCTTCTGCATAATTCAGACGCCACATGTAGGCTCAGAGGTGTCGTGCACAGCATGGCGAGACACGCGGACCGATATATAGGCACGCGGAGGCAGACGCTAGAAGAATGCCACTCCCAAGACGCACATACCAGACAGAAAGGATATCACGGAAAGCACCCAAGATTGTTCCTTCATCGTCACCGTGAGGGATGTGAGCTTTTAACCACACATTTAAACATTGTTAGATTCTGCAAACAGACCATCTACTGTTTATGGGCAAGAATGTTGTCATTAATCTTATCAAGCCTTGTAGTGTACACATGGCTGATGTGAAAAGGCTCAGCTGGTCACAGAAGAGTGCGGAGCCGCCCAGGCGAAGAAGTTAAAGGCCACACAAACGGAAAACTATACGGGAGAAGGAAGGACGGGAAAACAGATTGTGACATTAGCAGGAGGTGATCTATAAAGCTGTGCCTGACGAGGCCGCCACCCGCTACATCAGTGTGAGCTGGTTTCCCAAGCTCTGGTGGCTCAAACACGGTAACGCGGACCGGATAATAGATTAGTCCTGGGAAGTCTGCAGGGGGAACATACCGTGGTATTGCAAAACCATGTGTTCAAATCAAGTTCCTGGCGTAATGTCAGGTGTTATCTTGAATGCACGCTGTCCATTCAAGAAGAAAGCGCCCTTGTTGTGGAGAGATGACTATCAGCTCGCTGACTTGAACGCAGGTATTTCTAGTCCTTTTCCAGTTTCAGCTGCACCTCAACAGGACAGTGAAAGGGGTCTACACCGTGGTTTAATTATGAAACTAGCAGACTTATGGGAGATTGGAACGTAGATGGAGTAAATCACAAGTAAAAGTTAACCATCTCACATTGTACGCATGTGTATCAAAGTGTAAGCGTTCTCTTTCCACTGCTAAAGCGGCATTAATCTCACAGTCAGTCATAGCAAACACGACAATAAACAACACTTTAGGTAAGAAGCTGATTATTAAATAATCACAATTAAAATAATAAGGGATCAAATATATCTGTCCACAAAAATATGCTAGAGGGATTTTATTTCAAACGGCTCACTCGTTAGCAGGTGCTAATTAGAGGTTTTACAAAAGACAATGCCTTCCTTTGGTGAATCACACAACGACACCTATGCTACAGAATGTACGGTATGTGCTGGCAGATGGTATCACTCCAGGTGCCTTACATGCCATTATCAATACGATTCCCAGCCAAGTTTATCTGGACGCTTGTTAAATAATACATTCTGAGTTTTCCAAGTGGCTAAATACTGACTAAAGAGACTTGGTGATCCTTTCATATATAAATATCTTTTTATTATCTGATTTATTATTAATGAGCGTGATGTGTGTAATGTAGTCTAGCTAAGCTTTACTATTGGCCAATCAAACTCACGCAGAGAGCAGAGAAAACACACATAACGCAACATATAACTGTCAAACAATGAGCATCTTTCATGTGAAAATCGTTTGTGTATCCTCCAACAGACACAAGTACTAACAGCAGAGAGCTCTGAAAGCGGGTCAAATTATTTACCATTTAATTTGATTTTTTTTTTTGTGTGTGCCATGAACAGAAGCATAAAAACAACAACTCGTTAAGCACAAACAACATCACAAACACCACCGAGTCAAAACATTGCTTCACTGATAACAGAGTGACACGGCACATTCTTCCTGCAGTGATTGCACTTTTTGTTTGCTTAAAAAAGAAAGAAAGAAGTGCCACAGGGATTGAGAGGGCTGTATCAAAATGAGTGTCTATTATTGATTATCCGCTAATGGAATCAGACTGCCCCTAGTGGGGGAGCTGCCGGGCCTAAGAAGCCACCTCTCTGGGGGAGTGATAGATGCTGATGGCGTTCTCAAACTGAAAAAATCAAACAAAAATAACTACAAACACAAATTCTGGAGCTGAAAAACCATTCGGAGCATATTATTAACATTAACTCCCACACCCACATTATATCTCTCGTAAATTGTGTTAGTAATGCAAAAAAGGTGAGTCCTGACATTTATCAAGATGGATTGTTAACATCTCATATATTAAATTAGGTGTGTGAATAATCTTACATAAGCCTTTCGCCAAGATAGAGACGGAGTTCAGTAGGCTAAGGAGCAGGTAAATAGACAATAACCACTTTCTATTCAATTAGTTTATTACTTTAAAGTGTGAAAAATTACACATGATATAAAATAACTGCTGATTGTAAATTATAAAATTATTAAAATTTCAAATTTGAGATGATATTCTGAAATGCCCCTCCATTCCCCTCCAACAAATAAAAGGTTGGTAAATTATCAAAATCTATGAGAAAATTAAGAACATTTTGACTTTAGGCTTAAGGCTTTGTAGCTAAGATAAAACATAAAAGAGAAAAGGCCAGTCACGAAGCACAGAGGCAAAGATATGGGCTTTTATCATCTAGTAAGACCATAATGTTTTTGGACATTGGCCCGGGTAGGTCTATAAAACGAGAAATCTCCATCTCGACCCCATCCAGTCTGTCTAATCGAAATTCTTCTTCCTCTCACAGTTCCCCCGATGAGACATAAATAGTTCACAGTTTCTCACCCAATATCAAAAATCTAATCACAACTGGATGAGTAACCTTATTGTGAGAGCAACAGGTTTCAGCATTAGTCCTGATCCACTAAATTACATACTCAAAAATAAATAAAAATGTCAACTTGTATAGCTTTGTGTTCTCTAGGTTTGGCAACAATAGTGCGACAGCGATTTATCCTGAAATACTAGTCAACAACCATCAGATAAACCCGGCGTGTTGGATATGTGTCACAACTTGGCTTAGGAGATTAAGGAAGAAAATACTTCACTTCAGTATGTACTTAGAATAAACTAAAACCAAACTCTGTTGTAATGAAGACATTTAAAACGGATAAGCTTCACTCACAATGAAACCACAGAGCAACCAGGCCTTCGTATAGCTTTATAACACTGCAATGAAAAGCTTAGGTTCAGTCTCAATGTGATACTGTATTGATCCGTGCAGGATGATTCTCTGCACCGGAGATCAGAATGATACATAACCCCCCCCTCCCTAAAACGCTGCGTCTTATTCACAGCTTAGACATCTCAACAATGAGGATGTTTTTGGACGTTTTTTTGTACCGCACCCATCCTCGATAATAAAATGACGATTGCAGCAGAAGCGCCGCGGTGACAGGAGCTGGTGCAGGGCGAGCCGTGAGCCAGCAGAGTAGTAACCCCCACGACTCAATTACGTCCCATCAGTCATGACTGCAGGAGGAGTTTTGGCTAGCGGCGGTGCCGGGGTCTCTCCGTTATCTCCATTTCACGGTTACACTGTCGAGCAGCCACTCTACACCCAAGATGTGCTAATTGGCACACTGGTACTCGGTGTGACTCGATGTTTAGGAGATATCAGAGATTATTGTTCCAACGTGTTAAATAACGGAATGATATTTAACTATGCAATACTATCTTTGTGCTAGACCACCTTATTAATACAGGTGCTTGACTTCAGTGAAAGTGTAGTTTTTGAAAGGATAAATGGCAACAAACACACAGAGGCTGAATGTGTTGTTGTGAACTTTTGGAAATCATAACATCTTTTTTTTATGCATTTCTTTTACATATTCACACACAAAGTGATTTGCAAGCTGTGCAGGAAACAAATCTCTGCTCCCATCTTAAATCTCACTTTCCAACAGAATACGCAAGTTTGCAGACGACTCGGTCAACAAAGAGCAGCCAGATCAAATCTCTCATCAACCCTCAATCATTGATGAATAGCGGCTAGACTCACGGAGGGCAGTTACTACCAGCTGATTGATCCGATTTATTGATTTTAGCATACCTTTGTGTTAAAAAGGGAGCTCACTCCCTTTATATCGTGGTCGTGCATGGTATTGCAACACGTGCGTCTCCAGTTCATACATTTTTATATTTATTTTTATATCGCTGTGTCTCTCTCTTTCTTCGTTTTTCTTAAAGCAATATTTTCAGTAGGCCCAACAACCCAACCCTGGCAGTTTAACATTTAAACGAGGAATAATCTACTCTGCTTTAAGGCCGAAGGAGGAGAGCAAAAGAAAAAAGAGAGACAATGTGCACGCATCACCAAGGCTTGTAAAGGAGGAGCCCGAAGGACGAGAACATTACTGAAGCTGACAAGCCACTGAGATGCTGTGATAACAACATGAACAGTATTGTTGAAATCTGCCTTTTGGCCAAGTGACGACTCTGGCTGTTTGGGTGTGAGTGGAGTTATCTTAGAAGACAGCACAAAGCGTTACTACTCAAACAACCCCACGGTGAAAGTTGGTTGTATAGGTGTGTAAGTGTATAACTAGCTGTCTGTCTGGCTGATTGTGACCGGCAGTTGGCCCGTGTGGATTAGGCAACACAAACCCTCCCCGTAAGCCGCTTTTCCGGTCGCAGACTAAAATGCAAAGGCCGACAAACAAACAGTTCTTTGACAACAAGAAACAAACAAACAAAAATGTCAGATTACACACTAGCTTCCTCAAGAGCTCAATACTCCTTACGCAATCGCCATGACAACTGCTGACTAATCAAATCTTTGTCTTAAGCCTGAATGATGCTGGATTTTTAGAGGCCCATACTGATTTCAGTGAGTGTTAAGAATCAGATAAGTACCTGTAAGTATCTTGCAATATTAGTATTTTCCTCTCAAATCTTGTAAAATTTGCTGAGGCATTACAACAAAGATATGTATAAGATACTTTATGGTCAAACTTCATTATCAAAGCAAATTAATTACAAAAAGTGAATAAATAATGGTATAAAAATGCAGTACAAAAATCTTCCATGCATATGTAGGAATTATGTGGGCTGCAACTAATAACACTATTGTTTCATCTGTCCATTATTTCTTTGATTAATCAATTAATCATTTTGTCTATTAAAAGTTAGAGGATTTTGCAATTCTCCCCTGACCCCGGGGTGATGACTTGACTTTGTTTCGTCAGTCCAAAAATAAAACCCAAATATATTCAATTTACACTCATAACACAAACCCCAAAATAACACTCTTCTCCTGGATAATACTAGTGCAACTATTAAAACTATATTTATCATTTATTGTGATGCTACAGGCAAGCAGCAAAAAACTAAACTGGCAATGTTTTTGTAACTTTTTCATTTAAAATTAATGAGCCGCTCCTAGTAGACTGAAGAACCCGAGGTTCCAGCTGGTGGTAACATCTTTAAGACGCACCTCCTGCAGGGACACTACACATGCATAATAACACACACTCAGGCCCATTGTAAAAGAAAACTGAGTAGCTGATGCGGCTGGCGTTGCATAGCTGTGGTGCTATTACACCACGCTGCTTCAGACAAATATTCATAAATGTGCTCAATGGCCAAGTGAATGACTAATGCAGCCGGCCTGGACTGGTGCAAGCCAGAAAGTATGGAGTGCGGAGTGTGGGCAGTGTTGCACATGTGCCCCCTTTTTCCGCAGCACTAATGATGATGATGATGGTGGTGGTGTCCTGAGTTGAACCGGGGCAGCCTGGCCAACCCCTCCCTCCTTTGACCATTTCGTCAGCCGCTGCAGTGTGGGGGCACAGAGCCAGAGAGACTGCCTTGATTCAGCACAATAGCCTGACCCAGACTAAACACAGGCAAGGGTTTTTCCTTGCATGGAGAACCTAAAAAGCAGCCTTCTTTGGGAATATCACGAAGCACCTGGAACATAACTTGGTCCTGGTAATCAATAATAAAAGCTATTTCAGGAGTGCTGTGATAAATGCATCAAACAGCCAACTGTAACTACAACTACTTCTCTGCTGTAGATTTGAAAAAAAAACAGCAGGATATGCTGATATCTAAACAGCGCTGGCCAAGAAAATCACAACTCAGCACATTAGGTGCTGTAAAATTTGACAGGTTTGACTGTGGACAAGATATTGGACGATTGCTGCAGGAGAAAGGAACCAATGATGAAAGGGAGTAACTGGGATTCCTGTTAACTGCTAGCAACATGTTTGAGAACGGAAAAGACAAGTCTTTCTTTTAGATACAAATGTCCCAGTTTGTTTTTGGAGTCCTAGACTTATTTAAGCTGTGCATATACAAGTTGGACAGATCATTCTGTCTTTTCCTCTCATTTTTTGTATTTAATCCATGGGAAACATAAACAACTTTTAGTACTATTCAACCCAATGCTACATCACCTACTAGTTACAAATTGGGCCAGGAGCATAAAGGTCCAGATTGATGGTTATTGCGATATTATTGGTTGAAATGGGTTGGTACTAACAGATGAAGGCACACATCATATTTTAGTTTTCCAGTTAGAAAATGAAAAAAAAAAAGTTGCATTTTAATATTAAAATATGAACTGATTTAAGGCGCACAATATGACCGGGGATGTGATCTAAAAAACGGCATTTTTCATTTCATTCACTTTAAAAAGCACTACTCTACTTTGTGATGCTTCCTGTAAAAATAAAACAGTGCATTTGACATTTATTTTATAAACGGGCCTTCATCAGTAACAAGCTGAAAACAAATTAATGTGTTGAGCTGCATGTCGTGCAGAGCTGCTTAATTTTGTGCTGGTGCTTCTAAAATTTTCAGTAGCGAGCATCAGTGGAGCCCCGTCTCTGACGCAGCAGAATGCGATGAGATTCATAAAGTTAGGATTTACTCAGTATTTCTACTTCTAAGTGTACATTTCAGGAAGCATAGCAACAGCATTTGTTTCTATTTAGGGCCTTGTGTCTGAATCTTTTCAGTGTATTGTATGTTCAGTAGTCAGTAGGCCAGGGAAAACCTCTGCACGCTTAAAATCCCCAGATGGATGCGTGACGTCTACAAAATGTATAAATATCGCAGCCAAACAAACCTCAAACTTTGTTCATCTATCAAACAGTCCGTAAATATAACAAGCTTCATGCTTTAAGTGAGCTGTCGAGATAAAAGTTAACACGTTACAGATAAATGTGGGCAGTGTGGCCGTTTGTTATCCACTCATCATTACGTAAGTAGCTTAGTGATGCAGGGGGTCAACTAGAGTATGCTTTAAACGTAACCCTCGTCTTCATACCACTGAGCCTAACAGTAAGCAGGAGGCTTTAACGGGATACAGAGGTGCTCCAAATTCATTCATACAAATAGCCTTCTTAAATTCCAAAAGGGATTACCCCGTCCTAATGAGCTGTTGTGACACTTTCTACTGTTGGAGGAGAGACGAGAGTGGTAAACGGCCATTTGGGCTGGTTCAATTTTCATCAGTGTGTGCCAAAGGTGTATGCTCACTAAAATCCTGGTATGATCAGTGAAGACAATGCTATAACAATTATTCAGATGTGCAGGTACAGCAAGCTTAATTCCCTATTTTGGCCACTTAATATTATATAAGTAGTATATCAGACAAAACAAGGGGAGCACACGGGGAAACCAGAGGTCAGATTGCAGGTGCATTTGTGGCAAACATCGTACAAATTACATACTAAGAAAAGAATATAAATGAACAGCCAAATACTGACAAAATGCCAATTGTGAGGCTTCAAAACTGTAGCCCACAAACCAATGGGTGACTACGTCCAGTTCTATATACAATGTGTGGAAATAACGCAGAGGATAATTGCCCAGTGAGCACCAGAGCCGAGGGGGTTAGAGTACAATATCGTGACCATATGAATGAAGCCCTCACCGAAACCCAGGGCAGAACACAAAAAGGCCCATTCAAGTCAAAAGGCTTTCATTACAAATCACAGTGGGGAGGTCATGCTTTTTTTCTGAGGCTGTCCAACAAAAAAAAACTGACAACATGATACTGACAAGTACGCTTATTAAAATCCTTAAATGCCACCTATCTCATACGTATTATTAGATCTAGGTTCCATTAGCTAGCCTGTTGGAACTACACCACAGGCCACATTGCTGTGGCTCCAAACAGACTTGTCCTCCTTCCCTCTTCAGTTGGCTCAGTGACACGGGAACTCAGGCTTTGCCCTGAAGATGTGGCTACTGGGTCTGGCTGCCCTTGCTTCCCTGGCCCTATTAATGCCAAATAGGCGTTAACCAATGACCTACTTAAGCATCTCCAACTTTTGCCATCCGAGCAGTCAAAAAGAGGTTGTTGTTGTTGTTGTTAGCACTATACATGACAATCTAAAGAGATGGACATTAACTGTTTGGCATGCATTAAAATCCTTATTACATGGCTGAATCTTCTCCACCGCTGCAGCAAAACCCCACTGTTTGGAACCGAGACTTGACCTCGTGACTCACGCTGTCATTTGCCGGGTGTGTTTGCTTGAAGGATGCCCAAAAGCTTCAGCAAACACTCAGAGACGGGCAGCTTCATATCACCGCCTGAGCACCAGATTTAACGTACAGAACAAGCAGCTCACTGCCAAATACCACAAAATAAGACATTAAACTCTGCGTGCTCCGTGTTTAACAACAGAGATACAAATCTATACACAGAGCCACAATTGGCAGGAACGGGAAGTTTCCAAAGTTTAAAAAATAAATTCCAGCGAGCAATGATAAAATGAGACAAGGCAAACAGAAACACGAGAAGTGTTTTTTCTTTTTTTTCTCGACAATAACAAAACTCACAATAGGCATCTTTCTCTCAGATTAACATCCTTTGCCTGTGCCATCTGTGTTATGCCAGCAGCCTGGCACGGAAATAGAGATGTGGGGGAGATGGGAATGGGAGGGAAGGAGAAGGGGGATTGAGAGAGAGAGAGAGAGAATAAACACTGAACCAGATTACAATTTCAAGGCGGAAAACCATGTGACCACTGGAAGGAGGGAAAACAGTGGAAAATCACAGAGTCATATCTCCTTCCTCATGTCTTCCCCCTACTGTTCACCGAGTTAGGTAAAGATGGCATGCACCGCCGAGACACTGAGGGTAACATGCACGCATACACATAAAACCTTCAATATTTTGGGTGCAATCTTAAGACTAGTGATACCTGTACTGTGCAGGTGAATGTGACGAGGTGATCTGGTGCGACTGTGGCCGGTTCCTGGCTCAGACTCTCGGTCTTTAAAGTGACTCCTTAAATGACGCAACATTAAACACGGTGGTTAATCCCACTGGAGCTACAAAGTTTTTAAAAAAAACAAACAATTTTTTCTAGGTCTGGGCACATTGAACATCCTTTTGGGTTTGGGCTGTTCGTCGGACAAAACAAGACATTTGAAGTAAGGCTGAATTTTATATTTTTTTAACGATTGGATGATTATTTTCTCCATGAATTGTTTGGTATGTAAAACACCAGCAAAGGGTAAAATATACACATTACGATACAGCAGCAAACAACTATTTCTAGCTGTGCTTGTTGTTATCCAAACTACAGCTGATAACGCCAACCTGACCAGACAGCGTCACCGGGAAAATGCTGTTAGCTCTGTTAGCACTTTTACCTGAGTTTACGCAGTTAGCTGCGAGCTGCCAGCTCAGCCGCCACGATGTTGAGAGAGGGAATCGAATCCCAATCTTGTTTATAGCACTTTTAAAGCCAAACGTGACATCATTACAGGTCTTGTCTTATGTGACCACGAGTCCAAAACCTAAAGGGAATCAATAACTGTAATGTAAGGGGGCAAGGACGGCAGAGCTAATTAAATAATCAGCAAAAAACTTACAATTACATGTTAAGTTTTGCGTTTACAGATCTGTTTAATGTTGAACTCTGTGTCATAAACCAACTACAATGTTCTGACTCACTGGTCCGGTCCACTTTATAAAAGCGGGGTTAATCGACATGAGATCACAAGCGGTTCTGATCAACAGACGAAGGCACCACAAGAGACCTTATCGACTCAGGCTCACAAAGTCTCTTCTGATCTCCACAGCAAGCCAATTAATCAGAGACCGCTCTGATGAAACGGATTGACCGGGTCAGCATAGTATTTTGTGCATCCAACCATTTTTTTTTTTTTTTTTTTAATGGAAGACTGTGAGCCCAAAGCTATGACATATAAAAGTGCAACTAGATGAGAATGGGATTGTGAGAATGGACACTTTGTATTATGATTTACATCCGTTATTGACTGTCCACTAGAGGGAGTTTTAATGTCTCACTGGGGGAGAATGAAATACGGATAATTGCTTCCTGTTCCACATCCCATCATCCGGCGAGTCCAATTCAGAGTTGTCAGGATGAGGGAGATCCTGGATTGCTCACTGCTACTATTAGTCTGCATGACATCATCGCCGCCCCAGATGATTTCATCACGCCTCTCAGTGCTACAGTGTCTTGCCAATGGCATGTTATCTACAAAGTCCTTTTTCTGGTGATGAGGTGTGTCACCGCCTTGTGACACTGCGGTCACACAAAAACAGGTTTAGCCCTTTCAACGTGTTCAGGTGACTGACGCAGTTTGTTTTCAGTACCTCAGGAATCAGTATTCACTGAGGCCACAGGACCGCCACACGGTTCCCAGCATGCTACAGCACACTTCAGCTGCTTCCTGTCTGCCTTCCCTCCTGTTGCACGGAGGGAGGGAGGGAAGCAGGCAGGGAGCAGCAGAGCTCATAACATGAAGACACACTGCTGTGACAGAGCACGCACACAAGCTTCCCCCCCCACACTGTCCAACCCTATAACTGTGCTCACCGCCATCACATTATCAGCTGCGCAAATGACTAGAGCACAAGAAGGATGGTTGAACATAAACTGATGGAAATTAATCCCTAACTATTTTAATCTGAACGTTAAAAGAATAACAAATCACAGCAGAAGTTCTCTCTCTTTGAGGAGGCCAGTCATGCTGACTGTAGCCCCCCTTAAGCCTCCTGGGAGACAGAGGGAGAGAGAGGTAATCCCTACTGCAGTCTCCACTGGACAGAAATAATGAGTTAATACCTTTGCACTGTCTAAGCCGCTGATTTTCCTTGCGTCTGTGTAATGCAAGACTAGATAGACACTACCCGGTGCCTTTGCAAAACTGCTGATCACCATTAGTGGTGGTATGCACACTCCGCGTCAGCAGCTGATTGCTTGTCAATCACTTTTTCTTGTGTAAACATTTAAAATTTAGTGGTAACCCATTAGCAACTTGGCCACCTCCCCCCTTCCCCCCTGAGGAGCTGACTGACAGGTCCCTGAAGACATCACCATTATCCTCGCATCATGTGTGAACAGAGAGAGGCCGCTTCCTGTCCACCAACAGAAAACGGGGATTTAAAAGCATGTGTATATCTTTAAGAGAAACATAATGTGGACAGTGATTAATAGAATCGTCTCCCACGCCTACTTGCAAGAATAAAAATTTGGGAAAATGTTTAGTGTGTGCGTGGCTGTTTTTTCCGACACTAACTCAATGCTCGAGAGAGAAGAGATGGATTGTAAATCAGATTTGTAGTACTATACCTGCAGCTCACACCAGGCAACCTCCACCCAGGTCTCAGTGTCCAGGCCCTTGTAGACCGTCTTGAAGGACCCTCTGCCCAGCTCGATGTCAAATTTGAGGAATCTTCCACCCGGAGACGTGGCGACCGCTTTCATCTCCGCCTCCTCCTCGTTCTCCTCGCTGGCCGCCTTGACAGCAGATTTGCCTCCATCGCCGCCGCCGCCGCCGCAGGTGAGATTCAACGCATCCACTCCACCTTTATCCTTCTCCTCGTCCGCACTGGCGCTCTCTGTGGCGCTGTCCTTCTGCCCGCCATGACTCTCGGTGCTGGAGCCCTCCTGTATCCCGCAACTAGCCCCCAACGTCCTGTCCACTATCGTCCGCAGGTTGATGCTCAGCAGCTTATTCCCGTTGTCGCACTCGGGCGCCTCGAAGGCCTGCTCGTCCGCGTCCGAGAACCACAGGCTCCTCCTGATGAACCTCTGGTGCACGCTCCTCTGGTAGCTGGAGGACGGGTACTCGCCGCTGGGGTCACTCAGGCCTCTCACCAACGAGTCTCCATCACAGGCGGGCTCGTGCATGTTCATGGCGAGTTGAGAGTTTGGCAAAGGTGGACGCTTCAGTTCTCGGTGGGCCTCGGAGTTGGAATTGGCCTCCATGGTTGACTCCAAAAAAAGGGGGGGGTTCAAGTCACTTTGGTTTCCAGGTCATTCGTGCCATGGCCAGACTACTTCCCCAACGTGCAGCTTTAGTGGAGACGTACCTGCAGCGGCCGCTCGGTGACGCAGTTTGACGGCAACCCTGACAACAGGACGACAGACAGATCTCATCCGATATCAAGAGCTGCAACACACACACAACAAAAAAAAAGAATGTTGCCAGTTAGCGAAACAAAAATCACACGAATGCAGCGTGGGGAAAAAACGACGTATATGAAGTGTCATTTATCCCGTTCAAAGTTAGTTGCCAATAAAAGCAGGTGAACCAAAAAGAGTTTAAAACACACGTATATATTGTCATATAGCCGGTTTAACGTTACAACAAACTAGCTGTGACGTACACATGTTAAGTTTCGCGGTTCGGAAGTCAACGTTTGTTAGCTAATTCGAACAATAGCTTTTTTAAGCTAGTCTCCAAACATATTAATTAAGATGGGACTTACCTCTGGTCAAAACCAACAACCTGGGCTGAAACCACGTTGGCGTCCACACGACACAGGTCCAGGTCCGGGTCCAGGTCCAGTGTTTAGGGGGGAGGGAAGGGGAGAGATAAAAAAAAAAAAAAAAAACTCGCTAACGTTAGCCGACAGTCCACCGGCAAAATGTGAGACTTAAAAAAAAAAAACGCCCTACCTGCACGGTATCCCCATTTTCCCCACGTACAAAAAAAGCCACACAAATTCAGGCTGAACTGGGTCTTTGCAGGATACAAACCCCCAACATTGACGGGACAAAACGAAGAAGAATATATATGTATATATTTATAAATAGTGTGTTTTATCTCCTTTCAAGTCCTCGCATCCATCCTTCTCTGTCCGTCTGTCTCGCGCTTCAGTTGCGGATAACGATGCCGAGTGTCCGCGCGCGCGTTGCCGTTGAAAACGTTCCGTAGTTAAAAGGAAAATATATATCTTTACTTTCCCTGCCTCTCCTCGTTAATTAGTTAAGGCTGGACAACTGTTTTCGCTTGTCATTTCCTCTCATCCCCCCGTCCTTCCATCAGGTTTAACAACGGCGAGGAGCAGCAGCACACAAATGTGTTTCCCCCATTCAGCTCGCGCGGAGGTTCCACCACCACCACGCCCCTGGTAACGAGCGGAGGAAACCGACCAATCACAGAGCAGCGCGAGCGAGCGGGGGGGGGGGAGAGAGGGAGAGAGAGAGAGAGAGAGTGGGCCCACTCACACTGTTGTACTGTTCACCAGAGTGACACATATCTCACATGAAAAGACCAACAAAGATTGTTCAGATGCGAATGACAAAGATTATTCCTTGCAAAAAAAAAACCCACAAAAAAACGCCAAGTCATCTAATCACGTGTCTCCTCCCCATTGCCTCAGTCAGCTCCACAGCCTGCTGCTGCTGCTGCTGTACAACAGTCTTCTTTAAATAATAATGTTGTGGCACATAATAAAACAAATGCATGTTACTGCAGGTATCTGTGTGCAGGCTTCTCGATCTCAGTGTGGCAGAGCTCTACAAATGCAATGGGGGGGGATGATGAGCACTGGCAAGAGGAAGTGAGACTGAGGTATGAGGGATTTGCAACCTTAAAAAAAAGAAAAAAAAGAAACGGAAACAGGTAGATGCATTGTGCCATGCTATTTGTTGTAGACTAGATTGTGGGTTGCACAACTTACAACTGTGAGAAGTGAGAGATTTCTCTGCCCAACAAGTTTTTTTTTTTGTTTTTTTTTAGTGAAGTGCCAAACAAGTGCTCAAATCTGAAAAAAATTCAATTCAATTCAATGCATTGATACATTTTTTTTTTATAAATTCACGTTTGTGGCCATTTCAGAAGCCATAGCCATTATTTTATGTAACGTGATCTTGTCAATGGATTTATTTATTTATTTAATGGATCTCAAGATTTCAACATACTGTAAAAAAAAAAAAAAAAAAAATGCAAACATAAATCAGATTCATCCAGAAATTGACTACATTGAGGCCGCTACTTTACATCACATGTCACAAAAAGACAAACAAAAAATGTATATGCTTAAATAATCAATATACCTCTAAGGTGATATACAGGGCCGGCCCAAGGCATAAGCGAACATGCCCCCTGGTGGCGAGGGGGGCCCCAAGCAGCATCGTGTGGAGATTTTTGTTTTTGTTTTTTATATATGTAATAAATGAAACATGAGGCTCAGGAGATCAGGGGGGCCCTGAAGCCACAACCTCAATAAGTCAAACAGCAATGGTTATTATCTACACCTGATATGGCGGAAGGCCCTCTCTCATTGGGGCACCTGATCAAATTCAGTAGGTGATATGTCTTAATCATACAAAATGGGTTATGAAGCCTGAATGGGGCCCCTCAGATAAATATCACAGGTTATGTGATTTGTGATGGTGGTGGGCCCCAAATCAAAAACCAAATAGGGCCCCCAAAAGGCTTGGGCCGGCCCTGGTGATATATCAATCTCTATCCTTAAACATATTTAATATAGTTTAGAAACAAACAATCTACACACATCTGTATATGAGAAAGTGAAACAAACTTTGCAGAATAGAAACCGAAGCATGTCTCCGTTTAAAATCACTTTAACGGAGATCTTCACGTGGTGTCAGGTGACTGTCTGGTTCAGAGTGAAGCAATGTTGGCACCTGAGTGACCTGATACATAATGAATGCGCTCCTTTGTTTCCAAATCACTGGCCAAAAAAAAACACACACACACACACACACAAACACAAACACATATGCACATGTTTTAAGTTAATGTGTTTTATTAGGAGTTGCCATTTGACAAGTAGTTACAATATATAAAGTGTAGGTCAGATGCGGTTTTACTGGGTGAGGGGAACGGGCATCGCCACCACGCTGCCTCCATACACGCTGTCTTTATGGGAGGCATTTAATTTGAGATTTAGATCGCATGTGCAAGTGTGTTTGTGTGTTTGGGGAAGAAGCGAGGAGGAAGAGCAACTTCCTTGTCAGAGCTCGGCCAACAGATGCAGAACCTAAATACGTCCAATAAAATTAGTGATTGGTCTCATTTACAAATGAGAGACCAAACAGATTCTGGTCAGCATAACCTTTGACCCCGTCCTGATCAGCAGATTTGACACATTTCAGTCCCTTATACACCACAGCTATGTTTTCTTTGCACCGCGTCAGGCCGTAAAAACAAACTAAAAAGTCCAACAGAGAATTGCGGAAATTAGATTTACAGTCGGGTCGATCCTCATCTGGAGGAGGGCCAGGGTTTGAGGTGAGTGAGAGGGAGGCTGCTGATGGGACATGATGGATGGAGAGCAGAGAAGTGCTGATGCAGAAGAAGAAGAAGAAGAAGAAGAAAAGGAAACAGCCGTGCAGTTACATATGCAAGTCGCAATTTGCTTTTTCATCACGCCGACTAACAGCAGCGAGTTCGACTGACTGAATAATAAATGCACGGTGGCTTAAGTGGTGTCATGCATTGTTGCTGCAGAGAGCTTTTCAGCACGTCTGATGCAGAGTGGTGCAGACACTCACAGCAACGGACATGCAGGCATTTAATCAGTTACTATGACGATGTGGGGAAGGGAAGAAAAACAATTTAGGATTGAGTGTGCTGTGAGTTGAATGAGTTCATTGCTTTCGCTCAGGGAAGTGAGCCAAAACCTAAGTTGGCTTCTTGAATGCACAATGAAAAACCATAATTCAGTTAATATGAAGGTTAAATCCAGGGATATAGAACGTGCAGCTTTTTTCCAGAGGCAATTTCAAAGCAGGTAACCTATTGCACCGCAACTGTAGCTTTGAGGTAGCAATTTATGGTGGGAGTCAACTTTATTCCCTGTGGATGAAAAAAAGAAGAAGAAGAAAAAAGTCTTTATTTGTTTTTAACACGTTGCATAAATGAGCAAAATCTCACTTTGCTCCAATCTTTTCCCTCTAAATAACCTCCAGACACACGTTTGGTGTTTTTTTCCCCAGCCCAATTAATATTCCTCTCCTGTCTGTTCAGGTGTAACATCCAACAGGGATCATGGAAATTCAATTTAATTTCACGATTTGCTACAAATGTCCGCACCGGGACTCCAGGTTGAACTCATTCAAATTTTTAGTGGTCAAAGGTCAAGGTCACTGTGAAAACACGAGGCACACTTTGGGCCTTAAATTAAGAACAGATGAGTGACAATGTTGCACAAATGATTAAATAATAAGATAATATGAAGAAGTGACGACACTTTGGACGTGGATGTAAACTGTAACGTTCTTCATCCGGTGCTTTCACATTTAATGTCAGCCTTCATATAAAAGAAATAAAAAAATAATAATAAATTAAAAAAAAGTATATTTCCTCATGTGGTTCAGGCTGTTTATCTATAATAATAATAATAATAATAATAATAATAATAATAATAATAATAATAATAATAATAATAATAATAATAATAAATCATTGGACTTATATAGTGCTATTTGGATACAAAAACCCTTGACCCACATGAGATGCAGGACAAATACAAATACAGAATACAAAAAAAATTAAAAATACTAAAAAGAAACAAGATATACGATTCATCCATTCATTCATCAAGTCTTATAGAAATGTTCCAGATCTTCTCAACATTGACTCCCTGCTGTGATTTTCTAGAAAAGCAGGATGTGTTAAATGTTATTGTATGAATGTATCTGCTGCTCCACTGGGACGCATTGAACTGAGAGTTAAAAGAACTTTTCTATTTTCTATCCCTCCCTCCCTCCCCTCCTCTGCCCCCCCCCCCCCCCCCCCCCCAGACAAGGAATGCAGCGTGAATAATTAATCAAATAAAGAAGTGTGAAACTTAGAACCAGCAGAGAGTGATTGATTTAAGTTGCACCTTTCCGTGTAATGGCTGGCTGTTTCTCAAACAAGGGAAAACAAAAGTCATTGTCGAATAGGGATTGTTATGTTTTTTGAATTTTTGACTATTCTAGATCGTATGCATCCCCCGTCATACAGCCTTTTTTTTTGCACGTGCACATGCACGCACGACGTACCTTGGCCTACATACACTATCTTTTTTTTTGTTCTACGTCATCTCCTCTGCCGTGATTAGCTGTTATCCTTTATGTTCTCGGCCACATGATACGAGCAGGCGGCTACGATGTAAAAAAAACAACAAAAAAACAAAAACGGAGCCGAGAGGGGGGCAATGTTCCGAGAAAAAAGTGGTTAATTTGTGACACAAATTTGCCACTTAACAAATATTTTTATAGGCAATATAAACAAGTTGCTTGATTCCGCTAACACCGGATGTATGCCGTTGCTATGACAACAAGTGAAAGCTACGGCTAGCATCTTAGCCCAACAATCAATAAACACCCATAAGATGACAATTTGGCCACATATGAATAAAACCAACAGTAACCATCAACATCATCACCCTTATCGAGGCGTTGTCACGTCATGTTGGGATGGATTCATGAGAAACATAAATGTACATTCATGGTTAGCTAGCATAAATGCCGGTTGATAGCATCGTGAGAAACTCACAAATTTTCCACTTTATAAACTCACAAATTTGCAACTTTTTTCGCCCTCTCTCGGCTCCATTTTTTTATTTTCTTTACAGTGGCCCTGATACGCCGTCATACAACAGACTATAATCCTGACAACAACAGAAAACACTCGGACTGACTGAGTTTGTGGCCTTTCAGCAGTTCCACACACATTTTTTTTTTTGGCTGAATTTCAGACCAACATCCATCGCCTGTGTGTTTCTAGACAATGCCGATGGCACGTTTCCAGCCTGTGACCTCACAGCGAGCGGTATCTCACGGCGGCCTGTTGACGAGAGCAGAGCGGCCGACCCTGACACGTCATGACGGCGTGCAAATTTGTGGAGTTTGGCCCAAATCACAGTCACAAGGGCGGCTACACCGCAGCACATTGTTTCGTGGAACATGTTTTTGAAGAAGCTGTTCCTTGTTGTGAGTCCTACCAGAGTGGAAAAAAGAGGTAGATCTGGTCCATGGAGACGATGATGTCGCATGAAGCTTTGCCGAATGATAAAATGTGGAATCCACGTCCTTAAAAAGCAATTAAGGGAATTAAACATGGCTCGTCCAGTGGCTATCACAAGATTTTCAAGTCGATTTTCTTCTCCAACCCCCAAAACCACACCTTCTGAACAGTCCTTCCTTCCTCATCAACTCACTATACCAGCTGACTCCATTGTAATTCAGCTTGTAGCCTACTGTCACAAATTACAGGGCTCTTTTCTCCATCTAGCAGTGGGAAGACAGTTCCTAACCAACATGACAATCTGCTCTCTGCAGCTGCAGGTGTTTTAGGCCCAGTTTTCAGTGATGCTGCTCAGGTTTTTTTTGTGTTCACTCAGCAAGCTCCAAAGGAAAGATGTACTTTCATCATGTATTAAAAAAAAAAAGGGATTGATTTCTTATTCATCAACAAGGCCGACTGTTTGACCAGGAACCCGTCTTTCTCTTTGCGGTGCAGAGTCCACTTGGATGATGGAGTAGTAGTAGACACACACACATGAACACACACACACACAACCCAGCAGAGCTTTTTGTTACGTAACCACGGCCCACACCAGAATCAATAATATAATTCAACGTAAATTAGAGATGGGAGATGTGGCCATAATGATAAAGATCAATATCATCTTTCTGGTAGTGCAATAAATAAATTCTCTATATGGGATAACCACACGGTTAGCCTCGTGGGAATTAAATAATCGACGGAGCATTTTTCCTTATTTAATTAAGAACTTTAGTGCACATCAACATAACCATGTCAAGTACAGTTACAGAGAAAAACTAAATAGTTCCAACTATACACCGACTATATGTTCATGCAAATACAGAGTAATGTACCACGGAGAATTAGGTGGGGGGGAAAAAACAGGGCCGAGAGAGGGGGGCAATAAAAAATAATAAAAAATGTTAAAGTTTATTGCGATGCTTACAACCGGCATCTATGCTAGCTAACTTCCGATGAATGTACGTATTTATTTTTCTAATGGTTAAGGTCCTCAGGGTGATGATGTGGATGCTTATTGTTGGTTTTATTCATATGAAGCCAAATTGTGATCTTATGGGAGTTTATTGATTGTTGGGCTTCACTTGTTGTCATAGCAACGGCAAAAATCCGGTGTTAGCGGAACCAAGCAACTTGTTCATATCGGCTAAATATATTTACGTTTTCTCTCTCGCTCTGTTTTGGCCCTGATATCTCGTCGTAGTAATCTAATTAAGTGCTTGTTATTATCAATTTAGATGATGTCATTGTGTTTCACGATACTTCGATATGATATCATGATACATTTCCACTGTGAGACGATAAGTTTATCATATTGAATCTAAGATTTCTTTCTTTTTCTTTGATCGCTCATAGAAAGGATAGTCTAAATGACTATTACAGCCCCTTATATGAATATATTAAGCAGCACAAACTCAATGTTGATGCTCCGCCTGTTTCGTAAAGTAGGATTCATGGACACAGCTGCTGTTGCAAAAAAAAAAGGAAAAAAAAAGAAGAAGAGCCGTTTACTGCAGTTATACAGAATCTGTGGGACGGTGATATATGAGCAGGAGATGACTGATGGTCACCAGAATGTCACACACTTTGATTTAGTAAACTCCACAAATAGTGGCAACACAGACTGTACAATACCAGAGAACCAGACCCGACCGACTCGTTTGAAATCATATCGATGGAGAGCCTCGGACGCTGACTTGTCCACAGTGTTTTAATGGGTCTCCTGCCAGTTTGTCTGTATCTCTTTGCTGCACTAATGGCTCTGCTTTTTCCCCCCCAAAGGTCACTCTTCTGTAATGGCCGCTTGTTGTGCTAATTAGGTCAGAATGATAACCAGATCCACCAACCATCGATGCACAGGAAGCAACAAAACGACTGCTTATCGACAGGCAGGCTGCCTGCAGCCCGGATCCCTCTGAACTTGATCCTGATCCTGATCCACTACGCCAATATGGAGAGCGAGACAGCATGCTGGATATGGCTCTACCGGCACCGGGGCCCCAAATTCTCCTTTTTACACCGCCATCATCACCCTGATCAGCATCGACGGCGTGTAGGAAAAAAACAAATGGAACCGAGAGAGGTGGGCAATATTCAGAGATAAAATCAAGTCATAGCAACGGCAAACATCCGGTCACGCAACTTGTTTACGTCGACAAACGAAAGCTACCGCTAGCATCTTAGCCCAACCTCCTCGATCAATAAACACCCATAAGATGAAAATTCTCATATAAATAAAACCAACAATAACCATCAACATTATCACACTGTGGACCTTAACGAGGAACGTACATTCATGGGAAGTTAGCTAGCATAAATGCCGGTTGTTAACATCGTAATAAACTCGCAAATTTGCGACTTTATAAACTCGCAAATCTGACACTTTATAAAATTTGTCATAGCCGACGTAAACAAGTTGCTTGACCGGATGATGCCGTCGCTATGGCAACTTTACAAACTCGCAAATTTGCGACTTTTTTTCTCCAAATTTTGCCATCGTAGCATCGTGATCATCTCAAGAAGAAACAAAGAAAAACCGAGCCAGAGGCCTCTTATTTAAACCAGAGGTGTGTCTCCTCTAGACCTTCACCAATGTCAAGTCCACTGACTCTCTGACAAACAACCGCATTACCACTAGCTCTCTCTAGCTGTAACCATGGAAACTGGACCTGACACCAGGTCAGAGTTCACACGGTTTTTAGTGCTGCTGTCAGCACTGGTAAGGGGGGTCCGAGGGAGGGAGGGTAACTTCGATTATCTGCAGTGTACGTTGCCTGAGAGAAACGTCAATAAGAGTCTGTTGCACATCTCAGAGTAGATAGAAAGAAAGAAATAGAGTTCATTTTCCTCTAATGACTAAACAGCAGGTCGGTCATCTGTTTTGCCAGGTCACAGTGACTCATCCTAAACTCCAACAGGAGTAAATACAAGTCTGTTTGCAGGCCTGCAATGTAACTAAGTACATTTACTCAATAAGTAACTTCATTCTTCTGGAATACGCTACAGCAGGACTAGGGCAATTAAACTGAGTTAAACTGAGTTATAAAATATGTATCTGCTTCTACTTGGTATTACAATGTACTTTAAGTCTCTCTGTATGTAAATGTTTTTATGTTATATGTTTTTAAATGTTCAAAACAGTAAGACTCTGGGTCTCACTGACCTATAAATAAAGGTTTAATAAAAAAAGGAACTTATTCTATTCTACCACATCTTAAAGGTTAATATTGTACTTTTTATTCCACTATTTTATATATAATTTAAGTTTAGTTACTTGTCAGATTACAATCTTCCATCCCTTCCACGTCCACTGGAAGCAACGTTGAGAGAACTTTCCGACTTCTTAATCTAACACACATCTTCTTTAAATCCTTGTGGATCAGCTGGAAAAATACGCCATCACAAAGCTGAAAACTATTTTTCTCATGAGAAGCTGGCCATTGTTTTGAGATTTAACCAACCAACACGGTAAAGACGTTAAAATTAACACGAGCAGTAAATATTTCAAACTTAATAATAATAATACTTAATGGTATTTTGGCTTAATTAATGAATGTGAATACTTCTTCCACCACCACCTTCTCCATACCTGAAATATGCCATAATGTCATAACATCTTAATTATCTGTAAATAATACATTTTTAAAATCATTTTCTCGATTACTATCCCTGATTCATTATCTTATTATATTGTGTGCTCATTTGCATATATCTCCAGAACAGAAATCTGAACGTTGGAAGAAGTCACGTTTCATGTTTACAGAGGGAATTTTAGATATCTCTTTTTAATCACTCTCCATAAATCAGAAAATACTGTCAGCAGCCGTAAAAGTATGTGTTTTCAGGAATAAAGTTCCATAAATCAGGTGAATGATATATGAATAAAACCTCCTTAGAATAAAAGAATACAGGTGGGAATGAAACTGGAAAGTTTTGGTTTCTGGCTCAGAGTATGAGAAACAAAAACACATTTTAAAGATATGTTATTAAGAGACTAACCAGGTGAATAGCAGACAGGATGATTACTAATGTCAAGACAATTATTTTACAGGTTTAACAACTTTTCTGAAATTACATGATTTCACACATGACGCATGTGTGATTTTTTCCTTTCCAACTTGTCTTTAATAAAAGAGACATTGTCATGGAAGCAAAATGGTCTCCAAATTGAGAATGAAAGAAAGTTTTTTTTTATTATTTACCTCAGATGAAAAGCATAATAGCCATAATTATTCGTCATTATTATAATCAATCATAATTGACAGTAAAAAGATTTCTGGCTCATGTTTTTGCAGAAGATGACACGTGGGAAAGGCGGT